>NW_006921601.1:19723189-19742471 GCF_000298275.1 Orycteropus afer afer | reverse complement strand
AGAACAATCATGGGAGAAGGAAGGGCTGCTTATGCACAGGGAGACAGCTCAGGGCGCAGGAGAGTATGGAGGGATGGACACTGGGAAGTGGTAACTATGGGGAGGAAGTGGGAGGGGAGCTGTTGCATTGTGGTAAACTATGGTCAATGACATGAGACAAAGTAATGTGAACTGCTGTATAGAAAGTGAATTTGCTCTGTAAATCTTCACCCAAATCACAATAAATAATTAAAAAAAAAAAAAAGAGATGGGACTCTGAACTCTGGGAAAACAGCAACCAAATTATGCTCTTTCTATTGACTAGCTGTGTCACCTCTGGCAACTCACTTAAACGCTTTGACCATCAATTTTTTAAAAAATCTGAAAAATGGGATTAAAAATAGTACTTACCACACAAGATTGTCATGAGAATTAAATGAGATATAAATGCACATATAAGGTTTAGAATAAGACTTGGCATAGCTGGTCAATCCCTGGTACACTTTAGCTACCCTTTTACCTTTTTTTTTCACCTTTCTGAATGTGGGTATACTTTCACTGCTACTAATTACTAACTAGGAGCTTGGGTAGCATAGTGCCTAAGGCACTTGACTGCTAACAAGAGGATGGTGGTTCAAATCCACCAGCCACTCCTCGGAAGGAAGGTTGGGCAATCTACTTCTGTAGTCATACTGCCTTGGAAGCCCAAGGAGGGGTCACTATGAGTCAGATCCAACTCATGGCAGTGAGTTTGGTAAGTGAGACTTCCATAGGCACTGATTGTGGATCCAAGTAAAATGAAGTCCTTGACAACTTCAATCTTTTCTCCATTTATCAAGATGTTGTTTATTGGTCCAATTGTGAGGAATTTTGTTCTCTTAGTACTAAGGTGCAGTCCATACTGAAAGCTGTAGTCTTGATCATCAGTAAGTGCTTCAAGTCCTCTTCACTGTCAGCAAGCAAGGTTGTGTCACCTGCATATTGCAGGTCATTAATAAGTCTTTCTCCAATCCTGATGTCATGTTCTTCATATAGTCCAGCTTCTCAGAGTATTTTCTTAGCATACGATTGAACAAGTATGGTGGTGGATACAATTCTGATGCATGCTTTTCCTGATTTTATACCATGTAGTATGCCTTTTGCACATTTCATTATAATACTTTGTCTTCTCAAGCTGCCCTTTGAAATCTTCTCTTCTGTTCTCCATTCAAGAGCCAGTTCCAGAGTCTCTTCTGACATCCATTTTTGGCCTTTTCTCTCTTCAACCAAACCAAAGCAAACCAAACTCACTGCCATTGAGTCAGATCTGACTCCTAGAGACCCCTTCTTGGGTTTCTGAGGCAGTATCACTACGGAAGTAGATTGCCCAATCTTCCTTCCGAGGAGTGGCTGGTGGGTTTGAACCTCTGACCTTCTTGTTAGCAGTCAGATGCCTTAGGTACTATGCCACCAGAGCTCCCTTTGTTGTTGTTGTTGTTATGTGCCGTCAAGTCAGCCCTGACTCATAGCGACCCCTCTTTGGGTTTCCGAGGCATTATCACTACAGAAGTAGGATTGCCCAACCTTACTTCTGAGGAGTAGCTGGTGGGTTTGAACCATCAGCCTTCTGGTTCGCAGTCAAGTGCCTTAGGCACTATGCTACCAGAGCTCCTGTTTAGTGAGTTTTTAATGGCCTTTTGCTTTCTTCATGTATGAAGTTCTTAATATCATCTCACTATTTGTATGGTCTTCAATGCATCAAACCTGTTCTTATATGGTCTCTAAATTCAGGTGGGATATAATCAAGGTCATATTTTGGCTCTTGTAGATTTTTGTTGGAATATTTTAAATAATAAATCCAATTGCTCTAAAAGTATACTCTTCCTATAGGATACAGGAATTCTTGTTTTTCACCAATTTACTCCCATATTTTCTTGCTATTATTTCTTTATCATTCACATAAATACACTCACACACACACAGCTCTTTTAGAAAAACTTGACCATTGTGTTTGTCTTTCTGAATTATCCTGACTCTTCACACTTGCGGCTTATAACTCCTTGAGTTGCAATATGCCTGAAACAAAAGAAGAGATCTGCTGAAAAACATGAGTGGATTTTCTTGGAAAATCACAGGCCTTCATGACAGGGTTGTTGTGAGGATCAAAGTGAGAATGTGTGTGACACCGCTTTGAAATTCTGAAGCCCTGCACAAATGTAAGGGATTGTTATTGTCGCCACACTAAAACAAAACACCAAGCCCTCTCAGCCAAAATAATTCCCCAAACACAAAATCAATGGGAAGGCAGGCCTGTGGACCACAGTCTTTCTTTTTAATGTCTCAGACTTGAGGGCCTTTTTTTTTTTTCCCCCATTGATGTTACTATTTATCTTGCTGGAGTTGCAGGCAGTTGAACAAGACTTGCATAAGCTTATGCAGACTGAGCATTAAGATTCATTTATGAAATGGTCCAAAAGAAATATTTTTCAGGGAAATTTGCATTTATCATTGCAATAATAATTCATTGCTCAACACAATTAGTAAATTCCTTAATCTTCAAAGAAATCTCATGTTGTGCTTAGGATTATGAGTATTTCTTTCTCTCAAGGCAAGGCAAATTCTGCCTAAAATCAGTTCTTTTTAAAGCACAACAAATAGTAAGTTGGTAAAAAGATATTAAGATGATCTTCCAGGTATGATGACCTCAGTTCAACCAACTCATCCTGTGGCTTCAGTCAAGTACCAAAGCTTCTCTGAATCTTGGTTTTTCTAAATTGAAATGGGAAGAGTGGACTAGAACTTTGTGATCCCTTCAAACTCCATGATTTTATAAGTTTTGATTCATCCCTCAGGATACGTTCTAAAGATTACATGCAGTTCACCTAGGCCCTAACAGTGGATAAACCTTAACGCTTTAGAAGGACATGTGAGACTTCATCCTATCTTTATTATAATTGAAAATATACACATCTCATTTTATAGTTAACAGTGTTTGCACATATATTATTTCATTTGATCCCTAGTATAAACTTTGAAGCAGTGATTTTTTATTCCATTTTACAGATGATGACACTGAAATTCAGAACAGTTAAATGTGTCTTCCAAATTTCCACGTGATCATTGGTGAGTCTAGGACTCAAAGCATATATTTTGGAGTAGTGTAATTTTCAACTCGTTATGGGAAGTGATTCTTACTTCCACCTGTGGATTCTAAATGTTGGTATTAAAAATTATGCTGGTGACAGATTTATTCTTTCATGAGACAATGATAAGAAACTGGATGAGTAAGAAAGTTCTCAATTTTATTGAGCCTATGTTTAGAAGCCAAAAGTCCCTCAAAAAAAATTAAATGCTTTATCTCAACATTCATCCATTCATGAATTCAGCATATATTTGTCAAGTGCCTACTATTGTTAGACACTGTGTTAGGAGACAAGGCATTGAATAAGGCAAAGTTCCTGCTCTTATAAAATGAATAGTCTAGCAGGAAAAATAGACAAGTAGTAAGTGAGATGAATGTTAGCCTAGGAAGTGTTTGGGGTGCTATTGGATCAGAGAGAATAAACATGTAATTGCCTGGAGAGTTAGAAAAGGCTTCCCTGAGAACATGGCATCTACACTAAGGTCTGGAAGAAGAGGAGAGATGCCTAGTAATGTAAACCAAAGCCATGACTGTGAGTCAACTCTGATTCATAGTGACCCTCCAGATCAGAGCAGAACTGCCTCATAGGGCTTCCATGGCTTTAAATCTTTATGGAAGCAGACCACCACATCTTTCTCACCAGAGCAGCTAGTGAGTTCAAACCACTAATCTTTTGGTTAGCAGCCGAGTACTTAACCACTGCACCACCTGGGCTCCTTAGGAATGTAAAAGGAGAGAAAAATGTTCTGGGTAGAAAGGGTATGTGCAGAAACAATCTCACTTTTACTTTTCTAAAGTTATTGCCTCTTTCAATTTCAAAAATTTCAAAAATAATACGAGCAAATGGTGTCAAAACAAATAATGCAAAAGTTTATGAAGGATAAATAAATAGTCTCTTTATCTCCACTTTTACTTCCATTTCTACCCAACCTATATTAATAACTTTTATGTAGAATACTCCCATCCCTTCCTATCACTCCATTCTGATATAGTTAATTTCTTTTAAAATGCTTGGACCCAGACCGTATGATAGTGTGTATGCATTAGTTGGGTTTAAGTCACACACCAAAAAAGAGTCATTTGCCTTAGTCCAGAAGTGCCTACTACAATTGCTTTGGCAAGTTTCATCCTTGATCAACACAAGAACACTTTGGTGACTAGTATAGTGAAAGTCAGAAATGGGTTTTCACTGGTGAAATTAGTAGCTTGTTAGCATAACAGTTGTTAAAAATGAGCTCTCATTGGTGAAATTCACAGTACACATATATGCAGGTTATTGTTTTAGAGGCCCTGCACTCCCCTGCATGAATAGGATTTAAGACCCTAGTAAGGCCTGTAGCTTACCCCCTGAGTGCAACCTGAGGCACCCTACTGCCTGAGGCTTGATCCTAAAAGGCCTCATGTCAAATTCGTTTTGAGGACTTCTGGTGGCCAGAGGCAGACAATAAAAGGTACAGTATCCTGCCTCAGCAATGTTGTCACATCTGGCTCAAGTGAACTTGTCATGCAAGATGGTGAGTAGAGCAACAAAAAGGACACAGCTGGACTTAAATGAGTATCCAGAACTGGTGGTATGACCTGTTTGTACTTATAAAATGCAGTGGAATTGAGTCTGAGAATTGCATTTCTTACAATGTAGTGAGATTGCAGAGAAGTAGCTAAGATTCACAAAACACTTTGGAGGTTAACATTATTTACCAGTAAGACTCTAAGAGCTGTGCAAGACTAAATGGTTTGTTTAAATAAGCTCATAGCTAATATAGCTATGAACACATGAACATGTGTACACACCTATTTGTAGAGTTTTTAAAATTTTTAATGTATCATGTTGTTGTCATGTACCGTCAAGTCAGACCTGACTCATAACGACCCCTCCTTGGGTTTCTGAGGCAGTTTCAATGCAGAAGCAGAACGCCCAACCTTCCGTCCAAGGAGTGGCTGGTGGGTTTGAACCACCAGCCTTCTGGTTAGCAGTCAGATGCCTTAGCCACTATGCTACCTACCAAATTAATTTCTCTATTTTTTTTCACTTAATAAATACATCATGGTTCCTCCGGTTTAAGAGATAAAGATAGAACTTATTTGTTTAGAAGCTAAATACTATTCAATAGTGTTAATAGCCTAATTTATTTTACCATTTTGTTATTAATGAATACTTCCAGCTTTTGTTGTTGTTGTTGTTTATTTTGTGACTACAAACATTAACATTACTGTAATAAGCATTCTTGAATTGATATCCTTATTTATTAGTGTTCTTATTTATGTGGAATGCATTTTTTTAAAAGTATGATTGCTAGGTCAAATGACATTTAATATATTCAGATAAAGCATATTTTAATATATATTGCAAGATTACTTTCCAAAAAGTTTATAGTAATTGAAAAATTTCCATTTCCCATCAACTTATGAGAGTGTTCTTTTTTTTTTTAAGCAACCTCTCTAGATTTCTGTCTGATATTTTACTGGAAAACTTTATGAATAGCCCTGAAACATTGTCCAATATAGTGCCGAAAGATGAGCCCCTCAGGTCAGTAGACACTTAAAATATAACTAGTAAAGAGCTTCCTCCTCAAAGTAGAGTCAACCTTAATGATGTGCATGGAGTAAAGCTTTCAAGACTTCCACTTGCTGATATGGCACAATTCAAAATAGGAAGAAACAGCTGCAAACATCCATTAATAATTGGAAGGTGGAATGTGGAAATATGAAACCAAGAAAATTATCAAAAAGTTGTAAAAAATGAAATGGAATGCATAAAAATCAATATCCTAGGCATTACTGAGCTGAAATAGACTAGTTTTGGCCATTATAAATCAGACAACCATATGATCTACTATGCTGGGAATGACAAATTGAAGAGGAATAGTATGGCATTCATCATCACAAAGAATGTTTCAAGATCTATCCTGAAGTACAATGCTGTCAGTGATAGGATAATATCCATACGTCTACAAGCAAGACCAGTTAATACTACTATTATTCAAATTTATGCACCGGCCACCAAAGCCAAAGATGAGGAAATTGAAGATTTTTACCAACTTCTGCAGTCTGAATTTGACCAAACATGCAATCAAGACATGTTGACTATCCCTGGTTATTGGAATGCAAAAGTTGGAAACAAAGAAGAATCACTAGTAGTTGGAAAATATGGCCTTGGTGATAGAAATTATGCTGGAGATCACATGGTAGAATTTTGCAAGACCCATGACTTATTCATTGCAAATATCTTTTGTCGGTAACATAAAAGGTGGCTATACATGTGGACTCTACCAGATGGATTACACAGGAATCAGATAATTTACATCTGGGGAAAAGGCAATGGAGAAGCTCAATATCTTCAGCCAAAACAAGACCAGGAGCTGACTATGGAACAGACCATCAGCTGCTCATAGGCAAGTTCAAGTTGATGCTGAAGACAATTAAAACAAGTCCATGAGAGCCAAAATATGACCTTGATTATATCCCACATGAATTTAGAGACCATCTAAAGAATAGATTTGACATCATCAACACCAGTGACTGAAAACCAGATGAATTGTGGGATGACATCAAGAACATATCCATAAAGAAAGCAAAAGGTCATTAACAAGACAGGAAAGGAAGAAAAGACCAAACTGGTTGTCAGAAGAGATTCTGAAACTTGCTTTTGAACAGAGAATAACTAAAGCAAATGGAAGAAATGACAAGATCAAAGAGCTGAACAGAAGATTTCAAAGAGCAGCTCGAGAAGACAAAGTCTTATTATAATGAAAAGTGCAAAGACCTGGAGTAAAAAAGCCAAAAGGGAAGAAAGAATATGCTCAGCATTTCTCAAGCTGAAAGAACTGAAGAAAAAAATCAAGCTTGACTTGCAATATTGAAAGCTTCTATAGGCAAAATATTGAATGATGCAGGAAACATCAAAAGGAGATGGAAGGAATCACTGTACCAAAAAGAATTGGTCAATGTTCATCCATTTCAGGAGATGGCATATTATCAAGAACTGATAGTATTGAAGGAAGAAGTTGAAGCTGCACTGAAGGACTTAGCAAAGAACAAGGCTCCAAGAATTGACAGAATACCCACTGAGATGTTTCAACAAATGGATGTCATGCTGGAGGCACCTACATGTCTATGCCAAGAAATTTAGAAGACAGTTTCCTGGCCAATTGAATGGAAGAGATCCATATTTGTACCCATTCCAAAGAAAGGTGATCCCACAGAATGTGGAAATTATTGAACAACATCATTAATATCACACACAAGTAAAATCCTGTTGAAGTTAATTAAAAAATTGTTGCAGCAGTATATTGACAGGGAATTTCCAGAGGTGCAAGCTGGGTTCAGAAGAGGATGTGGAATGAGGACTATCATTGCTTATGTCAGATGGATCTTGGCTCAAGCAAAGAATACCAGAAAGATGTCTACTTGTGTTTTATTGACTATGCAAAAACATTTGACTCTGTGGATCATAACAAATTATGGATAACATTGAGAAGAATGGGAATTCCAGAACACTTAATTGTGCTCATCAGGAACCTGTACATAGACTAGGAGGCTGTTGTTCGAACAGAACTTGGGGATACTGCATGGCTTAAAATCAGGAACGGAGTGCATCAGGGTTGTATCCTTTCACCATATTTATTCATCTGTATGCTGAGCAAATAATCTGACATACTAACAACATGTGATATGCAGACAACACAACCTTGCTTGCTGACAGTGAAGATGACTTGAAGCACTTACTGATGAAGATTAAAGACTACAATCTGCAGTATGGATTACAGCTCAACATAAAGAAAACAAAAATTCTCACAACTGGACCAATAAGCTGCAACATGATAAGTGGAGAAAAGATTGATGTTGTCAACGATTTCATATTACTTGAGTCCACAACACCACCCATGGAAGCAGCAGACAAGACATCACATGAAATACTGCACTGGGCAAATCTGCTGCAAAAGACCTTTAAAGTGCTGAAGAGCAAAGATGTCTCTTTGAAGACTAAGGTGCACCTAACCCAAGCCATGGTATTTTCAGTCACCTCATATGCATGTGAAAGCTGGGCAATAAATAAGGAAGATCAAAGAAGAATTGATGCCTTTGAGTTGTGGTGTTGGCAAAGAATATTGAAAGTACTGTGGACTGCCAGAAGAACAAAGAAATCTGTCCTGGAAGAAGTGCAGCCAGAATGCTCCTTGGAAGAGAGAAGGTCAGAGTTCTTCTCACCTACTTTGGTCATGTTGTCAGAAGGGACCATTCCTTGGAGAAAGATATCATACCTGGTAAAGTGGAGGGTCAGAGAAAAAGTGGATAGCCCTCAATGAGATGGATCAACAGAGTGCCTGAAACAATGGGCCCAGTATAGCAAGGATTGTGAGGCTGATGCGAGACCGGGCAGTGTTTTGTTCTGTTGTACATAGGCTTGCTATGAGTTGGAGCAGACTTCATGGCACCTAACAACTGACTTTCAATAGTTTCACTCTTTCTATTTTCTGCCAACTTGATGGGCAATAATTATACCTCATTTGTACTATATTTGGCATTTTCCTGACTGCTAATGAGGTTAAGTTTCTTTTCATGTTTTTAGGACATTTGGATCTCCTCTTATGTGAATTTCCTGCCTATGTCATTTGTCCAATTCTATAGTTCACCTTTGTAAACTTGTAGGAACACATAGTATAGTAGAGATATCAACTTTTTGTTTGCTATATATTTCAGGATTTTTTCTGGGCTATCATTTGCTTTAGGTTTTGCCATGGAGTATTTTCTTTCTTCATGGTTTCAGTTGCTTGTCTTAATTAGGATGGTCTCCCACATAACAGGTTTCTACAAATATTTTTCTGGATTTTTAATTTTATTTTAAAAAATTAAGGTGTTTAATCCATGCAATTTTTACACAGATGTGAATTGGAAGTCTTTTCTTCCAGGTGGTCCGCCTGTCTCATTCACATAATGAATGGTGTATTTGTTCTTGTTGTTAGTTGTTATTGAGTGGATTCTAACTCATGGTGATGGCACATGTGCAGAGCAGAACTGCTTTCTGTTTTCGAGATAGTGACCTCCCAGAAGCCGATTACCAGATATTTCTCCTGCTGCACCTCTGGGTGGATTCTAACTGTCAATCTTTTGAGTGGTAGTCGAGTGTGTAACCTCTTGTGTTTATTCTCAAATGTGGTAGCTCTGTTTTTAGATTCTCCATCTGGCTCCCATTCTCTATTATTTCTTTCTTTTTCTATATTTGTGCCAACCCTATCATGTGAGAGAAGTAGAATTATGGTGAAGTCCTAGTAACTAGAAAATACATTTCCTGGTTTAAACCAAAAAAAAAAAAACCAAACTCACTGCTATGGAGTCGGATCTGACTCATAGCGCCCCCTTCTTGGGTTTCTGAGGCAGTAACACTACGGAAGTAGATTGCCCAACCTTCCTTCCGAGGAGTGGCTGGTGGGTTTGAACCACCAGCCTTCTGGTTAGCAGTCAAATGCCTTAGGTACTAGACCACCAGAGCTCCTAATTTCTTGGTTAGTTGCTATTTATTAATAAATATGAATTGATCAAGTGAAAAAAGCAAATCACTTAAATGTAAAAGCTTATCATTCGAATGCAGGGGAAAAAAGCAAATGGAAAAGGGGAATAAATCAGTTTTACCTAATGAGCAAATTTGGAAAAGTCCTTTATTTTCTTAGTTTCAATTTCCTCATCTATAAAATGGGACTTGCTTGTTGCCACCTGTTTCATGGGTAGGTTGTAAGACCCTAAGGAAATAAGACATGTCAAGTAGTTTGTAAACTCTAAAAGATGTTATCAGTGTTGGTTATTACTACTCACTTATGCTGTACTATGGTAGACACCTTATATCTCTATGGAACATGTCTGAATATGTAAGCATGATAGTATTTTATAAAATGTCATGGGCCTGATTTTGTGTCTTTCCATTCAAATAGACGAAAGGTCTACTGTGTTTCCAAAGCCCTGGCCAGCTTATTGTGATGAACTATGGAAAACAAATGCCCTACAGAACAATGTCCTGTGGAAAAGCTGCCTCTCAAATCCCCAGGTTAAATAGACTTAAGCATTCCATGTTGTGGGCCTTGCCTGAGGAGGATGTTAAAAGGATCATTCCCCCAGGGCAGGCTGGGTAAAGGGTGAAAGGTTAATAGGTCAATCCCAGGACAAGGTGTTGGCCCAAATTAGGTATTTAGAGCATTTACTGAAGGTCTTAGTCAGCTGAGTTCTTTATTTCCAACAGCAAAATGTTTAGGGAACAAAAAGACTTTTGTGTAGAAGAATTCTAGAAACTAAGTTAGTATCTCTTTTCTCCATGGGACCTGAAAAGGTTAAAAATTGTTCCTTATTTCAAAAAGACAATACAAATGAAAAACAATGAAGCTTGTTTTGTGTTCTCAGACTCAACATCATATTGTAAGACTATCTGTTCAATAGCTTTCATCTAGAATTACTTTTCCACAGAGTCCAATAAGAACCACAAAGAGGTACGTATAGTTGCCTGGAACTCTGACATCTCAATACTTCTAACATCTTTTTTACTTTTCACAGAAATGAATGTTTCAGTTAAATCTTGGCTTGGGGCTGGGGTAGAAAGAGGGAGTAATTTTAGAGTTGGAGAAAAAAAAAGTGTAATTGAACACCTACCTGCCACCCTCCCAAACCACCCCCCCAAATGTAATCCAAAACAAGACAAATTTTCTTCTGCCAAGATGAGAAGTACTCAAGCATTGGTTTTTGGCTATGTTGCTATCCAAGCATGGTATCCCATAGCAATGAGACCATGGAGCTTGAATTGACATTTCTTTTGACAGTTGGACAATAAATTCTGAAAAGGTCCCTGGTCAATTTTATCTAGTGCCAGAACTCTCATATCACCTTTCTGAATTCTGAAAATGTTAACGTAGATAGAGTGCAAAGATCACATTAGAAAGCCCATATGAAACTAGCATCGATCAAATAAGAATTTACCCTGATTTTGCAATGATAAGTTAGAAAATTTAAAAAACCAAAGCCATTGTCCATCAGACTAGCTCCAAATCCCATAAACTATAAAATTTAGAAAATTAAGTGTCCATGAAAATCTGATTCAGCTAGAAGATAAAATTTTGAGGAGGTAGAAATTACTCACTTTACAGAAGGATTGACAAATAGAATTCCTTCATAGAGCAAGATGCCTTATTGTTTGTTGTTAGGTGCTGTTGAATCACTTCTGACTCCTAGTGATCCTATGTACAACAGAACAAAACACTGCCCTGTCCTGCGCCATCCTCACAACTGTTGCTATGTTTTAGCCCATTGTTGCAGCCACTGTATCAATCAGGACCAATGAGGTCAATGAGGATCCTCTACCAAGAACGATGTCCTTCTCTAAGGACTGGTCCCTCTTGATACATGTCTAAAATACATGAGATGAAGTCTCACTATCCTTGCTTCTAAGGAATATTCTGGCTATACATCTTCCAAGACAGACTTGTTCATTCTTCTGGCATTCATTCTTCTTCACTAACACCATAATTCAAAAGCATCAGTTCTTCAGTCATCCTTATTCTTTGTCCAGCTTTTGCATGCATATGAGGCAATAGAAAGTACCATGGCTTGGGTTAGGTGCACCTTAGTCATCAAAGTGACATCTTTCCTCTTTAACACTTTAAAGAGGTCTTTTGCAGCAGATTTCCCCAGTGCAATATGTCAGTAGATTTCTTGAGTGCTGCTTCCATGACCATTGATTGTGATCCAAGTAAAATGAAATCCTTGACAATCTCAATATTTTCTCTGTTTATCATGATATTGCTTATTGGTCCAGTTGTGAGGAATTTTTATTTTCTTTACATTGAGGTGTAATTCATACTGAAGGCTGTAGTCTTTGATCTTCATCAGTAGTGCTTCAAGTCTTTTTCACTTTCAGCAAACATGGTTGTGTCACCTGCACTGTTAGTGAGTCTTCCTCCAATCCTGATGCTGTGTTCTTCTTCATACAGTCCAGCTTCTTGGATTATTTGCTCAACATACAGATTGAATAAGTATGATGAAAGGATACAACCTTGGTGTACACCTTTCCTAATTTTAAACCATGCAGTATTCCCTTGTTCTGTTAAACACCTGCTTTCTGATCTATGTACAAGTTCCTTATGAGCACAATTAAGAGTTCTGGAATTCCCAATTATTCAAAATGTTATCCATAATTTGTTATGATCCACAGTCAAACGTCTTTGCATAGTCAATAAAACACAGGTAAACATCTTTCTGGTTCTCTGATTTCAGCCGACATCAGCAGTGATATCCCTCGTTCCATGTCCTCTTCTGAATCAGGCTTGAATTTGTGGCAGTTCTCTGTTGATGTACTGCTGCAGTCATGTTTGAATTAAGATAGCTTAATTGGTTTGAATTAATTTAGATTTGAATGACATGATATATAGAAGACAAAAATGTGAGTCATACTCTGCATAAGATAAAATAAACCAAAACTAAACTAGTTGCCATCAAGTCAGTGACAACTCATGGCAACCCTATGTGTATCTGAGTAGAAATATGCTCCAATGGATGACTTTTTGGAAGTAGATCTTTTGGCCTTTCTTCTGAGTCATCACTGGGTGGACCCAAACTTCCAACCTTTCACTTAGCAGCTAAGTGCATTAACAGTTTATACCATTCAGGGACACCTAAGATTTAAAAAAAAAAAAAAAAAAGATACCACAAAAGCAAAAATAAGCCTGAAATACCAATTCTCAGCTCCATAGAATCATCATCTTAAGACTTGTGACCATGAGCACATATCAGAAAAAAGGCTTGTTGTTGTTATTTGATGCTGTTGAATCAGCCCCAACTCACAGCAAACTTATGTATAACAGAAGAAAATGCTGCCCGGTCCTACACTCTCCTTACAATCATTGCTATCTGAGCCCATTGTTGTAGCCACTGTGTCAAGCCATCTCCCTAAGGGTTTTCCTCTTTTTGCTGACCCTCTAATTTACCAAGCATGATGTCCTTCTCCAGGGATTGGCCCTTCCTGATAATATGTCCAAAGTAAGTGACATGAAGTCTCACTATCTTTACTTCTAAGGAGAATTCTGCCTCTACTTCCTCCAAGTCAGATTTTTTCAATCTTCTGGCCCCACTGCCCACTGCCATCAAGTGGTTTCCAACTCATAGTCTATGGTATATTCAATATTAATCACCAACACCACAAGGCTAGACAGTGTTTATGGTCCTATCTGTAGAGGATGAAACAAAGACACCTCTACTGGAAAGCCATCCCAGATGATCCCATACCCCTGGACCAACTGAACTGCTCCTCTCTGATTCCCTTGCTCCCTGCACACATGTACCTCCACCAAACACATCCCACATAGCATCCTGCCTGCTTTACTTGCTAGACTGTGAACTCCTGCTGGGCAGAAACATGGAACTTTTGTCTTTGTTTGCCAGACATCTAGCCAAATGCCAGCATGTAGTAGAACTTCAATCACATTTCTTCAAATAAAATAAGCAAGGAGGGGAGAGGAAGGAAGCCCTGAGCTCTTCAGGAGTTTGGAGAAAAGGTGGCTACTAGAGTTGCAATGATTCAACCAATATTTGTTAAATACCTGTGACCTGTCAAACTGTGCTAGGTGCTGGAGCTAAAGATGAGTGAGACCCAGTTCTTGACTTCAGGAAGTTTCTAATCTACTAGAATATTGTGAAACCAATACAATTTTTAACAATAGAGATGATGAAACAGCATGGGATAATATGGAAAGAGAAAGGATTTTTTAGCTGGAGAAAGCTGGTGTAATCCTTCTGTCGTTCACAAACTGTGCTTATTTGTTAAACAATTAAGATTAATCTAACATCTTATTATGTGACTTACCTCTCTGCAAAATTAAGATAATACCTGTTTTATTCAGTTATTGTAATACTTAATAAGAAAAACTATGTGACAATGTTTAGCACAAACAGGTATATGAAGAACTCAGTAATGTTCACTTTCCCCCCATCTTAATGAAAAGAAGGAGCTCTGGTAGCACAGTGCCTAATACCTCTGAATGCTAACCAGGTAGATGGTGGTTCAAACTCACCATCCACTCTGTGGAAGCAAGACTCGACAATCTACTTCCATAAAGATTTACTGACTTGGAAACCCAACGGGGGTCACTATAAATTGGAATCAATGGGTTTGTTTTTTGGTTTTGGTTAATGAAAAGGGCAGAATATGAAAGGATTTCATGCTATGATGAGAACTATATAATGATGATGTATGCTTGTGGAGCACAAGTGAAAGAGACCATAAAAAATAATAAAAACTGTGTGTGAAAGGGTGGATTAGAGGTGATTTTTTTTTCTTGACTATGATTTTCTTTTAGGCTGTTTTATTTTATATTTGTCACAATATTCCTAGGGAAATAAATGAGAGTTACAACTTTTAACTTTCCAACTTATAAATAAGGTTGTTCCAGAAGGATAAGAGATACCCCTTAGTGATAATGTTGTTGTGTTGTTATGTGCCATCGAGTGCCTGACTCATAGCAACCCCTCCTTGGGTTTTCGAGACAGTATCACTACTGAAGTAGATTGCCCACCCTTCCCAGGAGCCTCCTGGTTAGCAGTCAAGTGCCTTAGGCACTATGCTACCAGAGCTTCTTTAGTGATAATAGGTATGTTAATTTGCTATTTTCCAGAAGAAATAGTCTGTGGAAAATCAAGTCATAACATGTAATGTTCTCTTCTCCCTGATGAGAGAGTTTTAAAATTCTCTCAGTCTACTTTTGTTATTCCAAAAGCCCTACTTCTTTTCTTTCTGTTTGTGTCAAAGATGACTTGCATTTCAAAGACCCTCAGTCCAAAGAAGACTCTCACAGAGGCATTGATATGTCCTTGGTTTGGGGTGGTTTGAACAGTTAGTGTGCTCATCTGCTAACTAAAAGATTGGAGGTTCGAGTCCAGAAGTGCCTCAGAAGAACGGCCTAGTGCTCTATAGCCATTGAAAATAGTATGGAGCACAGTTCTCTAAAACACATGGGGTCATCATGAGTCATAATTGATTTGACTGTTACTGCTTTTTGTTTGTTTTTCCTAGCCAAGAGAGATGCATCCCCTGAGGTGGGCCTTGCCACCTTGCCTTTTACAGGATTCTTAAATTCACATACTCTTAAGGACCAGGCAGGCAACATCAATGTGTGAGTCAGAAGAAGTGTAAGGCAAAAGCGAATGGTGGGGCTTGGGACAATCTAGTGTTCAAATTTCAAACTTTTCAAAACACAGTGCCAACTAAGGAGAATTCCTGGATGTGGGTTCTGGATAGATATGACTACAGACACCAGGGGCAGAGTGATCTTTCTAAATTGCAGATCAGATTACATCAGGAACCTTCTTAAAGACCATCTGTGGCTCTGGGATGCCCACAGATAAATGTAAATACCTAAGTGCACAAACAAGGCTCCTGTCTGTTTCAGCAGATTCACGGGCAGAAGCCCCTTGATTCCCTCCTGCCCTACACAATCTGAAGTCCAGCCATATATTTATACATAACCCAAGTACATGCCATCCTGAGTTTGTACCCTCTCTTTTGGCCTCCCTTCCCATCATCTTTACCAAGCAAACTCTTACTCATTCTTTAAGACAAAGGATAAATGTCCTGTTAGAGCAGGATTCTCAAATGTTTTGGCCTCAGGACCCCCATCCACTCTTAAATATTATTGTGAAATCCCGAGGCATTTCTCTATGTGATTTATATCTATTGACATTTGTAGTATTAAAAATTAAAATTGAAAAAAATCAAAACATCTACTTATTAATTCATTTTGAAATAGGAATAATAAATGCATTACATGTTACCATAAATAACCTATTCTTATTTATTTTTTTAAAAAATAACCCTTTTCCACAAAACATATTTAGTAACACGAGTGGCATTACAGTTTTGCAATCTCTTTAGTGGCAGGCTTAATAGAAGGCAGTGGAATTCTCACATCTACTTCTATATTATTCAATCTGTTGTAATGTTGTTTTGGTTGAATTCTATAAAGAAAATGAGGGACACCGACATCATAGTCACTGGAAAATAATCTCTCCTCTTCGTAGAGGCTTATGAAATAGTTTTTAGTGAGATATTCTTTTAGTAACTGATTGCTTCTGGGTGAACTAGTTACTCACCTCCACAATTCATTATCTGAAACCCTTGGACCAGATATGTTTCAAAACTCAGAATTTTTTTTTTAAAAAAGATTGAGAATGACAATATTGAGCATACCCATATATAAACCTTTCAGTAATGTCTACAGCAGCCCTTTATAATCAGACATATTAGTATTTCTGCAATAAAATGTGTAAATACTTACCCTAAATGATGTATAAATGTTATAAGTCTCAAGTCAGTCATGCTACAATTTGATGAAAAATTTGTTATGAAAAAACAAAAAACAAAAACTCAAAGCTTTTGATTTGCTGAGCTTTTGGGAATTCAGAATTGTAGAGAAGGACCATGAACCTGTATTGGGCTTTGGGTTAACAGAACTTGGGACCCAACCCTGTCTGGTAGTTACCTCACCGAGGAAATTGGCCATTTGAAGCCAGCTGGCCTCTCTCGGCCACACCTCTCTTCAGCTGTACATTCCACAGTTGGGTGCACAGGGTTCATCCTCCATAGACGAGAAATCACCTAATAGCTTTCAGTCACAAGACAGAAAAAAAAAGGGGGGGGGGATTTAACTGCAACTCCCATGCCTAGAAAAGGCAACATTAAGTGGTGAATAACGTTGAAAAAAATGTCATCTCATTACTCCGCAACAGTTTCTCAGGCCCTTCCCCATGGGGAGAGAAAAAAAGCCCTACCATGAGGCCACTCTCTTGTTGCTGTGTATGCCTAAACACCCAATGGCCGGATTTATTAACTTCATATCTTTTAGCAGGGAGTTCATGTCAGACCTACCGCAGGCTTAAAGATGGCTCCTGCTGGGCCCCCAATATGAGGACAAATGGTTAGGCGAAGAGTGCAAGCACAGCATGAATAGGCCTAAATTAGGCCAGGTCTAATAACCCGTTTACTAACACCTGTATTAGTTCTCTATCACCAGAGTGAACTGCTGTCGGACAAGCCATAATCCCATAAGCTTTCATTTGCATATCCCTCATTAACTGATTAAAACTTGAAGAAGGCAGGTTCCTGCAGCTGGTGAGCCCATTCCTCCACACTGCCTGCCTGGGTGGCTTTGGAGATGAAGTCATGTGGTGGGTGTGAGGTTTATATGTATGGAAGGGATTAAGAGTATTAGAATTTGTGTGAGCTGATGTTGCCATATTCTCTCTACTGGAGCCCAGTAATTGGATGGGAGGAGAAATGGCAGACCCATTAGTTTTGTCTGTTTACTCAGGAGCAGGGTGCTAGAGATTCAATTTTGCTTTCTTTGGCTCCCTCGCCTTTGTGAAGCAGGCCTTCTTTGTCTCTGCTGGCCCTGAGCACCTCCAAACACCAGCCCTGCTAAGGCGATTCAGCCACAAAGAAGAGACGTTGGTGACTAGGGGCCTGGGGAGGAGAAAATGCAGCCCTGACTCAAGTACTACTTGAAGGAACCCAATCTCGCCTAGTCCAATCCTGGGATAGAGAGAAGGGATAATTGAAATTTATAAACACTTCTGGGGCTTTTTTGATTATTTTATTAGTTCTTCACGTTTGGGATTAAAAATCCTCAGCATCAAACACACCGCAGGCTCCTTATTTGGGAAGTGAATGGTTAGACATTTCGAAGACCTAACAAAGCAATTGTTGTATTTGCCGGGCTTGCATAATTTTAATAGGCAAAAAATATCGTAGAGAAAAAAGTCCATTTCCTGTGCTGTTTGTACAGCTGGAGACAGAGATCCTTATGCTTGATGATGTAAGGGATGCACCATTGTCTCGCCCCTCAATCCGACAACGCAGTCCCACTAATGTCATTAACAAAACCAGACGGGGCAATTCTGAAAACTTTGAAGCTGAACATTGTTTCCAAAGCGTATGGGGGGGGGCGGTGAGGGACACACAGACAGGACAATGTTTATTCATCACCAGTGCTGGGGTTTGCAAAGCTGGGAGATGGGGGCTTGTACCAGCAAAGAGCAAAGGAAAATGTGGACTGATCACAAGACCAGAGCTTGAAACTAGAGAATGAAGGGGGTGGAGTGGGGTGGTAAATGAGGATTTGGGGGAAAAAATGAGGATTTATTTTTCTTTCTTATAAATATTAGAGAAATATAGAACATTTCAACTCACTATTGATTCTATGATGGTTTATTATATATTTTCCACCTACTCTATGAAAAGTCACAGCCACCCCCCCAAAAAAAATCTGACATGTGAAACTTCATGCAAATAGTTTTGTTACTTGTTGAAAGATTCTATTTTAATCTGGTATTTGTATTTTTAAATGTTTCTATGAAGGAACTAATTAAAACACTCACCAAATGCAAGTCTCAGTTTCCAAGTTAGGTCATTTGCTGGGTTTTTAAGTGAAATTGTTCTGCAAAACTAAGGAATTCAAATGAGACCCTCATAGGCAATAGAAAGAAAGAAAGAAAAAAAAAAAAAAAAAAAAAAAAAAAAAAAAAAAAAAACCCAGCCATAAAAGGCATTGTAAAATGTTTCCCACGGCAAAATTAAGATGAAATGTTTAAAAACAAAACAAACAAAAAGGAAGCAGAAAAACACAATGGATAAATCTATGAGTAAGACAAATAGTTGTTACTTTTGCATTTCTATCTCCCTCTGCCTTTATTATTACTTTTCCTCTTTTGTTAACATTGTTAATAAAGCAATTGAATCCCCAATGCTTGATGCTCAGTTCAACTAACATTTCTGAACCCCTACTCTGTACTCGACAGCAAACAACAACAACAACTGTGTACTCTGTTTAAGCTGGGGTTAGAAAGGAGCTCATCTAACAAGGTATGCAAGATGTAAACCACAACCTAGCATTTTTTATTGTTGTTGTTAAGTGCCGTCGAGTCGTTTCCGACTCATAGCAACCCCATGCACAGCAGAACAAAACACTGCCTGTGATAGTTGAAGATGTGCCAACTTGGCTGGACTCCAGTTGTGAGTGGTGGTTCCCATGATGGATCACATGACTGAGTTCTAAGCGGCCGATCTGCCTAAGGGGAGTTTCCCCAGGGGTGTGGCCTACCTGCAATGCTATCCCAGGGACAAGCTGGAAGAACGGCATTCCGGACTATATACTTCCT
>NW_006921601.1:19714091-19722004 GCF_000298275.1 Orycteropus afer afer | reverse complement strand
TATCGTCTGCATATCTCAGGTTGTTAATGATTCTTCCTCCAATCCTGATACCACGTTTTTCTTCATATAGTCCAGCTTCTCGGATTATTTGCTCAGCATCTAGCATTTTTTATTAATTGAACCTAATTAAAAAAAAAAAAAAAAACCAAACTCACTGTTGTCAAGTTGGAGCCGACTCATAGCAACCCCTTCTTGGGTTTCCAAGGTGGTATCACTGTGGAAGTAGATTGCCCAATCTTCCTTCCGAGGAGTAGCTGGTGGGTTCGAACCTCCAGCCTTCTGGTTAGCAGTCAAATGCCTTAGGCATGAACCTAATTAGTGAGCATTAAAGGAAATCTTGTTAGAAAGATATTAAAACTCACAGAATGATTCATGAACTCAGATATTCATGGTATCTCAAGAATAGAAGTAATCTTAAAAGTCCTCAAGTCCATCCATGCAACCAACACTCAATCTCTTCCCAGCAAAAATCTAATATATCTACTTAGCTGTTCTAAACACTTGTGACATATCATGCCCTAAAATTTTTGTCATCCTGATCTGTAGGTAGATCTTTCAGTCATTTTGCATTTCCCTCAAGCTTATTTCTGCAAAATATATTCTTAATGGGAAAAGAGTTTAACATCTTTTGAGCACCTATTTACTGTATAAGGAGCTCTGGTGGTACACTGGGTAAGACATTTGGCTGCCAATCAGAAGGTTGGTGGTTCAAACCCACCAGCTGCTCCATGGGAGGAAGATGAGGCAATCTACTTTTGTAAAGATTTGTTGTTGTTATGTGCCATTGCAAACCCTATGGGGGTCACTATGAGTCAGAATTGACTCTACGGCAGTAAGTGTGGTTTTGTTTGAGACCCTGGGGAGCAGAGTAATTAAACATCAGAGAGATCATACAAGTAGGACAGAGAAGAGCCTGGACTAGGGCTGGTGCCTTCTTATACCCCAGTCTAGGTTTTTCCATGATGCTCCAATGTCTCTCTCACCTACTTAAATCAGCATTTGTCACATGAGGATGAGGAAAACTTCATCAGATGAAGGCAGAATAGCTAAATGAAGCAGAATATGAACCCACAATTCCTCCAGTTGTTTGCTGAAATCATTTTTGGCAATGGTATGCCTGTTAAGATGACATAGCAACACTAATGTACCATGGCCATCTCAGAACTAGGGCTATAGGCCAGCTCATAAAAGTAAACAGTTGCTTGTTGGCTTGGAAAATAATCAGCTCACAGATGCAAAACATTAATCAAAGACTAGGAAAGATACTACTGGAACAGCTTTAGAAAAATGATGGATCTCCTACTTAATTCAGGCTTGCCATGGCTTCCAGTCAAGGACAGATTTGTGGCCTCCTTTTGCACAGTAGAGGGGACCAAGATAAGCCATCAGCAAGAGGAGGGGTTGGAATTGGACAGACCTGGCTTTGATCCTGGTGGCTCTGCCAATAACTAGTTGGGCAGGTTTTTCATTTTGTGTATCTTGGTTTTCTAATCAGTAATAAGAGTTGCTTCCTCAAGTGATGACTGTGATAACTGAGTGAGATACTGAACATACAATGCTTAGTACAGTGCCTGGCACACAGCAAGCCCTTCTTATTAGAGAAAGATGAATTGGTGGTATTGGAGTGAGGAATCAGGAATGCTCAACTCCTGCTCTGCAATCAGTTCTCTGTTTGAAAGAGCTAAACACATGCCACCACTCATCTGTCAGTTTGTCGTCCTGTGGTGGCTTGTGTGTTGCAGTGAGGCTGGAGGCTATGATGCCAGTATTTTGAATACCAGCAGGGTCACCCATGGTGGACAGGTTTCAGCAGAACTTCCAGACTAAGACAGGCTCAGAAGAAGGAAGGGACCATCCACTTCTCAGAGAATTGGCCAGTGAAAACCTTATGAATAGCAGTGAAACACTATCTGATAAATTACTGGAAAACTTTATGAATAGCCCCGAAACATTATCCGATATAGCACCAGAAGATGAGCCCCTCAGATCGGAAGGCACTCAAAATACGACTGGGGAAGAGCTGCCTCCTCAGAGTAGAGCCAGCCGTAATGATGTGGATGGAGTAAAGCTTTCGGAACCTCCATTTGCTGATATGGGATGACTCAAAATGGGAAGAAACAGCCGCAAACATGCATTGATAATTGGAACAAGGAGTGTACAAAGTATGAATCTAGGAAAACAGAAAGTTGTCAAAAATGAAATGGAATGCATAAAGATCAATATCCTAGATATTAGCGAGCTGAAATGGACTAGTTTTTGGTCACTTTTAATTAGATAACCATATGATCTACTATGCCTGGAATGACAAATTAAAGAGGAATGGCATGGCATTTATCCTCACAAAGAATGTTTCAAGATCTATCCTGAAGTACAATGCTGTCAGTGATAAGATAATACTCATACGTCTAAAAAGAAGACCAGTTAATATTATTATTACTCAAAGTTATGCATCAACCACCAAAGCTAAAGATGAGGAAATTGAAGATTTTTACCAAGTTCTGCAGTCTGAAATTACCAAATATGCAATCAAGATGTGTTGATTATCACTGGTGATTGAAATGCAAAAATTGGAAACAAAGAAGAATCACTGGTAGTTGGAAAATATGGCCTCGATGATAGAAATAATGCTGGAGATTGCATGATAGAATTTTATAAGACCAACCACTTATTCATTGCAAATATCTTTTTTTTCAACAACACCAATGATGGCTATATATGTGGACTTTGCCAGATGGAGTACGCAGGAATCAGATCGACTCCATTTGTGGAAAGAGGTGATGGAGGAGCTCAATATCTTCAGTCAAAATAAGGCCTGGAGCTGACTATGGGACAGGCATCAGTTGCTCACATGCAAGTTCAAGTTGAAGCTGAAGACAATTAGAACAAGTCCATGAGAGCCAAAATATGACCCTGATTATATCCCTCCCGAATTCAGAGACCCTCTGAAGAAGAGATTTGGTGCACTGAACACCAATAATCCAAAGTCAAGGGAATTGTGGGATGACATCAAGAACATCATTGATTAAGAAAGCAAAAGTTCATTAAAAAGACAGGAAAGGAAGAAAAGACCAAAATGGATGTGAGAAGAGACTCTGAAACTTGCCCTTGAATGGAGAGTAACTAAAGCAAATGGAAGAAATGATAAGATAAAAGAGCTGAACAGAAGATTTCAAAGAGCAGCTTGAGAAGACAAAGTTAATTATTATAATGAAATGTACAGAGACCTGGAGTTAGAAAACCACAAGGGAAGAATACACTCAGCATTTCTTAAGCTGAAAGAACTGAATTACCTCTCAACATAAAGAAAACAAAAATTCTTGCAACTGGACCAATAAGCAGCCTCACAATAAATGGAGAAAAGATTGACATTTTTAAAGATTTCATATTACTTTGTTCCACAGTCAACACCAATGGAAGCAGCAGTCAAGACATCAGACTACGTATTGCACTGGACAAATCTGCTGCAAAAGACCTCTTTAAAGTGCTGAAGAGCAAAGATGTCTCCTTGAAGACTAAGGTGCACCTAAATCAAGCCATGGTATTTTCAATCACCTCATATGCATGTGAGAGCTCGACAATGAACAAGAAACATCGAAAAAGAGTTGATGTTTTTGAGTTGTGGTGTTGGCAAAGAATGCTGAAAGAGCCATGGACTGCTTAAAAAACTAACAAATCTGTCTTGGATGAAGTGCAGCCAGAATGCTCCTTGGAAGCAAGAATGGCCAGATTTTGTGTCACCTAGTTTGGTCTTGTTGTCAGAAGGGATCATTGCCTGGAGAAAGATATCATGCTTGGTAAAATGGAGAGTCAGAGAGAAAGGGGAAGGCCCTCAATGAGATGGATTGGCACAGTGGCTCCAACAATGGGTTCAGGTGTGGCAAGGACTGTGAGGCTACCACAGGATCAGGCACTGATTTGTTCTGTTGCATCTAAGGTTGCTTTGAGTCGGAGCCAAGTCAACAGCACCTAACAACAACGACAACAACAAACATATGGGGAAAAATAGCAAATGGAAATCAAAGTAGCATTTTGGTATTTGCTGCTAGCATATCTGTGTCCTGAGTTTTGGAAAAGCTATGCTGGAAAATAGGAGCTCTGGGAGCATAGTGCCTAAGGCACTTGAATGCTAACCAGAAGGTTCAAATCCACCAGCCACTCCTCAGAAGAAAAATGGGACAATCTACTTCCATAGTGATATTGCCTTGGAAACCCAAGGAGGGGTCACTATGAGTTGGATCTGACTCGACGGCACATAACAGCAACAACAACATGCTGGAAAATGTGGTTTTAGCTTGAGGACTAAGCAAGGCCTTCTTGCTCTCCTCTCAAATCTAAATCTCAGAATCTTCCACACTCTGGCTGACTTTATGGGGGAAGGAGATCAAAGAAGAAAGAAGAACAAGTTGGCAGAGAGGGAGAGATAAAGAGAGAGATGGTTGGGACTGCCTGATGTACCAGGTCCTGTCTAATTCTACTCATCACATGGAGGAAATAGGGTTTTTTTTTTTCCATTGGGGCTTTATAACAGAGTGACCCTGACTACTGGTGCCCATGACCTACTGAAAGTGTTAAAGTTTTCATTATTCAGATTAGCAATTCTTCTTCCCTTGATGGGGCTCATGGAAGAGAATGGGTGGAGGTAGGCCTGGCATTGGGATTCAAGGCTGAAGACTCAACTTCCCTACAGAACTCAGTACAATGCAACTATGATTCTTGTCTTTGCCCTCATCATCATTGTTGCTCTTCCTACTATATGCCTGTGCCTCAGTGTCCCACTATTAGTGACAGGAAATTGAACAATGAGGACTAAGGTTGCTTTCAGTTCTGAATTAATTAGAGTAATATTTCAGAAAAGGTGTAGGTAAATAAAAACCTAACAATCAAAGTTCATTGTTTCCCAGTGATACATTGAAAGTGAATATGTCCTAATGAAAGAACACAGAAAGAGAATCATACTTAGGCAAATTACTTAACCCCTCTGAAACTTAGTTTCCTCACCAGTAAATAACAACTGTTGTTGCTGTTGTTGTTATGTGCCATCGAGTCGGCCCCGACTCATAGCGAGCCCTCCTTGGGTTTCCGAGGCAGTATCACTATGGAAGTAGGATTGCCCAACCTTCCTTCCAAGGAGTGGCTGGTGGGTTTGAACCGCCAGCCGTCTGGTTGGCAGGCAAGTGTCTTAGCCACTATGCTACCAGAGCTCCTTTTTAGTCATTGTTGTTGTTGTTGTTGTTATGTGCCGTCGAGTCGGCCCCGACTCATAGCGAGCCCTCCTTGGGTTTCCGAGGCAGTATCACTATGGAAGTAGGATTGCCCAACCTTCCTTCCAAGGAGTGGCTGGTGGGTTTGAACTGCCAGCCTTCTGGTTAGCAGTCAAGTGCTTTAGCCACTATGCTACCAGAGCTCCTGAATAACAACTAAAGATAACTATCTCTCAAAATTGGGAGAATTAATAAGCTAATGTATGATAATGGCTGGTATATAGTCAAGGTTCAAGAAATGGTGATTTATTATTATTTTTGAATATATGGTGTAAAATTCCTTTTTTAATCAATTCTGATATTTATTATGGTAGTCAATGTATTCCTAATTTTTCAGCTTTAAGTTTATCATTCTCCACCTTCCACCACCACCTCATATTCCCATAGTGCCATGTCCAGACAGATTATTGTAATAAAAGAGGTATCAGATTCAGATATAGGAAGAAACTAACATTGAATCCAGGCTCTATAATTTAATAGTTTTGTGACTTGAGACAAATTATTTACCTTTTCTGAATTTCTTTCTCACCTAGATAATAATTCTGTGGTAAAAGTGGTAGTTCTCTACCTCAGCATCCAATCTCCTTTTCCCTTTTATCTACGCATCTTGCTGCTAGGCAAGAAGACTACATTTCCCAGCTTCCTTTGCAGCTTGTGTGTCCACAACACTAAGTCTTGAATAGGCACTCTGGTGGTGTAATGCCTAAGGCATTTGACTGCTAACTAGAAGGCTGGCGGTTCAAACCGCCACTCCTCGGAAAGAAGGTTGGGCAATCTACTTCCATAGTGATACCACCTTGGAAACCCAAGGTGGGGTTGAGTTTGAGTTGGATGCGATTCCATGGCAGTGAGGTTTTTTTTTTTTTTAGGGAGATGTAAATAGGAGTATTTCATGGCCCTTCTAAAATCCTTTCCTATTTCTTGGAACAAAGGTATTATGGCTAAAGCTCAACATCTTCTTGATCTTTGGGGATGTTTAAGAGAGAATTGGAAGGGGCTTAGATTCCTGAGATAGTGGGGCTCCCATACCTGTCCTGAACATCTTTTATAAGAGTGAAGAAAGTGACTACGTTGTTTAAACTAAGTTTATTTTTAGTTTTCTGTAACATTTAAACACAAACCTAATCCTAAATGATATAAATATTCATTTTACAGGACAACTGTGAGGATTAAATAAGATAATGACTGTTAAAGTGTTTGGACAGTATAGTCACTGAATAATGTTAGTTTCCTTCTCTTTTCTTCTCATCAAGTCCATTCTTCTTATAATATCAGCCAAAAAAAAAAACCCAGTTGCTGTTCAGTTTATTCCCGTCACGTTTACTTCATGTGTGTTAAAGTAGAACTATGCTCCATAGGGTTCTTAAAGGCTGATTTTTCAGAAGCAGATTTCCAGGGCCTTTCTTTTGAGGTATGTTCTGGTTCCCTAGTGCTGCTCTGACAGGAATATACCATAGATGGGATGCTTGAACAAACAGGAGTTTGTTCTCTTACAGTCTGGAGGCTTTAAGTCTGAGTTCAAAGTGCCAGGGTCTAGGGGCTGGGTGAAAGCCCCTCAACCTTAGGCTTCAGCTCTGCCTCCTGCCCCCGGCCCACTGGAGCTAGAGGCTTTTCTTCACTCAGGCAGCTGCTGGCTGCTGAGACTGACAAGCCCAAGGTTGACAAAAAGGCACGGTCCCTATGTTACCAAACCACACAGCAGGCCATTAATTCAAGTCCACTGAAAGTCCCAAGGTTGGCAGAACATGGCAGGCTGCTGAACAACAACACAGCTACATGCAGGGTTCAAGTGTGCCATAAGCTAGAGACCATTCCCAAAGCTGCTTCTTATATACGGGAAACAGACCCCCATTCCTAAAGGAGCTACTCAAGCTGCTTGTGGTAGATCCCACCACAGAGCTGATTGCCAGTCTCATCATGGGGAATAACTACCACCAGCTGCAGAGCCACTCAACCAGGCCCAGCCAAGTTGACACACAACTTTAACTACCACAAGGTACCTCTGGGTGGACTCATACCTCCAATGTTTCGGTTAGCAGCCAAGAACATTAACCATATGCACCACCTGGGGACTCCCCCCTTACTATAAAAAAAAATAAAAAATTAAAAGACTAAAAAAATAAACAACTCACTGCCATTGAGTCAATTCTGACTCATAATGACCCCCTTTGGGTTTCTGAGGTGGTAAATCTTTTACAGAAGTAGACTGCCCAGTCTTCCTTCTGTGGAGTGGTTGGTGGATTTAAACCACCAACTTTCTGGTTAGCAGTCAAATGCCTTAGGCACTATGCCACCAGAGCTGCTTCCTCCTTATAGTCAGAGAGAATTTCTTAAATTAAAAAATTAAACAGCAAATTCCTCAGATATGCTCATATAATTTCCATTTCTAAGTCCTTGATGAGGTTATAATGAAAGTCAAAAGAAATAATGTCTGTAAGAGTGCCTTGTGCATTTGTAAAGCACTATCTAAGTGGGAAAAGTTCATGCCCCTACCACCATGGCCACAACCTCTCTTACCCACCTGTGATAGTTGAAGATGTGTCAACTTGGCTGGACTCCAGTTGTGAGTGGTGGTTCCCATGATGGATCACATGACTGCATTCTAAGCGGCCGGTCGGCCTAGGGGGAGTTTCCCCAGGTGTGGCCTACCTG
>NW_006921601.1:19697573-19707643 GCF_000298275.1 Orycteropus afer afer | reverse complement strand
ATATATATATATATACTTTGCTGGTTTTTGTGTTTCTCTAGAGAACCCAATCCAACACACCACCTCATCCCACCTCTCCTCTCCTGCCCTTCCTAACCCCTCCTTCCATGCATCTTGTTTTCCAGCTACACCAAATTGATTATTTCATACACAAGCCTTAAATTTTTCCATTGATGGCAAAGAACAGTGAGCCCAGATTCCAAGGATATCTCAGGACAGACACTGAAGCAGCTTTATGGAAAAGCTCAATATTAAAATTGTTATGAGGTTTTATCTCAAAAACTTAGTTTTAATTTTATTCTACTCTATTATATCCTCCTGAGGAGGAGCTCTGTAGCATAGTGCCTAAGGCACTTGACTACTAACCAGAAGGCTGACGCTTCAAACCCACCAGCCACTCATCAAAAGGCAGATTGGGCAATCTACTTCCATAGTGATACTGTCTCGGAAACCCAAGGAGGGGTTGATATGAGTTGGGTCCAACCCAATGGCACATAACAACAACAACATATCCTCTTGTGTACATTAATGAAACTATAATGTTTAAATCAGACACCCTTATGTAGCCTGGGGCTTTGAGAACTCCCCAGATCCAGGTTTGTGAAAAAAAGTCAGATTTGTCACATCTCTACGTTATGTATGTTGTTTCTTCTGCCAGAAATGTTCCTCCTTGGAATTTGTCCTCCTAGCCTCTCCTCTGTAGAAACATTCCACTTATATGAATTATCTAGAATCAGCAAGTATATAGAGACCAGAATTTATTAGTGGTTACCAGGGGTGGGTAGAAGAAAGGGAGAAAGGAGGACTCACTGCTTAGGGGACACTGAGCTTCTGTTAAGGGTGATGGAAAAATTTGGGCATCAATAAGGATGATGGCTGCACAACATGAAGAACATAATATTACTTAATCGCACATGTGAAGATTTTTGAAATGGCAACTGTTTTGTTACATACATATTTACTGCAATTTAAAAAATGTTCTTGTCTCTACACACCAATTTATTCACCTTCTAACATGATGTATACTGTGAAAACCAAAACCAAACTCATTGCCATTGAGTCGATTCTGACTCATAGCGACCCCCATTGGGTTTCCAAGACGGTAAATCATTACAGAAATAGATTGCCCTATCTCCCTTCTGTGGAGTGGCTGGTGGGTTTAAACTGCCAACCTTCTGTTTAGCAGTCAAATGCTTTATGCACTATGCCACCAGAACTTCTTGATGGGAGCTCTACCAGAGCCTGGTTAACTTGACTGTTAACCAGGAGCCTGGCAGTTCAAACCCACCAGCCACTCCTCAGAAGGAAGGTTGGGCAATCTATTTCCGTAGTGATACTGCCTCGAAAATCCATGGACGGGTCACTATGAATTGGGTCCAACTTGACGGCACATAACAACTACATAGTACTTAAGTATATAAGTACACTATGGTACTTAATGATTCTATCTAACCTGTTTTTTTAGGGGGTAGCATGGGGGACAGTGAGTAGAAAGGGTTCTGTCTTTACTCTGCAATATTCTCCAAGGAAATGATGACAATTTTGTATCTTCACCACTACTACAGTCATCATATCCTCCCCCTTTGGGCCTAACACCATGCCTGTTGTTGGTGTTGTGCATGGTAATTGCTCATTAAGGATTAGATGAGATGAATGAATGAGTGTTCAACAAATGAATATCCTTCATCAAATCAAAAGGAAGGGGCAGCTTTGTGGACTTTAGACCTCAGGTTTCACCTTCAAACACTGTCAGGTTTGGCCTGGGGCTATGCCAGCAGTGACCTCTTCCATGTATTTAGTTCACTACACTTGTAAACTGGGCCTGGGACCCTTCCACATACACAATACAAAGATAAAGGTAACCAACTCAAGTCGTCCCAGCCAGTAAAATCCACTGCCAATGTCCCAGTGGTCTCTGAAATGTCAATACTGTGGAGGTTGATGCTAAACTCCACCCCCCCCACACATGATCAAATGCCCATTTGCTTCATGTTTTGTCTGGTCTGTCAGCACCATTTACTACTGAGCAGGTCCCTTATCTTTATTGATCACTTAATTTATCTTTTCTTAACTTCCCTTGCACCGTCTGGTGCCGTGTGTCCGTCTGTTGAGGCTGTCATGACTGGTTTGCTCTTGAAATAATAGGGGCAGCAGGTGGTGTGACTAAGTCGACCCTGAGCAGAATGGAGGACCATTCCCGGTCCCTGTCTCAACCTGCCAGTGTGTCTACACCCTCCCAGCTGTTCCACATTAAAGCAGTCAACTGTGACTTTACAGTCCGAGTGTTACACAACTGTTTTACAAACTGGGAGAAGGTCTTTTGTCACAAATCCTTTGTCAGGCAGTAGAATGGGGGGCAGAGAAAGCCAGTTCCAAGATTTGGTGCATTTTAATGAATATGCAGATAGACATACACCCCTTTGCTTTGGTAAAGTGGGTATGGGTTGGGGTGGGTGGCTGGCTGGGAGGAAAGAGAGCAGCCTGACTCCTCGCTCTTGGGACAATTTAGTGACAGGAGCAACTGCTCTTTCAATATGAGCTTCTGCTTTAAAAAGACCCTTATGCCATGAAAGCCTCCATTGCTTTTATAAAGGAAAAATATGGGCAGTTAGTTAGAGCCCTATATCTTAGTTAGGGTCAGTACTCTGGGGGCAGGATGTGTACAATTGAGAAATAGCAATAAAACTATGCCTTTGGGATCAAAAGTCAAGTGCCTTTATGATTTAGAGCTTGTAATTACATGTAAGTAGACAGAGGACAAAGTAAAAAGAGCACAGAGTTTTGAATCAGGCAGACCCAGACCCCAAAGTTAAGGGACTATGACATAACTCACTATGAACAATACGGTATATTAAAATTTCTATTTCTTAAAACAGAAATCTTTGCATGACAATTATGTTTATTAACTAGCAGTTAATTAGTCACGTTCCTTAAATAATTAAATTTTACCTCTCCCTACACACACACATCCCCATATATTGGTTATAAGCTAAAAGGCAAGGGAACAAATGGTATAAACTTAGCCTGTGGAAAGAGCACAGGAGGAGAAGTCAGAAAACCTTCCTTGCTCAAATACTAACAAGCTGGTTGAGGTTAGGGTTATGACCACTGAGCTGTGAGTCTCAGTTAGGAAACTGTACTCAATGTGGTATATCTCTAAGGGGTATAAGTTGGGAAAGAGATGGTAATAGGGTGAGGGTGACAGGGAGAATAAAACCATTGTCTTTTTTTCTCCTTACTCATGTAGTTTCCTAAAATGGGAAACTTTTCCTTTTTTGTTAGTATTGGGAAGGTATCATTCTTCTTCTCTATTGTTTGACTTCTCTCTAAGGTGGGAGAGGGCTGGAGTCTGATCCCCTGGGTCACTTCTGGGTGATATGTGATGTTAAGTTTGCTATTTCCACAAGGCTTGTTCTTCTCTTTCTAGTTAGCTAGCCTACAGGTCACAGGTTCAATATTCTCCCTCCAGACCTCACCTCCTCATCCATGTGGTGAGTAAACCTGGGTCAGAGTTCAGGCCCCATCTACTAAAGCAAAGATCATCAAAGTCATCAAAGATGACTGAAATTTTTATTGCTGATTCATATGTAACACAGACACTGTCATTGTTGTTGTTCTTATGTGCCGTCAAGTCGACCCGACTCATAGCGACCCCTCCTTGGGTTTCCGAGGCAGTATCACTATGGAAGTAGATTGCCCCATCTTCCTTCTGAAGAGTGGCTGGTGGGTTTGAACCGCCAGCCTTCTGGTTAGCAGTCAAGTGCCTTAGGCACTATACTACCAGAGCTCCCTGACACTGTCATTAGGCATTTACAAATCTGTCAATACAACCTAAATTAGATTAATTAACAAGCATAAAACAAGCTCATTTTTTCATATTAAAAACTTCAAAGACTGATATAGCTTAGCAAATAAACTAAGAAAAGTAATTACAACTTTAAACGTTTATGCTAGAAGTAAGTCCTTGAATCAAAAATCTAAGAGTCCACCTTAAAAAATGAAAAAAGAAGAGCAAATTGAACCCAAGGCAAAGAGAAGAAATAAAATGATATATAAGAGCAGAAATTAAGAAAATTTAAAACAGAGAAAATCAGCGAAGCCAAAAGTCAGTTCTTTGAAAAGAGCAACAAAATTGTTAAACTTCTTGTCAAAGAAATAGAGAAAAAGGAAGAAGGAGGAGGAGGAGGAAAAGGTAAAGATGATGACAAAGATGATGATGTTGTTGTTTGTTGTTAGGTGCCATGATGATAGCCACTGCAGAAATTATCAAGGGGATGTCACTGTAGGACCTACAGTTATTAAAAGGATAAGCAAATGTTGTGAACACCTTTATGTCAATAAAGTTGGTAACATAGATGAATGGAAAAATTTATTGAAAGATACAAGATATCAAAGAAACAAAGATATCAAACCTCATACAAGCAGAAAAAGACAACTTGAATTATTCTTTATTAATTAAAGCAATTGAATTCTCTATTTTAAAACTCTCCCACAAAGAACATGTTAGACGCAGATGGATTCACTAGTAAATTCTATCAAACAATTGAAAAAAAGAAATAATACCGATTCTATACAAACTCTTCCTGAAAATAGAAGTGGAAGAAACATTTCCTAAGACATTTAAAGAGGCTACCATTACCTTGACAGAAAAACCAGAGAAAGACCTTACAAGTAAAGAAAACAGGCTAATATTCTTCATCCTAACACAAAAATACTTGGCAACATTTTATCAGATTGAATTCATCAATATATATAAAAGGATGATATGTCATGATCAGAAATGTCAGTCTGATTTACTATTTGAAAATCAACCAGTATAATCATTCATGTCTTCAGACTAAAGAAAAATGCTATGATCAGCTCAATAGATGCAAAGGAGTATTTGACAAAATTCAAGTCCATTCATGATAAAATTTTCACAAGGCAGGAGTAAAAGATAACTTTTGCAGTTTCTTATAAACTTATATATCAGTTATTATAAGACTCAGCTACCTGAGATATTTACTGAAGAAATATGAAAACATATATCCACACAAAGACATGTATGCAAATGTTTACACAAAGACCTGTACTCAAATATTTATAGTAGCTTATTCCTAATTGCCCAAAACTAGAAACAACCCAAATGTCCAAATGGTGAGTCATGTTGTTAGTTCAGACTCATAGTGACCCTGTGTACAACAGAATGAAACACTGCCTGGTCCAGCACCATCCTCACAATCATTGCTATGTTTGAGCCCATTGTTGCAGCCACAGTGTCAATCCATCTCATTGAAGGCCTTCCTCTTTTCTGCTGATCCTCAGCTTTACCAAGCATGATGTCCTTCTCCAAGGGGCTAATATTTCCTGATAACACATCCAAAGTATGTGAGACAAACTCACCATTTTCGCTTCTAAGGAGCATCTGGTTGTTCTTCCAAGAGAGATTTGTTTGTTCTTAGCCAATACCATATCTCAAAGGCATTGATTTTTCTTCATTTTCCAGATTTCATATGCATATGAAGCTATTGAAAAGAAAATGGCTTGAGTCAGGCACACCTTAGTCCTCCAGGTGATGTCTTTGTTTTTGAAGACTATCAAGACTATAAAGAGGCGTTTTGCAGCAGATTTGTCCAGTACGTTGTTTGATTTCTTGACTGCTGCTTCCATAGGCACTGGTTGTGGATCCAAGTAAAATGAAATCCTTTACAACTTCAATCTTTTCTCCATTTATCATGATGTTGCTTTTTGGTCCAGCTGTGAGGATTTTTGTTTTCTTTGTTTCAAGATATAGTTAACACTGAAGGCTATAGTCTTTAATCTTTATTAATAAGTGCTTCAAGTCCTCTTCACTTTCTGCAAGCAAGTTTGTGTCATCTGCATATTGCAGGATGTTAATGAGTCTTCCTCCAATCTTAATGCCAAATTCTTCATATAGTCCAGTTTCTTGAATTACATGCTCAGCATAAAGACTGAATAAGTAAGGTAAAAGGATACAACCCTGGTGTACACCTTTCCTGATTTTAAACCATGCAGTATCCCTTTGTTTTGTTTGAACCATTGCCTTTTGGTCTACATACAGGTTCCACACGAGCACAATTAAGTGTTGTAGAATTCTCATTCTTTGTAATGTTTTCCATAATTTGTTATGATCCACAAAGTTAAATGCCTTTGCATAGTCAATAAAACACATGTGGTAGTTAAGTTTGTGTGTCAGCTTGGTTGGGCTTGGCTGAGTGGCTTGCTGGATGTAGTATTCCCCATGATGAGACGTAATCAACTCCATGGTGGAATCTACTGTGAGCAGCTGAGTAGCTGCCTTTGTGATGTGGGCTGCTTCCTGTATATAAGAACCATCTTTGGGAATGGTCTCTAGCCTATGGCACACTTGGACCCTGCATGTAGCTGTGTCATTGTTCAGCAGCCTGCCATGCTCTGCCGACGTTGGGACTTATAATGAACTTGAATTAATGGCCTGTCATGTGGTTCGGTAACATCGGGACCGTGCCTTTTTACTTGTCAACTTTGGGCTTGGCAGCCTCAGCAGCCAGCAGCTGTCTGAGTGAAGAAAAGCCTCTAGCTACAGTGGGCCAGGAGCTGGAGGCAGAGCTGAAGGCTAAGGCTGAGGGGCTTTCACCCAGCCCCTAGAGCCTAGCACTTTGAACTTGGATTTAAAGTCTCCAAACTGTAAGAGAATAAACTCCTGTTTGTTAAGGACATCCCATTTGTGGTATATTCCTGTCAGAGTAGCACTAGGTAACCAGAACAACATGGAATGAGGGATATCATTGCTGATGTCAGATGGATCTTGGCAGAAAGCAGAGAATACCAGAGTTTTATTTACCTGTGTGTTACTCTGTTCTGGTTACCTACCTTCCCAAAGCTTCTTACATACAGGAAGCAGACCACATACCCAAAGCAGCTACTCCACTGCTTGTGGTAGATCCCATCATGGAGTTGATTGCCAGTCTCATCATGGGGAATAACTACCACCAGCTGCCCAGCCACTCAACCAGGCTCAGCCAAGTTGACACACAAACAAAACCACCACACATGTCCTCTTCTGAATCTGGCTTGCATTTTTGGCAGTTCCCTGTCAATGTACTGCTTCAACCATTTTTGAATTATCTTCAGCAAAATTTTATTTGTGTGTAATAGTAATCATATTGTTTGATAATTTCCACATTCTGTTGGATCACTTTTCTTTGAAATGGGCACAGATATGAATCTCTTCCAGTCGCTGGCCAGGTACTGTCTTCCAAATTTCTTGGCATAGGTAAGTGAGCAATTCCAGTGTTCCATCAGTTTATTGAAACATCTCAATGGGTATTCCTTCAGTTACCTGGAGCCTTATTTTTTTTTTGCCAATCCTTCAGTGCAGTTTTGACTTCTTCCTTCTGTACCATCAGTTCTTGATCATAGGCTACCTCCTGACATGGTTGAACACTGACCAATTGTTTTTGGTACATTCCATTCTATTATATGACATATATACTTTGTTGTATATCTCATGCAATATAATGTGATTCAGCAATGAAAAATAATGAATTATGGATATGTGCAACATCATGGCTGAATCTCAAAAGCATTGTGGTAAGTGAAAGAAGCCAGACACAGATAACTACATATAGCCAACACAGATGACTACATAGCACATGGTTTCATTTATATGTCATTTTTGGAAAGAAAATTATAGTATCAGAAATCAGACCAATGGTTACCAGAACAGGGAGTAGGGAGAAAGATTTGACTACAAGATGGCACAAGAGAAGTTTCTGGGAGGAAGAAATATTCTGAATCTTGGTAAGTTAAATGACTGGACACATTTGCAGTTATCTAACTTAACTATACATCCAAAAAGAGTGAATATTATTATATGTAAATTATATCTCAATAAACCTGACTTATAATAATATTTATATATGCAGTGGTCATGCAAAGCATGCATATAAATGTTAAATATGGGGAATTGTTATTTCACTGATAATTTTTTGTTTTGTTACAATTTAGGAGTGACAAATTTAGGAGTATAATAGCAATTCTATATATTAATTGCCTATATGCTAATTTTCAATGAATTATACGTATAATTTTTAATTATTTTCTTTTACCTATGTTATGTGTTGTTCAATTATATTAATTGGAATGTAATTTTATATCTGTTGAATCTAATAATAAAAGATTAGGGTTTATATTTTTTATTTTTTTGCTTTTTTCATTTCATTTGTCTAGTAATTCATTCTTAGTGCATTTGACAGATGTATAGGTCTGCAATGAACTGGGAATAAAATGAAACTGATCATTCAGCACAGAGAGTTCTAGAAGCCCTTTTCTAGAGACAAGTCTGTGTGCATGTCAGTTTGTCATTTCTCTTGCAGTTAATTTGAGTCAGTGTCTGTCCTGTAGATACAATCTCCTATCCAGGGGTAGGTGATAATTCTAAAAGTTCACCTGGGTCTCAAGTCCAAGATGCATTTTCCAATACATCCCTACTGGCAATCTGAGGCTCTCATCAATTGTTTCTGAAATTGGAGAAGAATAATGTGATTGGCCACATCAAACCCTAACATGAACCTTTGTAGAGTTTTAAAATCCTAAGATTCTGCCAGGAGTTATGTAAAACAAACAGACACTCAGAGTCAAAACATAGATATATCTCCTATCACTAGTCCTCACCACTCCTGGACACTTCCCTTCAACATAGGAAATTGTTATGGGCACCTACTGAATAGGGGCCTTTAGGCCTCTACTCAGCACTGGAGGGAAGATGAGTGAGGTAGAGTCCACATCCACAGTGGATTTATAGCTTATCTCATGGTAAGAATTACTCTTCAAAATGATAATGCTGAAGCTCATAAAGTCCATAATTATCAAGAAGCACACAATTGTATTTTCTTCCTTAGGTAACAAAGTGGTGCTAGAAACACTAGATAGATTTTATGTGTACAATAGTGAAAACAAATCGCTTTTTCCTTAAATTTTAGCAAACTAAGCATTAATTTTACCCAAACACCAAATTCCTCAAGGTTTTTAGTCCTACAGAAAGCCTTTCACTGTTGTGCACTTGGAACTGTTATCCAACAACTGTTATCCAGCCTCCATTCCTAAAGGGATTGGTCATTGTCTGTAAAACGGCCACATTCAATTCATAATAATTAGCTTGATTCTGATACTTTTGTTTGCTCCATTGTCTTAGCTCTTTTTACTTACATTTTTACATATTTCCTTACTTATTTATAGGTTTTCTAGTTAAGGTGATAGACAGACCATTAATTACCTCTGTTATTTTCAAGTAGTGAAGTGCAAGGTTTATATAGAAATTCTAATTTTTAGGTGTCTGTTGAACTATGAGGCCCAGGACTTTCAGAGATAATGATATAATTGTTTTTCATTTTTAAACTAATAGTTTAAGAAAACTCCAACCATCTATAAAGAGCTTTCTTCCATAATTTTTTTTTTCCCAAGAAGTCTGACTTCTTGATGAACCAGTGTACTTCTGTTTGTCATAAAATGGGACCTATATAATTTATCATATTTCCCCTTTTGGTGTAATACAAATGCTTTGTCTCTGGTTCACAAGTACTATATGATTTTTGACCTCTCACTTCATCCATCTTGCAAATTTATTTACACTGCCTCAGAACTTCTGTGGAAGTAAGACATATACACATCACTCAAAAGTAAACTGGTTAAATTAACAATGGCAGCTTAAGAACAAGTTCTATCAGGTACTTCTCCTTTCACTACTATTTTGTTTAATTACTTAGATCTCATCTTTCAAAAATCAATATTTTTTTAATGAAGTTCATGTAATAATTTAATCAGGTAAGAATGAATGTTTATTAAGACAAAATTGGATATTAATTATTACTTCCCTACTAAAAATCAGAAGTGATTTATTTGCTTTCCAAAATAAAGTAATTTTTTTAAAAAGCAAAATAAGAAAATTTGTAAGCACCTAAAATCAGAGAAGACCTGTTTGTAAGCACCTAAAATCAAGGAAGACCCGTTAATATGACTGTTATTCAAATTTATGCCCCAACCACCAAAGCCACAGATGAGGAAATTGAAGAATTTTATCAGCTTCTACA
>NW_006921601.1:19669183-19695353 GCF_000298275.1 Orycteropus afer afer | reverse complement strand
ATGATGGGCTCAAGTATAGCAGGGATTGTGGGGCTGGCACGGGATCGGGCAGTGTTTCGTTCTGCTGTGCATGGGGTCGCTATGAGTCGGAAACGACTCAATGGCACTTAACAACAACAACAAAATCAGATAGTGGGTAATAGAATACCTCAAAGAAAGTACTAGTAAAAAAAATGAAATTAGTCTTTAAGAATAAAAATTTAAAACAATATGCAAGGCATTTAGATACTATGAATAGTAAGCAAATATTTTCTTAAAGATAACATCACAAATTTAACTTATAACCCAAATCTGGGGTTCTGGTTTACCCATGATTACCAGTCTCATCAAGGATGCTGGCATTCCCAATATCTCTTATATCCCTGCATCAGTTATAAGACAACATGAGCAAGGAACTGAAACACCCTTGCATCATTCTGAAAGTTGGGTTTTTCTAAACATCATAAATTAAAAGTTTTCTACTTGATGTTATTTACTATGGTCAGACCACCAAATAGTGGGGTCTCTCATCACAAGGACCCAGGGTGTAAATTAGAGAGAAGGCCTAAGTGAACTGAGTTTGGTGGTCTCGTTTGAGACCCTGATGGACATTTGTCTGCTGCACAAAGGTCTCCATACAATTGGGCTCAATATGTCACAACTGACAGTTTTTGCTCTAAAGAGGCCCAAATCTGGGGTGGCACAGATGTTATAGTTATTATCCTTTCTCCATTTGGACCACAGAAACAAAATTCATCAGCAGAGTTACTAATTCCAAGCAACCTGCCCAACCCAATACATGAACCTTGTTCTGTCTTTTTTCCTATCTCTCTGATGTTGTGGATAGATCAGTTTCCTTAGTTTGAGAAAAGCAACCCCTGCATCCCCACCCCCAGTCATTGTCAGAACTAGTCCTGAAGGAGACCTATAGGGACACAATCATTTCATGAGCCATTAGAAGGGCTCTTAAAAAAAAAAAAAAAGAAAAAAGAAAAGCCCAAAGCACATCCCCACAGTAGTCTGTGACCTTCTAGAGCCTAGCTTTATACATTGCATCCAACTCAGTCCAACCATAGTTCCTCCATAAATATTACACAGAATTGACAGAGTAGCCTGACATGTTGCCTTAAATGCCAATGGGCCCATTTAACTCAAGAGCTGCCTTTACACTAGCTTTAAAGAAAGCCCAATTTGTAATCAGACTTATATAGCAAGGCCATAAGAAGATACAATTGCAATTGCATCTTGTGGCAAAAGTCATCAAACCTCTGTTTTTTTGTTTGTTTCCAGAAAAAAAAAAAAAAAAGACTAGGGAAAAATATTATGTAGGCACCTTGCAGTGAGTACAGTTTCTATATAATTATCTTAAGAGTAATTGAATCTGTCCTTTAACAACCCACATATTATCTACTGACAACTTGAAATAATAGACCTTTTTGTTAAAAGGAGAAAGCTTGTGGAGACCAAAGGTTAAACAGGTCTTTTCATCATGATAAATCACTGGTTAATGAGGTCACTATTGTTGGGTATTATGACCATTCCCTTTAATGCCATTACCTCCTTGTTGTAAAGCTGACACTACTAACGATCTGCATTCTTTGAACTTTTCCACAATATTGTCTGGCTTCTCTGAGCAGATGTTCCTTGGATGCGATTGCAAGAGAGACTACAATTCTTAGTCATGGAAAGAGCTTCAAACAAGCTCATGGAATCCAGACAGTCTAAGCCTTTGCAGAGAGGCAGTAAGGGATAGTAGAAAAAACAAAAACAGAAGCTTGAATTCTGTGATAATATCAATTTGCTGTGAGGACCGGAGGTAATGTAATGTGGTAAGCAGCACCTAAGAGTTTAATGAATTTTCATTAATCTGAAGTAAAGTGATAATTAGAATTAATATTTGGATCACTCCTTACACATTACAATACTATACATTATTTCCTTTAATCCTTAAAAAAGCCTCTAGATTCCATACATTATTACCACTTGGTAATAGATGGAGACTCAAAATCTGAGAGTAGAAATCATTTTCAAATGTCCTTCAAATATTAGGATGAGGAGAAAACTCTGACTCCAAACTTCATGCTCTCTCATACCTTCATTGCCAACATAAGTTAACCAATTACGCATCAGACTCTGTAGTATTAAAAGCCATCTCAGATACTTCCTTTACAAATGGGAATTCCACAATGGAGTAGTTCTTGATTTGCACAGGGCTTCAAACAGATTCATTCCTATTTGACTCCTGCTGAGAATTTGAATTTCTACTCCCCAATATACTGAATCAGAATCTATAGTTCCACAAGGTCTCCAAGTGATTCTTACAGATTCTGGAGATTTTGTTAAAATGTAGATTCTGATTCAGTGTGTCTGGGGTGGAAATGCAAATTCTCAGCAAGGAGTCAAACCAGAATGAACCAAAATGAACTGGTTTGAAGCACTTGATGACTGAACAGAAATTGAATGATGGAATTCTAAAAATGGAAGGAATCTTAGAGATCAATTACATACGGTGTTGAGGCCCAGTTGCAGGCCACTTTGCCACACTCAGAGCCAGATAACTTAATGAATGTATGTCATCAATGTCAAATTTAAAGCACCATTCTTAGGGACCATTTGGAGTTTTAAAATCACAAAATATCCACTCTTTTCTTTTTGTTTGCCTGAATCAAAAATGAAAAATTAAATAAATAATTCAGATAAATTGCTAATATGAAATAAATTATGCACAAGGCCTTCCAAATACACACGATTAGTATTGTGTAAGCAAGACATCAAAGTACTCTGGCACAAACTATGCATTCTATTCAACACATAATGTTCACCACTTTTGTAAAAGAAAAAAGCAATGAGAACATGCATTTGCAACCATCTAGTAGGGGAGCCCTGGTGAAGTAACAGTTAAGCTCTCAGCTAACCAAAAGTTTGGAGATTCAAACTCATCCAGTGGCTCCAAGGGAGAAAGACCTGGCAATCTGCTCAGCCTATAAAACCCTATGAGGCAGTTCTACTGTGTCACATGGGGTCACTATGAGTTCAAAATCGACTCCACAACAATAAAGTTAGGCGCTCTGGTAGCATAGTGCCTAAGGCACTTGACTGCTAACCAGAAGGCTGGCTGTTCAAACCCACTAGCCACTCCTCAGAAGAAAGATGGGGCAATATACTTCCATAGTGACACTGCCTCGGAAACCCAAGGAGGGGTCGTTATGAGTTGGGTCCGACTCAACGGCATATAACAACAACAACAATACCCAAGAACTAGCTTGTTATTTGTTGTTATTTGCCTTCGAGTCAGACCCAACTCATAGTGAGTCAGGTATTCAATAAACACTAATTTCAATGACTAGGCAGCATTTCATTCTGTTGTACACAGGGTTGCTATGGGTCAAAACCAAGTCAATGGCACTTAACAACAACAGCAATGAAACTGAAAAACATTTGTATCAATTTATACCATTCTTGTTTCATAAAAATTTGAAGCATTGAAATAATTTAAATGTTTTGCAATTTGAGTTACTGAGAAATAAATTTTCTGGTAGAGAAATGAATCTAAACCCACAAATATTTGCTTCTCCCACCCCCCATAATGAGTAATCCTATTGGCAGCTTTAGCTGATCTTTGCCAGCTTTGGTTGATCTTTGTTGATCTTTGTCTGGAATCCAGCCAACACAGTTTGAGTTAGTTCCCTTTATTTATTTATTTGCAATTAAAATTTACGTATGAAAATTTTCAATGATAATTGAAATAAGCATCTCCTAAAACAAACAAACAAACAAACAAAAAAAAACCACATTGCCATCAAGTTGGATCCGACTCATAGCGAACCCTCCTTGGGTTTCTGAGGCAGTATCACTACAGAAGTAGGTTGCCTAGACTTTCTTTCAAGGAGTGGCTGGTGGGTTTGAACCGCCAGCCTTCTGGTTAGCAGTCAAATGCCTTAGGCATTACACCATCGGAGCTCCTTAAGCATTTTCTACTATATTAGAATTAGAATGCAACATATGAAAACAAAGAAGAAACATCATTAGTTGGAAAATTTGGACTTGGTGATAGAAGTGATGCTAGAGATCACATGATAGAATTTTGCAAAACCAAAGACATATTTATTGCAAATACATTTTTCAACAGCATAAACAGCAATTGTACATATGGACCATGCCAGATGGAATACACAGGAATCAAGTCGGCTACATCTATGGGAAGAGGCAATGGGGAAGCTCAAAATCATTAGTCAGAACAAGTCCAAGAGCTGACTGTGGAACAGACCATCAGTTGTTCATATGCAAATTTAAGTTGAAGCTGAAGAAAATTAAAACAAATCCACAAGAGTCGTAATATAATCTTGAATATATCCCACCTGAATTTAGAGACCATCTGAAGAATAGATTTGACACATTGAACACCAATGACTAAAGACTAGATGAGTTGTGGGATGAAATCAAGGACATCATACATGAAGAAAGTAAAAGGTCATTAAAATACAGGAAAGAGAGAAAAGACCAAAATGGATATTGGTCGAGACTCTAAAACTTGCTCTTGAATGGACAGTAGCTAAAGTGAATGGAAGAAATGATGAGGTAAAAGATGATGAACAAAAGATTTCAAAGGGTGGCTCATGAAGACAATCAAAAGTATTATAATGAAATGTGCAAAGACCTGGAGTTAGAATATCAAAAGGGAAAAACAAGCTTGGCATTTTTCAAGGTGAAAGAACTGAAGAAAAATGCAAGCCTTGAGTTGCAATATTGAAGGATTCTAGGAGCTCTGGTAGCATAGTGCCTAAGGCACTTGACTGCTCACCAGAAGGCTGGCGGTTCAAACCCACCAGCCACTCCTCGGAAGGATGGTTGGGCAATCCTACTTCCGTAGTGATACTGCCTCGGAAACCCAAGGAGGGGTCGCTATGAGTCAGGGGCCGACTCGACGGCAAGCAACAACAACAATGGACAAAATATAGAATAATGCAGGAAGCTTCTAAAGAAGATAGAAATACAGAGTCACAGTACCAGAAGGAATGGGTTGACGTTCATCTACTTCAGGAGGTAGCATGTGATCAAGAACCGATGGTACTGAAGGAAGAAGTCCAAGCTACACTGAATGAATTGCTGAAAAACAAGACTGCAGGAATTGATGGAATATCAATTGAGATGTTTCAACAAAGAGATGCAATGCTGGAAGTGCTCACTCCTTTATTCCAAGAATTTTGGAAGACACTTACTGGCCAACCAAGCAGAAGAGATTCATATTTGTGCTCAGTCCAAAGAAAGGTGATCCAACAGAATGTAGAAATTATCAAACAGGATAATTAATATGACACACAAGTAAAATTTTGATGACAATAATTTAAAAAATGGTTGCAGAAGTACTTTGACAGGGAACTGCCAGAAATTCAAACCAGATTCAGAAAGGATGTGGAATAACTGGTATCACTGCTGATATCAGATGGATATTGGCTGCAAGCAAAGAATACCAAAAAGATGCTTTCCTGTGTTTTACTGATTATGCAAAGTCATTCAACTGTGTGGATCATAACAAATTACAGATAATATTGTGAAGAATGGGAATTCTAGAACACTGAACTGAGCTTGTGAGGGACCTGTATATAGACCAAGAAGCAGTCATTCAAAAAGAACAAGGGGATATTGTGTTTTAAAATCAGGAAAGGTGTGTGTCAAGTTGTATCCTTTCACCATACTTATTTAATCTGTATGCTGAGCAAATTATCCAAGAAGATGGGTTATATGAAGAATGTAGCATCAGAACTGGAGAAAGACTCATTAACAACCTGCAATATGGAGATTACACAAACTTCCTTGCTGAAAGTGAAGACTTTAAGCATTTACTGATAAATGGAGAAAAGACTGAAGTAGTCAAGGATTTCATTTTACATGGATCCACAATCACCGCCCCTGGAAAGAGCAGTCAAGAATCAAAGGATGTATAAACCAAACAAAAAAAAAAACCTCACTGCCATCAAGTCAATTCTGATTCATAGCGACCCTCACTGGGTTTCCAAGGTTATAAATCTTTATGGAAGTAGAATACCTCGTCTTCCTCCCACAGAGCAGCTGGTGGGTTTGAATCACCAACTTTCTGCTTAACAGCCAAATACCTTGCCTTCTAGGCCAAATGTTGTTGTTGTTGTTGTTATGTGCCGTCGAGTCGGCCCTGACTCAGTGACCCCTCCTTGGGTTTCTGAGGTAGTATCACTATGGAAGTAGATTGCCCCGTCTTCCTTCCGAGGAGTGGCTGGTGGGTTTGAACCACCCACCTTCTGGTTAGCAGTCAGGTGCCTTAGGCACTATGCTACTAGAGCTCCCCCAAAAGAACTCCTTAAAAGGATGCATTGGGTAAATCTGCTGCAAAAGCTTTTTTAAAGTGTTAGAGAGCAAAGATGTTACGTTGAAGACTAAGGTGCCTGATGCAAGCCATTGTCTTTTCAATGGCCTCATATGCATGTGAAAGCTAGATAATGAACAAGGAAGACCACAGAAGAACTGATGCATTTGAATTATGGTGCTAGTGAAGAATATTAGATATAACATGGACTGCCAGAAGAACAAACAAATCAGTCTTGGAAGAAATACAAACAGAGTGCTCCTTAGAAGCACAAATGGCCAGACTTTCATCATGTTCTCAGGAGGGACTCATTCCTGGAAAAGTAGAGGGTTTATGAAAAATGGGGAGCCCCTAATGAGACAGACTGACACAGGGTCTACAACAGTGCACTTAAGCTTAGCCACCCTCACCCATTGTGAGGGTGACGCAGAATCGGGCTGTTTTTCATTCTGTATATAGTGTCACTGTAAGTCAAAACAACTATATTAGAGGTTGAATTCCCTTGTATGACATAATGTAATTCATTTAACTAATTTTACATTGTTAGATATTTAGTTCTTTGTATAACTTTTGCTCTTATAAATGGTTTGTGTCACTTTTGAGAGGACACAGCTGAGATTCAAGGAGAGAACATTATACTGACAAAGAAAAGGGGAAGCAAGAGAATAGTTTGTATCCAGCAGAGTGGATGCTTCTTAAGGAAAAGGACTATATTTAATTCACATTGTGTCTAGCAGAGAGAAGACGGCCAATACAGATCTGCTGGATTAATTTAGTAAAGCAAGGAAAAAAAACAAACCTATTACAGTCAAGTTGATTTAGACTCTTAGTGACCCTATAGGACAGAGTAGAACTGCTCCATAGGATTTCTAAGACTAAATCCTTACAGAAGCAGACTGTCACATCTTTCTCCTGTGGAGTGGATGAGTTTGAATCATCAACATTTTGGTTTGTAGCTGAGTGCTTAACCACTGAGCCACCAGGGCTCTTTACATGTTTGTTTGATTTAGAACATACATAAAACTGTAATTTAATAAATTCATGAGTGCATTATAAATGAATACTTCACCTATACACTCTAGTTAATGGCTCACATATGGCAGCCTTCTTTTTCCAAAGCTAAAACCAAACCAAAATCAAACCCACTGCCACTGAGTCAATTCTACCTCACAGCAACCCCATAGGACAGAGCAGAACTGCCCTGTAGGGTTCCCAAGGCTATAAATCTCTACGGAAGCAGACTGCCTCATCTTTCTCCCACAGAGTTGCTGGTGGGTTTTAACTGCTGACCTTTTGGTTAGCAGCTCAATGTTTTGACCACTGTGTCACCAGCGCTCCTTTTTCCAAAGCCAGTTCATTCCAAATATTTAATTTTGTTATTAAAAATTCTGTGGGTCAATTAGGTAGGGAACCCTTTTGCCTATTTTGACAGATGAGGAAATGGATCCACAGAGCAGTGAGCAAACTGCCTAAAAACAAAATATTGATGTCAAGGGGACCTGGTCCTGATTATTTAAAAACTACAAAAGAGAGTATCTAAACTAAAATTGGTAAAATTAATGCAATACAATGCTGTCTGCTGTGGGAGTGCATCCAAAAGGGGAAGAAGTTTCCATCTTCAGGAAAAGGGTCAAAATCTTCCCTTTTTGCACAACAAAAGCTGAAACATGGTATTGAAACATTAAGTTAATCTCCCAAGTGCTTTGTCTCTGTGTCCAAAGACTATAAAATTCGGGAAAATCTCTAGCTGTCTGGAATCTCATATCAAAGCCCTAATGAGGAGTTGTTTTTCACATTTTTGAAAACACAGTCCTGGATCCACAGGGGGGATTAGGCAAATGTTAATTAGTAGGGCTTAATTTCTAAACCAGTGCTCAGACCAGGCCTATTCAACATTCACATAAAATCTGAAAAGAAAAGAAAAAAAAATTGAGAATGCATCAGGATGTTTTTAAATTTATGGCTATTGCCTCCTCTATTGGCAAAGCAGATAATCTGCTGTATTTTATCTTTCACCACATTTAGGTATCACAGAGAGTCTGCATTGGAGATTAAATCTATTCTCTCATTTTCAGGGTTTATGGCAGTACCATCACCAAATTAACTTAAATAAGCAATTTCTTGAACCTGGGGACAGGTTAATAGAAGAGAGAGACATAATGAGAGGATGACAATTTACATTTCACCTAAGCTTCATACCAATCTTGTACTATGTTGCTTTGGGTGGAATTGTTATTCTTGTTTTAGATGAGGTCCAGGTGGTGAAATGAGGGGCTCTGTGAAGTCCAAGGATATAAAACTACTGTGGAAAGGCCCTTGCCTCTTTGTTTCTATGATTTTTCTTGTCAACAGCACAGCATGGTGGTCAACAGTTTGGGTGTTGCAATGTCTTTAATGCTTTATAATACATCATTATAATCTATGTGTCAGATAGTATAGATGTGGCAGGTAGCTTAAACATTAACTCCAGAGGTGGTCAGCTCAGTCTTGTCAGGAATGCACAATCTAGGAATGACTGGCTGACACTATCTCAGGAAAAGATACACTCCAGAGAAGGCCACTACAAATCATTCCTGATCAACAATTCACATGTTGCTAATTGTCATACTGGGTGTTCAAAAAGGTTATTATTAGTGAAATTAATGTCCTATTAAGTAACATTATAAATGCTAAAAAATGGATTTTCATTGGTGAAATTAAAGATATTCAATTTATAATACAACAATTGGTTTCTAGCTGCCTGGAGCCACAGAAGAAGAAGGGGACATAGGAATTAGGAGAAGTAACAGGACTACAGGTCTAACTGCCTCTATGAAGTACTGCTTCCTTACCCATGAGACAAGAAGAACTGGATGGTGCCTAGCTACCAGTGCTGAATGTTTCAATCAAGGAGTCAACAGATAAATCCCGATCAATAGGGGAAAATGTGGAACAGAATTTAAATTCTTACAGAATCCAGATTCATTGGATCTATTGACAATGGAGAAATCCCCAAATCTATTGCTCTGAGAAAATCTTCCAACCATGAGCCAAAATTATCCCCTGAAGTCATCTTTAAACTAAACAATGATTTAGCTAAATTAGTAACAATTGTTCCCCATGAGCACTGCATCTTTTTAAAGAATTATCTTATGAGACAAATTTGTCAAGAACTCTAAAGTGTAGATGAGAAACATTTAGGGGTTAGTGAGTTGAAGTCAATGGTGGCAAAACAATATTGGTAGAGATAGTGAGAATGTGACACAACAAGTTGAATGAGAAACTGATGAATGGGTGTATTCTCTGCTATGGATATTTTAGTCAAGATTTAAAGAAATTAAAGATACTCAAGATAGAAGATGGGCTAAATAGTGTAGGCTGGCTCTCCATCCTTGCATGAACAAGATATAAGAGTCCACCAAGGCTATACTCTGAATCCTTTAGGGCTGGCACCCATGACTCAATCTCTAATTGGTCCTAGGGCTAGTCATTACTTTAAGAGGATTTCTGATTATATGATGGCAACTAGAGGGGACAAAATACTGCCTGGGAATGCTGCTGGGTCTGCATCAGATGACTCTCATTCAGGGTATGGCTGGAACACCTAAAAGAACAGCTAGCTGGCACTTCATCAGGCTTACAGAAAGAGGTATAAGAACTGTATCAGATATTTGTAAACATCTGAATGTGAGCAGAATTTAGTCAGAGACTTATTTTATTATAACCTGGTAACAGGATTTGGACACCTGTCAGTTTGTTGTACTATGGTACAACAACTGTGGTGGCTTGCATGTTGCTGTGAGGCTGGAGGCTATGCCACCAGTATTTCACATATCAGTAGGGTCACCCATGGTGGACAGGTTTCAGCAGAGCTTCCAGAGTAAGACAGACTTGGGAAAAGGAAGGAGCCATCTATTTACTTCTCAAAGAATTGGTCAGTGAAAACCTTATGAATAGCAGTGAAGCACTGTTTGACGTATTACTGGAAAACTTTATGAACAGCCCTGAAACTTTGTCTGATACATTTTCAGAAGATGACCCTCTCAGGTCAGAAGGCACTCACAATACAACTGGGGAAGAGCTGCCTCCTCAAAGTAGTTGACCTTAATGATGTGCATACAGTAAAGCTTTTGGGACCTCCATTTGCTGACATGATATGATTCAAAATGGGAAGAAACAGTGGCAAACATTCATTAATAATCAGAACATTGAATGTACGAAGGATGCATCTAGGAAAATTGAAAGTTGTAAAAAATGAATGGAATGCAGAAAGATCAATATCCTAAACATTAGTGAGCTGAAATGGCCTAGTTTTGGCCATTTTGAATCAGACAACCATATTATCTACTATGCCAGGAATGAAAAATTGAAGAGGAATGGTGTGGCATTCATCGTCACAAAGAATGTTTCAAGCTCTATCCTGAAGCACAATGCTGTCAGTGATAAGATAATACCCACAAGCCTACAAGGAAGACCAGTTAATACTATTATTATTCAAAGTTATGCACCAACCACCAAAGCCAAATATGAGGAAAATGAAGATTTTTACCAACTTCTACAGTCTGAAATTGACCAAACATAAAATCAAGATGTGTTGATTATCACTGGTGATAGGAATGCAAAAATTGGAATCAAATAAGAATCATCAGTACTTGGAAGATTTGGATTGGTGGCAGAAATAACAATGGAGATTGCATGATAGAATTTTGCAAGACCAACGACTTATTCATTGAAAATACTTTGTTTCAACAACATATATGGTGGCTATACACTTGGACTTCACCAGATGGAGTACACAGGAATCAGACCGACTACATCTGTGGAAAGAGGTGATGGAGAAGCTCTATATCTTCTGCCAAAAAAGGCCAGGAGCTGACTGTGGAACAGACCATCAACTGCAAGTTCAAGGTGAAGCTGAAGACAATTAAAACAATTCCATGAGAGCCAAAAAATGACATTGACTATATCCCACCTGAATTTAGAGACCATCTAAAGAATAGATTTGATGCATTGAACACCAATGACTGAAAAACAGAGGAATTGTGGGATGACCAAGAACATCATCCATGAAGAAAGCAAAAGGTCATTAAAAAGACAGGAAAGGGAGAAAAGACCAGAATGGATGTCTGAAACTCTGAAACTTGCTCTTGAATGGAGAGTAGCTAAAGCAAATGGAAGAAATGACAAGATCAAAGAGCTGAACAGAAGATTTCAAAGAGCAGCTTGAGAAGACAAAGTCAATTATTATAATGAAATGTGCAGAGACCTGGAGTTAGAAAACCACAAGGGAAGAACATGTTTCACATTTCTCAAACTGAAAGAACTGAGGAAAAATTCAAGCCTTGAGTTGCAATACTGAAAGATTCTATGAGCAAAATATTGAATGATGCAGGAAACATCAAAAGAAAATGGAAGGAATCCACAGAGTCAATGTATCAAAAAGAATTGGTTGATGGTCATACATTTCAGGAGAAACAGACCATCAACTGCTGATCAAGAACTGATGATATATTAAAGGAAGAAGTCAAAGCTGCACTGAAGGAATTGGCGAAAAACAGCCTCCAGGAATTGACAGAATACCCATTGAGATGTTTCAACAAATGGATTTCATGATGGAGGCACTCATTCATCTATGCCAAGAAGTTTGGAAGACAAGCTACCTTGGCCAACTGACTGGAAGAGATCTATATTTGTACCCATTCCAAAGAAAGGTGATCCCATAGAATGTGGAAATTATTGAAAAATATCATTAATATCCCATGCAAGTAAAATCTTGCTGAAGATAATGAAAAAATGTCGCAGAAGTGTATTGACAAGGAACTTCCAGAAATGCAAGCTAGATTCAGCAGAGGACATGGAACAAGGGATATCATTGCTGATGTCAGATGGATCTTGGCTGAAAGCAAAGAATGCTAGAAAGATGTATACTTCTGTTTTATTGACTCTGCAAAAGCATTTGATTGTGTGGGTCATAACAAATTATGGATAACATTGAGAAGAATGGGAATTCCAGAACACTTAATTGTGCTCATGAGGAACCTGTACATAGACCAGGAGGCTGTTGTTTGAACAGAATAAGGGGATGCTGCATGTTTAAAATCAGGAAGGGAGTGCGTCAGGGTTGTATCCTTTCACCATATTTACTCAATGTGTATACTGAGCAAATAATCTGAGAAGCTGGACTATATGAAGAACAAGGAATCAGGATTGGAGGAAGAGTCATTAACAACCTGCAACATGCAGATGACACAACTTTGCTTGCTGAAAGTGAAGATGACTTGAAGCACTTACTGATGAAAATGAAAGGCTACTTACAGTCTGCTGTATGGATTATATATCAATATAAAGAAAACGAAAACCCTCACAAAGGGACCAATAAGCAGCATCATGATAAATGGAGAGAAGATTGAAGTTGTCAAAGATTTCATATTACTTGGATCCACAATTAACACCAATGGAAACAGCAGTCAAGACATCAGATGACATATTGCACTGGGCAAATCTGCTGCAAAATGTGTCTTTAAAGTGCTGAAGAGCAAAGATGTCTCTTTAAAGACTACCCCAAGCCATGCTGTTTTCAATCACTTCATGCTCATGTGAGAGCTGGACAATGAATAAGAAAGACTGAAGAAGAGTTGATGCTTTCGAGTGGAGGTGTTGGTGAAGAATACTGAGAGTACCATGGAATGTCAGGACAACTAACAAATCTGTCTTGGAAGAAATGCAGCCAGAATGCTCCTTGGACGTGAGAATGGCCAGATTCAGTCTCACCTATTTTGGTCATGTTGTCTGAAGGGACAGTTAACTAGATATCATGCTTGGTAAAGTAGAGGGTCAGGGAAAAAGAGGAAGACCCTTAATGAGATGGATTGACACAGTGGCTACAATGATGGGCTCAGGTACAGCAAGGATTGTGAAGCTGGCACACAATGTTTCGTTCTTTTGTACATAGGGTCACTATAAGTCAGAGCTGACTTGATGGCACCTGACAACATGACACGGTTGGTGAGAGAAACAATTCACCCATCTCTCTGGTGGCTACAACTGTCTACCAAAACGAACCTAAAATTTATACACGGCACTCCAAGTTATCAGTGAGGAACAAATTAAGGACATTTTCTACATTGAAAATGAAAAGGAATATAAAAATGTGAAAGTTGTTAGGAAGAGGAGAACAGAAGTATTGCTGAAAAAGATGAAACAAGCTATATGAAAAGTCTAAATTTTCAAGAAGATGATGATACTTCATGAGAAATTTTTGCAAGTGACAAAAAGAAGGCCCTTGCCTCTCTTGATGAATCACAGGAAGGACATGGAGAAACAAAGTTGGATGGGGAAATCATTGAGGTTGATCACTCTCATGACTTAGACATTTTTTTAGTACATTTTGGACATTTGGAAGAATAAAACCTGTAAAGTTTATTCTAACTCACAGCAACACAGTAGAACTGCCCTATAGGGTTTTCAAGGCTGTAATCTGTACAGAAACAGAGCCACATCTTTCTTACGTGGGTAGCCTGGTGCGTTCAAACTGCTGACCCATCAGTTAGCAGCTGAGAGCTTTACCCACTGTGGCACCAGGGCGCCCCATTTTGGAAAGAATCAGCCTTTCTAAAATAATGTTGTAATAAACTTTTTTTAAATTTTTTTAAAATGTGATTTGAGTGAAAGTTTACAGAGCCAATTCCTTTTCCATTCAAAAGTGTGATAGTTGCAGCTGTGTGTCAATTTGGCTGGACCACAATTCTGTGTGGTTTAAGCAGTTGTGATGCAATTATTCCCATGATGAGATCAGATGTACGTATATGTTTTGAGCAGCCAATCCGTTGAAAGTGAGTTTCCCTAGGCATGTGGCCTGCTTCCAGTATATTTATGGAAAAGAGACACTCTTCTGTGGATCGGAATTCTGTTGTGCTGCCTACCACTGTCCGTGAGTGAACAATCTACCATTCGGCCTGGAGATCTTGGATTCGTCATTGGTTGGAGTTAACAGCCAGTATTCTGCCTGCCAACCTTGAGCTCCTCAGCCCCTGCAGTTGTGTGAGCTGGGAAAAGCCTCCAGCTTGACGTTTGATCCAAGAACTTTGGACTTGCCAGCTTCTATAAGTATGTGCGCCATTTTCCTAAGATAAATTTCTCTTTCTCTCTCTATATAAGCTTTACTGGTTTTGTTTTTCTAGAGAACCCAGTCTAACACAAAAAGTTCATACACATTTTGTTTCATGACATTGATTACAATCTCCATAACGCAATAGCTCTCTTCTCAACTTCCTCCCTCCCTATGGTTACCTTTTCCCTGTGTCCCTCTGTCCTATGCATTCCTGCCCTCTGAGCTATCTCTGTGCAAGTAGTGCCCTTCTGATTCCCATGGTTGATTGTTCAAATGAGTGTACTTACCTAGTGCAAATGTTTACCTTATATGCCTGTCTGTTGTTTGGCTAGAAGCCACAGGAGTAAATTCAGTTCCAGGCCTGAAGGGTGACTAGGGGCCATAGTCTCAGGGTCTCTGTCAGACCAGTAAGCCTGGTCTTTTTATGATTTTTGTTCCACATTTTTTTTTTTTTAATCACTCTATCCAGGATCTCCTATACTGATCCCTTTCCAAGTGGTTGACAGTGGTAGCCAGGCACCATCTAGTTTTCCTGGTCTCAGGGTCATGTAGGCTGAGGTTTGCATGGTCCACTAGTCTCTTGGACTGTTTCCATATCTCATTGAATTTTTTCTTTCTTTTTTGCTCTGGTTAAGAAGAGACCAATTGTTGCATCTTAGATGGCTGCTCTCAAGCTTTTAAGACCCTAGTCACTACTCATCATAGCTGTTGTTGTTGTGTTGTTATGTGCCGTCAAGTCAGGCCCAACTCATAGAGACCCCTCCTTGGGTTTCTGAGGCAGTATTATTACCGAAGTAGATTGCCCAACCTTCCTTCCGAGTAGCGGCTGGTGGGTTTGAACCACCAGCCTTCTGGTTAGCAGTTAAGTGCTTTAGGCACTACGCTACCAGAGCTCCTACTCATTATAGTAGGAAATAGATAAATGTTTTGTATAGTATGTTATGCCATTTGAGCTTGATATCCCCCTGCAACCATGGCCGTGAGCCTATAGGCTCAGCGACTCACTCCCTCAAGGTGTTTGACTGTGGCTAAGAAGTTATCATAATTTGCCCCCTATTAGCTCTATTATATATATATGGACATTCTTAAAGGCCATACAAAAGCGCATATAAAAATATTATCTGCCAAATTTATGGCATGAGTGTATTCCTTTTTTGCTTGCTCATATCTGATCATCTACCTATGTATCCCCCATAGATTAATGTTAGTTATTACTGATAATGCAGTACTGTGTATGTAAAAGTGTTTATCTTTGCTGTCTGTACCTCTTGTGCAACTCTCAGTGTCTTCCTGTGGTAGTTAAGGTTATGTGCCAACTTGGCTAGGCCTGGTTTTGAGTGGCTCGGCAGTTGATTGTAGTGATTTCCCATCATAAGACTGGTAATCAACTCCATGGTGGAATCAGTGATGAACAGCTGAGTAGTTGCCTTAGGGATGTGGTCTGCTTCCAGTATATAAGAAGATGCTTTGAGAAAGGTCTTAAGCTTTTTGACACGTTTGGATTCTGCATTTGGCTGAGTCATCAGGGAGTCCCCTGCCATGTTGTCTGCCTATCTTGGGACTGTTTTTGGACTTGAACTAGTGGCCTGCCATGTTGCTTGATAATTTTGGGGACAATTTACTTGTCGACCTTGGATTTGTCAGCCTTAGCAGCCAGCAGCTGTCTAAGTTAAGAGACTCCTTTTGCTCCAGTGGGCTAAGAGAAAGTGACAGAGCTGAAGCCCAAGGTTGAGAGGCCTTTATCCATCTCCTAGAGGTGGCACTTTGAACTCAGACTTCTACCCTCCCAAACTGCTAGAGAATAAATCCCTGTTTGTCAAAGCCATACTTTTGTGGTATTTCTGTTATAGCAGCACTAGAGAACCAAAACGCTTCCTTTTCCTTATGATATTGTGCGGGTCACTTGCTTTGGGCAAGATACCAAAAGCTTTCCCTTCACCCAATTAATACTTGTCTCTTACCTATCTACTTCCGTAGTGATACTGCCTTGGAAACCCAAGGAGGGGTCGCTGTGAGTCGAGTCTGACTCAACGGCACATAACAACAAAAACTTACCTATCTAGCAATTTTCTTTCCCCTCTCCTCCTATCCTTGATAACCAACAAAGAGAGTTTCTTTCCATGTGTAAACTTTCCTTGACTTTTTATAATAGCGGATTCACACAATATTGATCCTTCTGTGATTGATGTATTACACTCAGCATAATGTCTTCCAAGTTCATCCACATTATGAGGTGTTTCACAGATTATTCATTATTCTTTAGTGTTGCATAGTATTCTATTGTATACCATAGTTTGGTTATCCATTCATCCATTGATGGGCACTTGGGTTGTTTCCATCTCTTTGCTATTGTGAATAGTGCTGCAATGACCATGGGTGTACATATATCTATTTTTGTACTGGTTCTCACTTCTTCATATTCCTAGTATTGGAATTGCTGGATGAAATTGTATTTATAGTTTCATCTTTTTAAGGAAGCACCGTATCATTTTCCACAGTGGTTGTATCATTTATAGTCCCCCCAGCAGTGTATGAGAGTCCCAATCTCTCCACATCCTTGCCAGCATTTGTCATTTTCTGTCTTGTTTAACGTTGTTATTATTGCTGGGGTGAGATGATAACTCGTTGTTGTTTTGATTTGTATCTCTGTAATGACTAACAATCATGAGGATTTCTTCATGTGTTTGTTGGCTGCCTAAATATCTTCTTTGGTGAAATGTCTGTTCATGTTTCTGCCCATTTTAAAAATTTGATTGTTTGTCTTTTTGATATTGAGATGTTGCTGTTTTCTATAAATTTTAGAACTAAGTCCTTTGTTGTATATATCATTGCGAAAACTTTTTCCCAATTCATAGCTTCTCTTTTTACTATTTTGGAGAAGTCTTTTGATGCACATAAGAGCTTAATTTTGAGAAAGTCCTAGTAATCTAGTTTATCTCTGCTGTTTATAAATTTTTAGTCATGTTTAATAGTCTATTTATTTCATATATTAGGGCCCATAAGTTTGTCCCTGTTTTTTCTGTGATTAACTTCATCCTTTTAGGTTTTACATTTAAGTCTTTGATCCATCTGCAGTGAGTTTTCGTGTATGGTGTGAGGTATGGCTCTTGTTTTAGTTTTCTGCAAATGGACATCCAGTTTTGCCACCATCATTTGTTAAAGAGACTATCTCTTCCTCATTTACTGGATTTTGGCCTTTTGTCAAAGATCAGCTGACCATAAGTGGATGGATTTATTTCTGGGTTTTCAAGTCTATTCCATGGTGTATGGGTCTGTCATTGTACCAGTACCAGGCTGTTTTGGCTACCATGGTTGTAGAGTAGGTTTTGAGATCAGGGAGTGTGAGACTTCCTACTTTGTTATTCCTTTTCAGTAGTTCTTTGCTTATCTGAGATTTCTTTCCTTTCCACATAAAATTAGTGATTGGTTTTCCATGCCCTTAAAAGAATACTAAAGGAATCTGGACTGGGATTGCATTGAATGTATAGATTGCTTTGGATAGTATTGACATTTTCACAGTGTTCAGTCTTCCTATTCACAAGGATGGTATGTTCTTCTATTTATGTATATCTCTTATAGTTTCTTGTAGTTGTGTTTTGTAGTTTTCTTTGTATAGGTCTTTTGCATCTCTGGTAAGATTTATTCCCAAATAATCCATCTTTTTGGTAGCTATTATAAGTGATAATGCTTTCTTTTTCTGAGATCTCTTTGTTGGTATAGAGGAATCCAACTGATTTTTGTATGTTGATCTTGTACCCTGCCACTATACTGAATCTTTCAATTGGTTTCAGTAGTTTTCTTGTTGAGTAGCTGGGATTTTCTGTGTGCAGGATCATGTCATCTGGAAATAGAGATAGTTCTACTTCTTTCTTAACAATCTGAATGCCTTTAATTTCTCTTTCTTTCCTTTATTGTCCTAGCTAGTACTTTCAATACAATGTTGTAAAGAACTGATGATAGAGGGTGTCCTTGTCTAGTTCTCATTTGCTAGGGGAATGCTTTCAGTTTCTCTCCATTGAGAGTAATCTTGGCTATTGGTTTTGCATAAACAACAACAAAAAAAACCCAAACCCACTGCCATCAACTAAATTCTAACTTATAGCAACCCCCATTGGGTTTCCAAGGCTGTAAATCTTTACTGAAGTTGATTATCTCATCTTCTTCCCATGGAGCAGCTAGTGAATTTGAACCACCAACCTTCTGATTAACACCCAAATGCCTTACCCATTATGCCATCAGAGCTCCTTATATGCCCTTTATTATGTTGATGAATTCCCCTTCTATTCTTATTTTTCTGAGAGTTTGTTTTAGAAATGGGTGTTAGATTTTATCAAATACCTTTCCTGCATTGATTGATGTGATCTTGTGATTTTTTTCCTTTATTTTACTTAAATGGTGGATTACTTTGATTTTATATTAATATTTAATTGGTGATTGTATGTTGATGTGATTCATCCGGTTTTTTTTTGTTTTTGTTTTTGCTTTATTTTGTTTTGATATGTTCTAGCAAGCAGAGCTGTTGTGCTACTCTGTTCACTAGTATGGCAGCACTTAGGCACTCACCACCTGTCTCCTGGTGGGTGTGATAGATGATGAGAATATGTGCACAGATCTCTCAGCTGTTCATGTGGAGAACTTGAAGGTGAGTTGGGCTGGTCTTGTCTGCTATAGATCATTGATCCATTGGTGCAGAAGCCGGTGGTCGCCCTCACACAGTGGTGGGGCTGCAGGAGGTATAAGTGTGGTTGGTTGTGTGGACATGATTGCTTTCTAGTCATCAGCCACCAGTACATTTGCCTATACAGTCCTTGGTTTTGTTGTTGTTGTGGTTATGTGCTGTCGAGTCGGACCTGACTCATAACGACCCCTCCTTGGGTCTCTGAGGCAGTATCACTACAGAAGTAGATTGCCCCATCTTCCTTCCGAGGAGTGGATGGTGGGTTTGAACCGCCAGCCTTCTGGTTAGCAGTCAAGTGCCTTAGGCACTATGCTACCAGAGCATGCTGCTCAAATCAGAATGTCACTTGCAAATATTCCAAATGGCTGTGCCATCAGGACAGCTGACAGTCCACAGCTCTGTTTGTCTCCTTATTTGTTGTTTTCATTCAGGTTCCTTTACTAGTCCATATTTAATCCAGTTCTTTATACTTCCCTTCAAAGCTCAGGGCTCCAGGGTTATCTCTTGTATCTGTTTCAATTGGTTTCTTGTTTGTTTATTGTAGAGGGTCTGTGTAGCTTGTTCTGCCAAATTCACCATCTTGCCAGAAGTCCTGTAATAAGCCATTTCTACTGAGAATGCTTCCCTGTACTTAGCACTGATGAGCATGAAAATCTAGAGACAAGAGAATTATTTTCTTGTTGAAATAAAAATGAATATATGAGGGGGAAAAACATGTATGGATCAAGTTGTGGTAAGATAGTTCACAGCAATAGGCATTGGTGTCAGTCAGACATAAGTTCAAGTCCCATCTTTGCAACTTACTAGTTGAATCTCCATTTCCTCAAAAAGCAGGCTCTGTAGTTCTTTGGTAGCATAGTGCCTAAGGCACTTGACTGCTAACCAGAAGTATGGCGGTTCAAACCCACCAGCCACTCCTCGGAAGGAAGATGGGGCAATCTACTTCCATAGTGATACTGCCTCGGAAACCCAAGGAGGGCCGCTATGAGTCGGGTCCGACTTGATGGCACATAACAACAACAACATAGTTCTTTGATTACATGTGCACTGGTACAAATCTCTGCTGTAACACCTGAGCAGGTATTCCATTATGTACTTTAGTTTCCCCACCTATGAAATTCAGATATTAATCTATGTTGTTGCTAATTCTTGTGAGCATTAAAAGAGATAATTATACAAACTGTTACATCAGTGTCTATCACATGGTAAGTGTTCAGTACATGTTTCCTGTTGTAATTACTGTTATTATTTCAAATGTTTCAATTTGTCCATTTCATTCAAGACATGGTCTCTCCTGGAGGGAAGCACTCCAGGCAAGAAAAGATCCTGGCCCAAATGAGAGTCTTTGTTGTTGTTAGGTGCTGTCAAGTCATCTCCAACTCATAGAGATCTCATCTACAGCAGAACAAATCACTACCCAGTCCTGTGCCAGGCCCATGATCCTTGCTATACTTGAGCTCATCGTTGTAGCCACTGTGTCAATCCATATTGTTGAGGGCCTTCCCCTTTTTCGTTGTCCCTCCACTTTGCCAAGCATGATATCCTTCTCTAGGGAATGGTCCCTTCTGACAACATGACCAAAGTAGGTGAGACAAAGTCTGGCCATTCTCGCTTCCAAGGAGCATTCTGGCTGCACTTCTTCCAGGACAGATTTGTTAGTTCTTTTAGCAGTCCATGGTACTTTCAGCATTCTTTGCCAGCACCACAACTTAAAAGCACTGACTCTCCTTCAGTTTCCCTTTTTCATTGTCCAGGTCTCACATACATATGAGGTGATTATAAATACCATGGCTTGTGCAGAGCACACCTTAGTCTTCAAGGTAACATCTTTGCTCTTCAGCACTTGAAAGAGGTCCTTTGCAGCAGATTTGCCCAATGCTATATGACATCTGATATCTTGACTGCTGCTTCCATTGGTGTTGATTGTAGAACCATGCTATGAAGTCTTTGACAACTTCAATCTTTTCTCCATCTATCGTGATGCAGCTTATTGGTCCTGTTGTGAGGATTTTTGTTTTCTTTATGTTGAGGTGTACTCCATACTGCAGACTGTAGTCTTCAATCTTTATCAGTAAATGGTTCAAGTCATCCTCACTTTTAGCAAGCAAAGGTGTGTTGTCTGCATAACATAGGTTGTTAGTGAGTCTTCCTCCAGTCCTGATGCCACATTCTTCTTCATATAGTCCAGCTTCTCAGATTATTTGTTCAGCATGCAGATTGAATAAGTATGGTGAAAGGATACAACCCTGACACACTCTCTTCTTGATTTTAAACCACGCAGCATCCCCTTGTTCTGTTTGAATGATAGCCTCCTGGTCTATGTATAAGTTCCTCATGAGCACAATTAAGTATTCAGGACTTCCCAGTCTTCTCAATGTAATCCATAATTTGTTATGATCCAGACAATCAAATGCTTTTGCATAGTCAATAAAACACAAGTAAATATTTCTGGTATCCTTTGCTTTGAGCCAAGATCCACCTGTTTTGGTTACGTAGTGCCTCTCTGACAAGGATATACCGTAAATGGGATGACTTGAACAAACAGGAGTTTATTCTTACAATCTGGAAGCTTTAAGTCTGAGTTCAAAGTGCCAAGCTCTAGGGGCTGGGTGAAAACCCCTCAACCTTGGGCTTCAGCTCTACCTTCTGCTCCCAGCCCACTCAGACAGTTGCTGGCTGCTGAGACTGACAAGCCCAAGGTTGACAAGTAAAAAGGCATAGTCCCAATATTGTTCTTGTTGTGTGCCATCGAGTTGGACCCGCTCAAAGCGACCCCTCCTTGGGTTTCTGAGGCAGTATCACTTATGGAAGTAGATTGCCCAACCTTCCTTCCAAGGAGTGGCTGGTAGGTTTGAACCGCCAGACTTCTGGTTAGCAGTTAAGTGCCTTAAGCACTATGCTACCAGAGCTCCTAGTCTTGATATTACCAAATCATTAAGTCAAGTCCACTGAAAGTCTCAAGGTCAGCAGAGGATGGCAGGCTGCTGAACAACAACAACATGGCTACATGCAGGGTTCAAGTGTTCCATAATAATGAGACCATTCCCAAAGCTCTTTCTTATATACAAGAAGCAGACCATATACCCAAAGCCGCTACTCAGCTGCTCCAATAGATTCCTCCATGGAGTTAATTAGTAATCTCACCATGGGGAATAACTATATTCAGCTGCCCAGCCACTCAACCAGGCCCACTTAAGTTGACACACAAACTTAACCACCACACCATCTGACATCAGCAATGGTATCCTTCATTCCATGTCCTCTTCTGAATCCAGCTTGCCTTTCTGGAAGTTCTCTGTCAATATACTGCTGTAACCATTTTTGAATTATCTTCAGTAAAATGTTACTTGCGTGCAATATTAATGACATTGTTCATTAATTTCCACATTCTGTAGGATCACCTTTCTTTGGAATGGGTACAAATATGGATCTTTTCCAGTCAGTTGGCCAGGTAGTTGTCTTCCAAATCTCCTGGGATAGCTGAGTGAGTGCCTCTAGTGTGGCATCCAATTGTTGAACATCTCAATGAGTATCTCATCAATTCCCGGAGCCTTATTTTTTGCCATTTCCCTCAGTGCAGCTTCAACTTCTTCCTTCAATACCATTGGTTCTTGATCATATGCTGCTTCCTGAAATGGATGAACATCAACCAATTCTTTTTGGTACAGTGACTCTGTGTATTCCTTTCATCTTCTTTTGATGTTTCCTGCATCACTCAATGTATTGCCTGTAGAATCTTTCAATATTGCAACGCAAGGCTTAAATTTCCTCTTCAGTTCTTTCTGCTTAAGAAATGCCAAGGATGTTCTTCCCTTTTGACTTTCTGACTCCATGTCTTTGCACATTTCATTATAATAATTGACTTTGTCTTCTCAAGCTGCACTTCAAAATCTTCTGTTTAGCTCTTTTATCTTGTCATTTCTTCCATTTGCTTTAGCTACTCTCCATGCAATAGCAAGTTTGAGAGTCTCTTCTGACATCCATTTTGGTTTTGTCTTCCTTTCCTGTCTTTTTAATGACTTTTTGCTGTCCTCATGGATGATGTTCTTGATGTCATCCCACAATTCCTCTGGTTTTCGGTCATTGGTGTTCAATGTATCAAACCTATTCTTTAAATGGTCTCTAAATTCAGGAGGGATATAATCAAGGTCGTATTTTTGCTCTTGTGGACTTGTTTTAATTGTTTTCAACTTCAACTTGAACTTGCCTATGAGCAATTGATGATTTGTTCCACAATCAGCTCCTGGCCTTGTTTTCACTGAAGATATTGAGCATCTCCATTGCCTCTTGTCACAGATGTAGTCAATCTGATTCTTACATGTTCTTCTAGTGAAGTCCAGATTTATAGCTACCATTTGTGTTGTTGAAAAAAGGTATTTGCAATGAATAAGTCGTTGGTCTTGCAAAATTCTATTATGCGATCTCCAGCATTATTTCCATCTCCAAGGCTAAATTTTCCAACACTGGTGGTTCTTCTTTGATTCCAACTTTTTCATTCCAGTCACCAGTGATAATCAGCACATCTTGATTGCATGTTTGGTCAATTTCAGACTGCAGAAGTTGGTAAAAATCTTCATTTTCCTCATCTTTGGCTTTTGTGGTTGGTGCATAAATTTGAATAATAGTAGTATTAACTGACTTTCTTTGTAGGCATATGGATATTATTCTATCATTGACAGCGTTATACTTCAGGATAGATCTTGAAACATTCTTTGTGTTGATGAATGCCACACCATTCCTCTTCAATTCATCATTTCCAGCATAGTAGATCATATTCATAGTAGATCTGATTCAAAATGGCCAAAACCAGTCCATTTCAGCTCACTATTGTCTAGAATATCAATCTTTATGCATTCTATTTCACTTTTGACACCTTCCAATTTTCCTAGATTCATACTTCGTGCATTCCTTGTTCCAATTATCAATGAATGTTTGCAGCTGTTTCTTCTCTTATTGTGTCATGCCACTTCAGCAAATGGAGGCCCCAAATGCTCTACTTTATCCATATCATTAAGGTAGGCTCTACTCCAATGAGACAGCTCTTTCCCAGTCAGTTTTTGAGTGCCTTCTGACCTGAGGGGCTTATCTTGTAGCACTGTACTGGACAATGTTTCAGGGCTATTCATAACATTTTCCAGTAATATATCAGACAGTGTTTCACTACTATTCATAAGGTTTTCATTGGCCAATTCTTTGAGAAGTGAATGGCCTCTTCCTTCTTCCGAGTCTGTCTCAGTCTGGAAGCTCCACCAAAACCTGTTCACCATGGGCATCCCTGCTGGCACAGCCTCCAGCCTCACACAACATGCAAGCCATCACAGTATGACAAACCAACAGACAAGTTCATCTCTCTTAGCTGTTCCAACCACTCCGCTCACCTCCTAGGCTCCCCCTACCTATTCCTACCAGCCCTGTCTGCTGCTGCTCCCTGCCACATGGGGGCTATGCCCTGCCCTCCTTACCTGTTCCAGCCACCGGCCCTGTCTGCCACTGCTCCCTGCAAGAGAGTCTGGGTACCATTAAAAGGTCTTTCTCGTTAGTTGCCCACCACTCATCTGTCAGCTTGTCATATTGTGGTGGCTTGCATGTTGCTGTGAGGCTGGAGGATATGTCACCAGTATTTCAAATACCAGCAGCGTCACCCATGGTGGACAAGTTTCAGTGGAGCTTCCGCACTAAGAAACACTTGGAAGAAGGAAGGGGCCATCCACTTCTCAAAGAACTGGCCGGTGAAAACCTTATGAATAGCAGTGAAACACTGTCTGAAATATTACTGGAAAACTTTAAGAATAGCCCTGAAATATTGTCCAACATAGTGCTGGAAGATGAGCCCCTTAGGTCAGAAGGCACTCAAAATACAACTGGGGAAGAGCTGTAAAGCTTTCAGGATCTCCATTGCTGATATGGCATGACTAAAAATGGGAAGAAACAGCTGCAAACATGTATTAATAATTGGAACATGGAATGCATGAAGTATGAATCTAGGAAAATTGGAAGTTGTCAAAACTGAAATGGAAGATTGATTGACATAAAGATTGATGTCTTAGGCATTAGTGAACTGAAATGGACTGGTTTTGGTCATTTTGAATCAGACAATCATATGATCTACTATGTCAGGAACAACAAATTGAAGAGGTATGGTGTGGCTTTCATTGTCACAAAGAATGTTTCGAGATCTATCCTGAAGTACAATGCTGTCAGTGATAGGATAATATCCATATGCCTACAAGGAAGAAAACAAAAGGTCATTAAAAAGACAAGAAAGGAAGAAAAGACCAAAACGGATGCCAGAAGAGACTCAGAAACTTCCTCTTGAATTGAGAGCAGCTAAAGCAAATGGAAAAAATGACAAGATCAAAGAGTTGAACAGAAGATTTCAGGGAGCAGCTTGAGAAGACAAAGTGAATTACTATAATGAAACATGCAAAGACCTGGAGTTAGAAAACCAAATGGGAAGAACATGCTCCACATTTCTCAAGCTGAAAGAACTGAGGAAAAAATTCAAGCCTCGAGTTGCAATACTGAAAGATGCTATGGGCAAAATATTGAATTATGCCAAAAACATCAAAAGAAGATGGAAGTAATACACAGAGTCACTGCACCAAAAAGAATTGGTTGATGTTAATCCATTTCAGGAGGTGGCATATAATCAAGAACCAAGGGTACTGAAGGAAGAAATTGAAGCTACACTGAAGGAATTGGTGAAAAACAAGGCTTCATGAATTGACAGAATACTCACTGAGATGTTTCAAGAAATAGATGTCATGCTGGAGGCATTCACTTATCTATGCCAAGAAATTTGGAAGCTACCTGGCTGACTGACTGGAAGAGATCCATATTTGTACCCATTCCAGAGAAAGGTGATCTCACAGAATGTGGAAATTATCAAAAATATAATTACTATTGCATGCAAGTAAAATCTTGCTGAAGATAATTCAAAAATGGTTGCAGCAGTATATTGACAGGGAATTTCCAGAAATGCAAGCTGGATTCAGAAGAGGACATGGGATGAGGGATATCATTGCTGATGTCATATGGATCTTGGCTGAAAGCAAAGAATGCCAAAAAGATGTTTACTTGTGTT
>NW_006921601.1:19666167-19668848 GCF_000298275.1 Orycteropus afer afer | reverse complement strand
TGAAGATTAAAGACTACAGTCTGCAGTATGGATTACATCTCAACATAAAGAAAACAAAAATCCTCACAACTGGACCAATAAGCAGCACCATGATAAATGGAGAAAAGATTGAAATTGTCAAAGATTTCATATTACTTGGTTCCACAATCAACACCAATGAAAACAGCAGTCAAGACATCAGATGATGTATTACACTGGGCAAATCTGCTTCAAAAGACCTCTTTCAAGTGCTGGAGGGCAAAAATGTCTCCTTGAAGACTAAGGTGCACCTAACCCAAGCCATATTTTCAATCACCTCATATGCATGTGACAGCTGGACAATGAATAAGGAAGACTGAAGAAGAGTTGATGCTTTTGAGTTGTGGTGTTGGTGAAGAATAATGAAAGTACCATGGACTTCCAAAAAATCCGAAAAATCTGTCCTGGAAGAAGTGCATCCGGAATGCTCCTTGTAAGCAAGATGGCCAGACTTCGTCTCACCTATTTTGGTCATGTTGTCAGAAGGGACCATTCTCTGGAGAAGGATGTCACTGTTGGTAAAGTGGATGGTCAATGAAAAAGAGGAAGACCCTCAATTAGATGGATTGACACAGTGGCTGCAACAATGGTCTCAGGTATAGCAAGGATTATGAGGTTGGCACAGGACCAGGCAGAGTTTTGTTCTGTTGTACATAGAGTTGCTATGAGTCACAGCAAACTCAATGGCACCTACCAACAACAACAACAATCCTTTGTTGCCTGTGAGTTTGATGATGCCCTCCATGGCCAACACTATTTCTGCTGGAAGTTGTGTAGAGCTGTGGAGCTCCTGGGTCCATTGTTTCCATTTGGATGGCTTAGGAGAAAAAATGAAGCAGAGGTAAAGTGTAAGGTGCAGACAATCCAGATAGTTATGGGGAACAAAAGAAAGGACGTCACCTGTTTAGGATCTTTAGGGGTTCTCCCACAGTGCAGAAATTTATCAGTGGATTAAAAAAAAATGCATCTTTTTATTTGCTATTTCTGTTCAAACAACTGTTATGGACATTTGACATTGTTTTTGGATTGTTGTTATTGTTGTTTTTATTAGGTGTTTTTGAGTTGGTTCTGACTCATAGTGACCCTATGCACAGTAGAACAAAATACTGCCTGGTTCTGCACCACCCTTACAATAATTGTTATGCTTAAGCCCGTTGTTGTAACCACTTTGTTAATCCATCTCTTTGAGAGTCTTCCTCTTTTTCACTGACTCTCTACTTTACCAAGAATGATGTTCTTCTCCAGGGACTGATATCTTCTGATAATATGTCTAAAGTACATGAGATACGTCTCTCCATCCTCACTTCTAAGGAGCATTCTGGCTGTACTTCTCCCAAGACTGATTTGTCTGTTCTTCTGGCAGTCCATGGGCTATTCCTCACCAGCACCATTCTTTGATCTTCCTTATTCATTGTTCAGCTTTCGCATGCATGTGAGGTGATTGAAAATATCATGGCTTCAATCAGGTGCACCTTATTCCTCTTTGCTTTTTAACAGTTTCAAGAGGTCTTTTGCAGCAGTTTGTCTAATGCAATAATACATCATTTGATTTCTTGACTGCTGTCTCCATGGGTATTGATTGTGAATACAAATAAAATGAAATCCTTGACAACTTCAATCTTTTCTCCATTTATTATGTTTATTGGTTCAGTTGTGAGGATTTTTGTTTTATTTTGAGGTACAATCTATATTGTAGGTCATATTCTTTATTCTTTATCAGTAAGTGCTGCAAGTTAAAATCTTGTTAAAATGTGACTCAGTAGATCTAGGGTGGAAATGCAAATTATCAGCAGGGGGTCAAATTGGAATGAACTGATTTGAAACTGTAGTTAAAACACAGATGGCTGGGATCTTCAACTAATGTTTCTGATTCTGTAGGTCTGGGGTGGGTCTCAAGTTCCTAGATGATGTTGAAGCAGTTGGTCTAGAACCGTATATTTAGGTTTAAGTCTTAATCTACAAGAAATACAGGAAGCAGAAGAACATGTTAAATAATGACTTCATTATCCTATTCATTCCTTATGCTATTTATTATACTATTGGAGTTCATTACACATCCACTTCTCACATATCAATATGGTTATATTCCAAATACCAGGTTGCTATGTGAAAACTGGCATTACCCGAAAATGATAGATGATCACCACATCAGATCATAACGTGGAGGATGGCTACATCATTACGTAACTGTCAAATCACTGAGAAGCATGGCCCAGACAACTTAATACAAAAGCTTAACTATCATAGCCAGTGTTACTCTTGTCACATGTGTTGGTGTTTGTTGCTGCCAGCCATATGTCACTAATGTGCAAAATACTTGGACAGTAGATTTTTACTATTGCGTAAATGCACAGTGTTGGATAATGAGAGAGTCAATAAGTGAGGAGTAAGTGTACTATTCTCTCTAAATTTGTATGTGTTTGAAATTTTCCATGGTAAAAGTTGAAGATAAAACAGGTTATTTGTAGAAAAAAATTTTAATGAAAGGGAAAAACCTTCAAAACATATTAAGAGGAGAAAGATATAGTCATATCTAAAAACTTATATCTATATACTCAATATATGCATAGACATACATATGTATCTATGTAAAATATACACATATACATCTATTTGCATGTATTTATATAAATATATTCTTTGCTTTCTGTATTTTTTAACAT
>NW_006921601.1:19656127-19666067 GCF_000298275.1 Orycteropus afer afer | reverse complement strand
TTTTTTAACATTTGTGTTTTTTGTTTTTTAACTTTAAAAACCTATCATAAAAATTGTTCCATGTTCATCCTGGTGAATTGTACTTCTAAAGGTCTACATCTGTATCTGTCTTCCTAGTGTCCAGTCTCACCTACTGGGGAGTCTATTTCCCAGCTGTAGTCCTTTGCAGGCCATGACAACAGGCTACAAATACTTTATCCATGAAATGACACAAAGTGACTATCACACAAAACATTCTTTGAGATTTTAAACAAATTAAAAGAGAAAAAGGAAAAGTTTTAAGATGGTACCACAGGGGTTCAAAGGAGGGAAATCAGGAAAGTTTGCATGGAGGAGGGGGCATTTGGTTTTGAACATAAAGGGAATGCATAGGATTTTGATAAATGGAGACAAGGTAGATTAGGTAAATAAATGAAAAGTCAATTGCAGTTATAGAAGCAACATATGTAAAGGCAAAGGCATGGAAGCTGGTGAGCCCGTAGCCTGCTTGATAGGAGCAGAGGTTCCTCAGAAGCCTAAGGAGGTTGGGGACACTTGGTGAAGGACTGAAAATGCTCACCAGAATATGCCTGAGTTTTTTGAGTTTTCAAATCTCATCTTATTCTGGAAGTCTTCCTTATCTATACCACATTTTTATGCAAATAACATGTTATAAGGCTATTTTGAAACCACACAACCCCCTTGAGCATTTGTTTCCTATGCACGTTATGTACAACATTTGTGTGTGTGTGTTATTTGCGTGGGTGTGTTACATGCGAAAAATACAATAGTTGCATTGTGCTTGTTGTTGTTGTTGTTATGTGCCGTAGCTCCATCCCACTTTCCTTTACCCCTGATTCTGAAGAGCAAATCTCTAGACATTTCCTCTATCCTCAACAGGGATCACCCTTTCAAATGGTGAGTATGTTAGTTTATTTCTACATAGACAGCCCTGCAGCACTGTCCACAGTTGCATAGGACCCGAGTTTGACAAAATCACTAAAGAGATTGCCAGGCCAGGCTGGTCATATCAAGTTCTCCTCTGCCTGCACACATCCGGACAAAGGCCCCACCAGCTGTGCACCCCAGCTGAGGAATGTGGCTGCAAGGACTCTGCTCATTTATCGTGTTTCCAAGTGAAAGAAGTAAAATTTGTAAAAAATGCTCATTTCATGTACTCTGATTAGCATAAAATTGCTCCTTTGTCTCAGCTGCAAGGGAGGACAATGGCACTAAGACTCCTGGCTGGGGGGATTTCACTCTCTGCCTTCCTCTGCCCTAGCTTTGCAGATCACTCTATACAAAGACCCTGAGGGAACCAGGATGGGCCTGATTTCTAACTATAAACACCAAATGGAAGGGCCTCTGACCAGGACCTCTGGTATCTCTGGTCCAAGTGCAAGACAGGACTTGAAGATCTGGTTGGAACAGAAAATATTCCTCTTCAAAGTACAATTCTGCTTTCTGTCAGGATCTGAAAGTCAAGACATTAGAAACTTCATTCCCTCATTTATTCTTTTAATATTTATTCATGGCTACTATGTCCCAGGAGGAACCAGTCTCTGGAGAAGGATATCATGCTTAGTAAAGTGGAGGGTCAGAGAAAAAGGAGAAGGCCCTCAATGAGATAGACTGACACAATGGCTGTGACAATGGGCTTAAGCATAGCAAGGATTGTCAGGACAGCAAAGGATCAGGCAGTGTTTTGTTCTATTGTACATATATAGGGTCTCTAAGAGTCAGAACTCTCTTGATGGCACCTAACAACAACATGCGGCAGGTACTTAGTAAGTATAGATTTGCTCAGACCCCTGGAATCTGAGCAAGAGATGAGCAAAAGCAAATCATGCTTTTTCCATCAAGAACTTAGAAAAATTCAACAGCCCTACAATGCTGAGATCCAAATACATATATTTCATTCTAGAATGTACAGTTTTCTACATTTTATTATCTCTTAAATAGGAATAAGTGCTATAATTGATAGCATCTTAAAATTACAAATGACAGCAATTTTTCTTTCTTATTGGTCCATATAATAATGGTGTATCTAATAATTGAAGGGGGACCTCTGGTAGTGTTGTGCCTAAGGAACTTGATTACTAACCAGAAGCCTGGCAGTTCAAACCCACCAGCCACTCCTCAGAACCAAGATGGGGCAATCTACTTCTGTAGTGATACTGCCTTGGAAACCCAAGGAGGGGTCACTATGAGTGGGGTCCGACTCGATGGCACATAACAACAACAACAACAACAATAATTGAGGGTGTCTTGGATTGGGCTGAAATCCCACAGAGAAAGTCAGTGACAGAATGTTTGACATTGGCAACAAACAAGAAAGTTTCATATTGACAAGTTCTTCCCATCTCATTGGAATTTCTCTCCTCCTCTCAATCTTCCAAAGAAATATTTCTAAGAGACGGAATTGTGTTTTATCAACCTGAACACGAGATTGTGTGTTTGAGATCCTCTAAGAGTATCTGCCTCTTAGCAAAGCAGAATGGGAATAGAATGAAGGAATGAACTTTGGGCAGACGGACTTGGTTCTAAATTCTGTTTCTGACAACTCTATTCTCTTTCCTTGTCTATACCTTACTTTCCTCATCTTTGAATTTCCTTCCTAGAATGGTTGTAGGATTAAACAAGATGAAGCATGGAGAGGCTCAATGAAAGTTACTTCCCTCATTACATAATTATTATTATACTGGACATACAGCTCCAAAGAAGTACACTTAATCTGCAAAATGTGCCCATCAGGTGCACAGCTGAGTAACTTGCCCGAGGTCATACAGCTAGTGCAAGAGACTGAACTGGGACTTCCAAACAGATCTTCTGAGGCCAAGTCTGGTGTCAGCAGCCAGCCCCATCAAAATCTTTATCACAGGAGTCTCACTTTCCAATGCTGGGTTGCCAACAAGCCCTGCATTCTGGTTCTTGAAGAGCCATGACACATCAAAAACGAAGCTCAGGATAAACAAATCCAAAGAAGGACATTAAAATGGTTAGACTATTTATAAGACATTGATTGATTCCAGTGAACATCTGTGTGAGTTCTTGTGTCAAAAAAGCAGGGGTCATAATGAGCTCTGTTATGATCCAACGCCTGTGACCCTCTCCCCTGACATCCTCTGGGGGCCACCAGTTCTGTCCCGACACAGCTGCTCTGCTACCCCAGTTTACAGCTATATTGACATAGCCATTTTCATGGTAGGTCTGTTGTAAATTTGTTGTTACATGGTGCGTCAGCCCCAAATTGCACGGTGTACGTAAATTTTTTTGTGTGTGGCGGGGCTGGCACGGGGTTGGGGGGGTACCGGGGCTGAATGGAGCGTGTGATGGGGGCAACCCGCAGGAGACCTAACCCTGATAAATTGTTTACTTGTTAGCGATGGGGCTCAAGAGTGGGCTGGAGGCTGCAGGCTCAGCAGGACAGACTAGAAGGTGGACCCACGCCAATTACCAGCCATTGTGGTGTCCCACCCCATGATTGACACCAATGTCTCCCCTCTCACCATGGGTCCTTTTAGTACCCCGGACCCAACACAAGCCCCACTGTGCTAATACCATGGTGTCTTCAATTTCCTTTGCTGCTAGCAAAAATTAACCTAGGCCTCCGGCCTGTGGAAGACCTAAGGCCTTTATTTTATTAGGTATTTTCCCCCACTTTTTCAAGGATGAGTTAAAAAATAGAGGTTGCTAAGGCCAGTTGGGCAACAAAGGAAGCAAAGGGACAAACATTATCTTTGGATGACTGACTTCAAAGTTAATGATCTTCCCCACTGAATTGTGTCCTCCGCTCCTCAATGAGGTCTTTGCCATCAGATAAAGAAGAGCCTCTTTAATCCACTAACACTTCTTTGTCCCTTTGTGGCAAAATGATCATTTCATCAGTTTCGGGTACTCTCTGCCCGGAGAGTTTTTTAGCCTGAGTGATTCAGAGCAGGAGAGACAGAGAAGGGTATTTCTCTACTTCATTTTTCCTCAAGTGACGGCTGAATAACTATGCAAAAAAATTAAGGCATAATGACCCGGCAACAGTGACAAAACCTAATTAGTCACGGAGGCCACTGGGTAATGAGCCGCAAAACCCAGCTCTTGAGTGTGTAATAACTGTATTTTTCTCCATTTCTTCCCCTTTAGTCACAGCCTTGTGTGGCATTTTTAACAAACTAAAATGGCACCAGATGCAACAGGGTTCAGACATTTTAACTTGAATTAAGAAACCATATGTTCCGATAAGTCATGGTCTCTTCTTTCCCACAGACTGGATCCTCCATCTGTGAGGTAACACTCTGGTGGCGAGGGAATGACGACCATTGGGATGATCACCCCAAGAAGATGACTGTGTGTTGGGGTTAGAAGTGGGGCTGCAAGGAGCCCTCCCTGCACAGAGGTCCAGGCTCCTGCCTGTGACTTGGACATTCCAGATGTGGGGCTCAAGATCCTCTCCTAAAGACCAGCAAAGCTGAAGTGGGGGGGGGGGGCAGAGAGGAGAAGGGCTCCATCCTCTAATAATGTAGTCTGGGGTGCTGCAAGTTGCCTTTCTTTATTTATGACATTATCAGCTTTCACATATAAAAAAATAAAAAACCAAACCTACTACCATCGAGTTGATCCTGACCCATAGCAACCTTACAGTGAACCTGTATAGGAGTGCTTAATGCTTAAGGCATACGTTGGCCCATCCTGACCAGCTGCCATCAAGTTGATTCTGATTCATGGCACCCTCATGTGTGTCAGATTAGAACTGTGCTCCGCAGGGTTTTTAAGAGCTGATTTTGGGGGAGTAAAATTGACAGGACTTTCTTCTGAGGTACCTCTGGGTAGACTTGAAAGCCCATCCTTTTGGTTAGCAGCTAAGCTCCATCCAGGGACTCCAGCCAATCCTGAGACTCATAAAAACTTTGGGGGATAGGATAGACCTTAATACCTCGATTTTTTGAGATGAAGCAATCAAGGATCAATGAGGTTAGGAGGTTGCCCATGGTCACGGTTAGAAATGCTGACATCAAAGTCCTATCTGTGATCAAGATCTCAGTGCTATTTCCTAAGCTTATTGTCATTATGATTACTGTTAATAATAATCTTGTTTGAAAATTAGAAAAAAAATTAAAGGGTGAGAAGTTTATAGACCATACGGTTTAGCATATCTCTCTTTAACCCTCAGATAAGGAATTCCTTTCCAAAGTTTGTTAGGGAAACTGTCATTAATTTATCATTTTTATTTGGAGCAGGGCAGTGTCCAGAGTGTATCCTTGCCTCTAATTTGGGTTTACTGGGAGAGATTTCCAATCCAAGGCTACAGAGACATTGCTTCCAGTGTGAACTTGTATTTTTCCACTGCTTCCATGAATGTCATTTTACTTCTGGCAGTCACTAATACTGGGCCTATGACTGGGCTTGTGAAACAGCAGACATTAGGATCTTTGTTCTCTGGGAGATAGGAAGGTTGACCTTTACTCTTATGTCTCTCTCTACCCTGCAAACCAAGACAAAGGCCCCCGAAGATGAATTTAACACTCCCTAGACAGAAGTAAGTTTGGGCAATCTACTTCCATGGTGATACCGCCTTGGTAACCCAAGAAGGGGTCGCTATGAGTAGGGTCCGACTCAACAGCACATAACAACAACAGCAACGAGCCTCAAGAAGGACCTCATTGACTTCTGAGCCTCTTACCATGGAATCACATAAGGGAATCCTGAATATGGAATACCATGTGGAATATGGAGCATAGAATTAATTATATAAAACACAGATATAGGTTTGTTCAGAGACAACCACTTCTTTGAGGAATATAAAAATATCATGCATTAAAAAGCAAAACCAAAACCAAAATAATCCAGCACCTCTTCTCTTCCTGGAACAAACAGAAACAATACATGAAATAAAAACTTAAGCAAAAATAAACAAGCAACAAAACCACACCTAGCTTATAAAATGTAAATTATATTTTTACCTCCTCATATAATTTTGACACAGAAAAGACTTCAGGTCTGCGACCAGGGAATATGACAGCTCTTTGTCCCTCCAGCTCAGGACTGGATGTACAATTTGCTGGACGCTGTGCAAAATGAGGAGCTCTGGTGGCATAGTGCCTAATGCATTTTGACTGCTAACCAGAAAGCTGGTGGTTCAAATCCACCAGCCACTCCTCGGAAGGAAGATTAAGCAATCTACTTTCATGGTGATACCACCTTGGAAACCCAAGGAGGGGTCACTATGAGTTGAATCCAACTCGATGGCAGTGAGTTTGGTGTTTTGGTTTGTGCAAAATGAGAATGCAGTAACTTGTTCAAAATGATTAAAATTTTAAGATAGCATCAGCAGAGCATTAAACTAAGTGCTGGGTCCTCTAAGCACAGGGGCCCTGTGTGACTGTCTCGGTCGCACGCTCATGAAGCCAGTGCTGCAAAGCAAGCTACTTCCTCAGAGTCCGTCTGGTGGAGGCATGCACTAGACAACAGTGAACAGAGCAGCCGAGAAGGCCGCGTAGCATGATTCCAATTTCTCGCTCATGACTGTTCAAAGTTGACTCTTTCTTCTTTAAACTTTGAACTTCAAAAGTCCACTTAAGCATCTCAGAAGTACTGTATGCAAAATGAGGAGTTTGTCCCATGCAGACAATGCCATTTCTTCCTGACTCTTCTCCAAACTTTCATCTATTCGAGTCCGGCAAGCTTGGCTGCTCTGTTCATTGGGCCTTTTCCTGCAGTCAAGTCAAGTCATTATCCTCTTTTTATATACTGCACTTCGTGCCCTTGTGAACCTGTTGAAAAATAGTGAAAGAGAGTTGAAAAGTACCACTGGCTCCTAAAAATAGTGCTGACTAGGAGGCAGAAAGGGGGAACTCCGGTTTTATTCAGTGCTAAAGATAACACCACCAGAATGATAGACTCCTCCGAATTGTTTGTCCCCACTGGCCATTGTCCCCCAGGGCACTGAATGAGCCTCTTAGCAGCTCTTGAGGGCCTGTCACAGGTAGGCACCCAACAGAGATAATTCCCAGCCTATGCTTGACTGCGCCTTTATAGACACTCACTCATGGCTCTGAAAGGCCTCAGACACTGTTGAATAAACTCCTACTCGCTTCCATAAACTTTTTCTCCCACTGAATTTTCCGGGGATGTGAGCAGCTTCCCAGCCCCGCCAGAGGATGCTTCTGAATGCACTCCTGTTCTGAATCAAAGTCTGACAGCCAAGCCTCTTTTGAAAAAAGAAAACAAAACCAACCCGGGGCCATTGGTCCCCAGGAGGAATCTCTGTGCTTCCTTCTGCAGGTAAAAGGCAACTCCCAGCACTGCCACCTCTTGCTCTTCTCATGGGTTTATGTATTTTGTTTGCAGGAGGCTCCTTTTCTCTACAAAGGGAAGAACCCCCGTATGTTGTCCAAGCCTTGTCCCTTTTGGTTTTGAAAAGGAAGAACTTCCCTAGAGGGCCTAGAGACTGCGGATCCATTTGCCTTCAATGTTCTAGAGGAGCATGGGCTTTGGAACTGTCCCACCTTGGTTTGTATCAAAGCTCTTCTACTTACTAACTGGAACCTTGAGCAGGAAATTTCTCTTATCTGAGCACATTTTCCTCACCTGTAAAACAGGGCTAATAATAACCTATCTCACAGGCTTCATTTTTTCCCCAAAAGTTAAAATAGATAATGTCTATAAAGTATTTAGCATGGCATCCAGTAGAAAATAGAGCTTAATGAAAGATCGATTTTATTACTAGGTTTTTCTTGTGTTCCTCTTCTGATTTATCACACTTTAGGGAATCTTTCTTGGCTTCTGAATTTATCTTCTACCTAACAGCTATTCACATCTTTCTAAACTGGCTTCTTAAGAAAGAAGACACCATTTCCTTCATAATACTTATAATCCAACTCTTTAAAATGTTCTAGGTATATTCATTTTGTTATATTTCCTCATCCAAATAGTGGGAATGGAATCCCTGTGACCTTACAGGACTGTTGAAGGTCACTGAGGCAATTGGCATAGGAGTGCTTGGGAAGGAAATAGTATGGGACTTTTTTATTATTGTTCTTATTTTGTGTCCCTTGTGTAGCTTTTATTTCACTGTGTGAAACAAACAAAGAGAATATTTTTGCTCCCTTTCTCCAAAAGGATCCAGAGATCCTTTTAACCAAAAAGAGAAAAACAAATCCAAAAGCAGCAAACTCCTCTTCTTCTTTTCCTATCCTTTTAGCATTCCCATTGGAGCACTACTGATACAGCAAGAAAACTTCAAAGAAACCCTTTTCTGAGGTCTCAATTTTGAGGATCAACCACTGGGAATTCTCTTAGCAAAACTGAAGGGTCTCCTTGAAGTTTGTAGGTTGGTCCAATGGGAACGCTGGAAGGATAGGAAAGGAAGAGAAGGGGTTTCCTACTTTTGGACTTGGCTTTCCTCTTTTATCATTAAGGATCTCCAGACCCTTTTGGAACAGTAGTGGGGGAGGTGGATAAAAGTGTTCTTTCTGTTTATTTCACACCATGAAATAAAAACTTTGCAAGGAGTACAAAATAAGGACAATAAATTGATTGGGGTGTCAGCCTTCCAGAATCAGTAGAGTTGGTGGTTAGAGGAGAGGCTGCCCCTCTGTGTATATCAACATTCTTCCTTTTTACAAGAATGAGTGCATTTGTGTACTGCTATAGTTGTCTCCCCTTTAGGATTAGTGGAAAGTTCCCTGAGGCAGAGTACTAAGGAAAGCTCTTCAAAACAAATCCTGCCTCAATTCCCACTCACCACGAAGAATCCGTTCCTCTGGAACATCTTTCTTCCCAGTGTCATAAAGCAGGACTGCTTTTAGTTATGCATTTATTTATCCAACAACTATTTACTGAGCACCTATTCTGTACCCCGCCCCATGCTAGGTGTGGGGGATATAGAGATAAGTCAGGAACAAATCCTCATGGCAATGAACTCATTACCTAGTAGGGATAATGAAAGTATATACGAAGAACTCTCAGACAGTTTTCTTTTTAACAAATAAATAAGCACTGTGCCACAAAAAAAAATAAAAAAACAAACTCACTGCCATCAAGTTGATTCTGACTCATAGTGACGCCCTTTGAGTTTCCGAGGCAGTGAATCTTTACGGAAGTAGATTGCCCAGTCTTCCTTCCGAGGAGTGGCTAGTGTGTTTGAGCCATCAGTTTGCTGGTTGGCAGTCAAATGTCTTAGGCACTATGCCACCAGAGATCCCACAAAAGAAGTGCAGAGAAAACACTGGAAGTCCAAGAGGAAGAGAAATCAGTTCCATTTTTGAGAAATGGGGAGGAGAGAGAATAGGAAAATTTTGTTAAATTGCATCTTAAAAGACATTATGGATTGAATTGTGTCCTCCCAAAAAAGATATGTGTTGGAATCACAACCCTTATACCTGTGGATGTAAGCCCATTTGAGAATAGGATTTTTGTTTGTTTGTTTATTTTAATAAGGTCATTCGTGTAGGGTGTATCCTAACTTTAATCATTTCTAAATTATGAAAAGAGAAGATTAGACACAGAGCAAGCACAAACAGGGAAGACAGATGACAAGTTAAGATCTCCAAGGAATGAAGGAAACGTGAGGCTACAGAAGCTGAAAGACACAAGGATCTTTCCCCAGAGCTGACAGAGAAAACCCTAGTACCCTGAATTCAGAGTACTAGCCTCCTAAACTGTGAGAAAATAAATTTCTGTTCTTTAAAGCTACCCACTGTAACATTTTTGTTATAGCAGTACTAGAAAAATAAGACAGAGAGAAAGTGGATTAGTCCTTGCTGATACTGGACAGGGGGAAGAACAATGACAATAACAAGAACAATAAGGTATGATATCGATTATCTGTGTTGATGTTGTTATGTGCTATTGAGTTGGACCCGACTCATAGCGATCCCTCCCTCCTTGGGTTTCTGAGGCAGTATCACTATGGAAGTAGATTGCCCAACCTTCCTTCCAAGGAGTGGCTGGTGGGTTTGAACCGCCA
>NW_006921601.1:19649582-19655777 GCF_000298275.1 Orycteropus afer afer | reverse complement strand
AGACGATATCACTATGGAAGTAGATTGCCCCATCTTCCTTCCGAGGAGTGGCTGGTGGGTTTGAACAACCAGCCTTCTGCTTAGCAGTCAAGTGCCTGAAGCACTATGCTATTAGGCAGTGTCTGGGTATAAAATCCCAGTTTGACATCCAGCCCTGTATAAATTTGGGTAAGTAATTTAACTCCTCCAAGCCTCCACTTTCCAACCTGTAGAATGGGAGTAATGACACCCTTGAAAGATATGTACCAAATCAAACCCACTGCCATCAAGCTGCTCCTGGCTCATAGCAACACTATAGGACAGAGCATAACTGCTGAATAGTTTTCCAAGGTGGTAATCTTTATGGAAGCAGACTGCCACATCTTTTTCCCACAGAGTGGCTTGTGGGTTTGAACTGCCTATATTTTCTTAGAGCACTTTAACCCCTGTGTCACCAGGGGCTTCTGAAGTGTAAGTAGAGAGAATTAAATTAAATTATATATATATAAGTGTCTAGGAGAATACCTGGCACATAGCAGATACTCAGGTAGTTAGTTACTACTGGTATAAAGAAGGAACAACTTCAGTTGGTTTATGAGAATGACAGGAGTAGAGGAGGGCAAGGTAGGCACAGCCTGAAGAATGACCTGCAAGCAGGAATTTCTATGGTGAGTTTGGGGAGAAAGTAAATAGTCCAACCAGCCTGGCAAAGAGGGTGGGAATGGGGGCCATGATTAGAAAAGTGGGTACATCTAAGAGCGTGGAGCTTGAATGCTTGATTAAGAAGTTTGGCATATATTCTTGTTAGCTGAAAGAAGTCAACATACAGAAGTCCTAGATACAGCCTAGACTGAAGCTAAGCCCAGAAAACCCAAAGAGAGATGCAGCCCCTGCTGCTCTAACCAGTCATGCTCTGAACCCCATGCTGCTTCTTCCACCGCTCTCTGCCTTAATAGATGCAAACTAAGACGGGCTCAGACTTGAGAACAGCCTGTCCAGTGACCTGTGATTGATGCTTTAAAAGTCTGCTTACAAAGCTGAGCTGGGCCAATCAGATTCTTCTCTTGGGAATCTCAAAACAAAACAAAACTGCTCTAGAAGTGAGCAGAAACATCTTGAGGCAGATTTGGGATTGGGGTAGCCACTTTGGATCAAGGGCACAGGAAATTAGGAGGATGCCAGTTGATAGAGAGTGAGGAGGGTGGAGCAGACATACAAGAAGGCAGCAGCAGCAGGGTGAGAAGTCGCATGGCCTCTGACAGAGAGGCCAAGAGCGCAGGTGCCTAAGATACCCGCCTTTATGGTCTCTGGTTCAGTTAGTGTGTACCCCTGAGGTTAGTTGAGTGGTTTTCTGATCCTAGAAGCTCAAATCTCTTTAAATCCAGTCTCTTCTGGAAGTTCATGAACAAAGTGATTCCAATCCTTTATAAAATCATATGTATATTAAAATCACATCTTTGGGTACAGCCTACATGTGGAGGAGATTTGTCAAATTACAATCTATGATACCAAAGGAATGACAAAGAATGGATTCTAATTAAAGAAAGCAATAATAAGCCCCTCTTCCAACACAATTTCTAATCAAATTATCAAAGAAAATAAACTATTATGGCAGAGAAAAACCCACCTTCCACTGACAGCTAGGAAATGGTGTCATTCACATGTCAACAATTTTGAGGAATTTCTGTAGATTACAGCACACATAGCACCATATTCCTGGTTGTTGTTTTGTTATGTGCGCTCGAGTTGCAGCCGACTCATAGCGACCCTTCCTTGGGTTTCCAAGGCAGTATCACCAGGAACTCTGATAGCATAATGGCTAAAGCACTTGACTGCTAACCAGAAGGCTGGTGGTTTAAACCCACCAGCCACTCCTCGGAAGGAAGGTTGGGCAATCCTACTTCCGTAGTGATACTGCCTCGGAAACCCAAGGAGGGGTCGCAATGAGTCAGGGCCGACTCGATGGCACATAACAACAACAACAACAACATTACTACGGAAGTAGATTGCTCCATCTTCCTTCTGAGGAGTGGCTGGTGGGTTTGAACCACCAGGCTTCTGGTTAGCAGTCAAGTGCCTTAGGCACTACGCTACCTAGGAAAAAAGTCTGCTTGAGTCGTAAATGGAATAAACTTCAGTGGGACTCAGATAACAATCTTTTGCTTGCAGTATTTTGATGGGAAATCAGTGAAATAACAAATTTCAAGTTTCCTCAATCACCTAGAAGGGCAGAGTGCTATATAACCTAAAAGGAATAGGGATCTTTTTGTAACAGACCTCTGACATGGATGGATAGTCTGTCATGTTCTTTCATGTTTGAAAGAACTGCAAAAGCTGGTTCCTAGCAAGAGCAGTACTTCAACTTAGAAAATACAGTGGGGGTGACAACCACATCCAACCTAAGGAAGAAGGAATTCATGCACAAAAGTAAATATCCCTTCCTTAAACATATCCATCTCTCTTGTACCATATCCATCTATCTCAGGAGATGAGAGAATCTCTAATCAGTGACAGAGAGAGAGTGACAGCTGACTGCTTCTCATATTCACTCTCCTCCTCTTCCTAAGTAACAAAATTTTAGCTGGGCACCTGGATGCCTAGAATAAAAAGTGCATTTTCCAACCTTCCTTGCAGGTAGGATTTAACCATGTGACTGAGTTCTGGCCAATGGGATGTGAGTGGAAGTATCATAGGTGGCTTCCCAAAACTTTCTTTGTCCCTTTTCCTCATTCTGCTACTTGGAATGTGGATGTGATGGCTAGAACTTTACCTAGTACAATGGAAATGAAGACCACACTCATGATATCAAAGCAGAAAGTTTGAAGATTCTCGAGTTTTGAGAACTTGATAGAGAGGACTGCCCCAGTTATGGATTTTTACATGAGAAAGAAACAAATTTCTATTTAATTTAGAATACTGTTATTTCATATTTTTGATACAGCCAAACCTAATTCTAACTATGAGTCAGGTCCGACTCGACAGCACATAACAACAACAACAATTCTAACAATTTCTAAAAGTGAAAGTAAAATAAATTTGAAGCATGCATGTTTGTCTTCATATTAAAGAGTTGCATAAAGGTCATACATAAATGATAACAGAAACTCAATACTGGACAAATAAAGACTTTCACTGTAAAGATGAGCAAAAGGAGAGAATTCCCTGGATATGGAAAAAGATCCAGCAATTCAAAAGAAAGGCTAATCTTAGGAAAGAGAACTGCAGCTCTAAGAAACAAAGGAAAACTGTTCAAACATCTCCACTTTGTATTGTCAATAAGCTTTAGATATTATTACATCTACAATACAGGATCAAATAGACAACAAAAAGGAAACAGAATGTGCTTAAAGGAAACAAACTTTTCCTAGATGAGTAAAACATGAGCAATGAATTTTCGAATGCCATAAAAGCAATGAACAACAGATGAACTGCAGATATCTGGGTGTGCCTTGGTTAGTTAGCTTGTTATTCCAAGTTTTTACTATTGTTCCTCAATTTTGCAATTCAAATTCCATTCTACCATTTCCAACATTTGACTTAACCTATTTCACAAAGAATATTATTTATTAGATATGAACTCCTTCAAACTTCTCTCCAAATACATAATTCTCATCTCCATTTGCCTGTACTCTCTCAAGCTTTTGTTGTTGCTAGGTGGCAAGAGTTGCCTCTACTCATAGCAACCCCCTGGGCAAATACTGCCTTTTTGATCTCATATTGTTGACTGTTCTATAGAGTGCTAACCTGCCTGGCATTATTGTTCACCTTATAGGCCTGTCTGATTTTTGGCTGAAAATTGAGCCATGGGCTAAATTCACTTCTAGGCTTGCAGGGTGGCTAAGGGCCGTATTGTTGGGATTCCACCAGTGTCCATCAGACCAGCAAGCCTGGCCTTTTTTTTAATTATTACTCTGAGTTTTAGTCTACATTTTTCCTCCGACTCTATTCCTGACCTCTTATTGTGATCCCTTTCCAAGCAGTTGGCAGTGGTAGCTGGGCACCATCTAGTCTCAAGGTCACTGAGGCTGGAGTTTGCATGGTCTGTTAGTCCTTTGGACTAATTGTTTCCATGCATCTTTGATTTTCTTCACTCTTCTTGGCTGTGGACAGGGACCAACCAACAGTTGCACCTTAGATGGCCACTCTCAAGATTTTTTATTCCCCCCAGGGGAGGGGAAGGGTGAAGGGAAAGGCAATATACAAAAAGGAGAGGTCAGGCTAAAATAATCAAGCAAAGGAAGATACTAGGAAGAGCACAAGAGTTAAAGGCAACAAAAGTAGATTCTACTATACAATCCTGCAATAACAGTAATAACAATATTCTATGAGCAGATCCATAGAGTAGATAGACACACAAGCTGAACGTGTATGGAAAGACAAATGGGGCTACACCCACGAATATACATAAGTTTGATGTGGGATATTTTTTAATCTATCTATATGTTTATATCTGTTGCAAATATATCCATAAATGTAGTAGAACATACAAAACTAAAACCAAACTCACTGCTATTGAGTCGATTTCAACTTATAGTGACCCCATCTTGGGTTTCTGAGGCAGTATCACTACAGAAGTAGATTGCCCCATTTTCCTTCTGAGGAGTCACTGGTGGGTTTGAACTGCCAGCCTTCTGGTTAGCAGTCAAATACCTTAGGCACTATGCCACCAGAGCTCCTAGAACATACAGGGGGAAAATTTATGAAAACTTCTTTGCCATAACCAAACACCTTGAGGAAATGAATTACTGGGCCCAGGGGCTCAGGATCATAGTCTCAGGGGACATCAAGGTCTACTGGCACAACATGGTCGATGAAGAAAATGTATATCCTACTTCGGTGGGTAGTTTGTCCTCTTTTAAAGCCAGTCCTTTAATCTATATTCTTGATCTCTTCCTCTTCTGATTTCTCTAAGATCAGGACTTTTGCCTTTTCTCTCACTACTATTCTGTTAGCCTTTCACTCTTTGCTAACTCCTTCTGCACAGATTATAAATAGGTTCAAATCACCCCTCTTTAAAAAATATCCTGCAATTCTGGATCTTCTATTACATATCCATCTCCTACCTTAGTCACAGTCCCCAAAAGGACAGATGACACACACTAACTCTATTTTCTCACTTCCAAAGTACTATTTTTTTTTTTAATATGATGCCTTTCCCTGTTATAAAACAATGTATGTTAATTGAGCAATTTTTGGAAAATGTGAAAAACTAGCACATAAAATAAAAATCATCTTAGTTCTGTGAGTCAGTGAAATTACTGTGAATATTTTAGAGATTCTTCTATTTATCTAGTCTTTATATATTGGAATATAAAATTGACTCATGGTTATAGTTTTGAATACCTTTGCTTACTTTACATATTTGTAATTTTTCTATATTATCAAATTTTCTTTAAAAATATATTTATTTAAACAAAACTTGTGCATGAAAGTTCATAGCAGTACTATGTACAATAGCCAAAAAGTAGAAACAACCCAAATGTCCATAACCTGATGAATGGATAAATAAAATGTGTTATATCCACATAATGGCATACTATTCAGTCATAAAAATGAATGAAACATTGGTATATGCTACAACATGGATGTACCTTGAAAACATTATGTTAAGTAAAGTAAGTCATACATAAAGCCCACATATTACATCTTTATATGAAATACCCAGAATGGCAAATCTATAGAGTCAGAAAGTAAATTAGTGACTTCCAGGGGCCAGGGGGAGGGTTACTTTAATTGCCGATTGGTCATGAACAAAAAAAGTAAGCACTGTTTTAAGCCACTATGTTTGGAAGCTTTCATGTTCCTTATGAATAAATAAATGGTACAAAAACCACATTAAACCATAGTCATCCATCGCATACACAACTCCAGTGCATCACTGACTTCTATTCCCTAGCAAGTAACTATGAGAATTGGACCTGGAGAAAGAAATTTTAATGTGGGAAGGCAAGGAACAAACAATAAGAAAGGAAGCTACCTTCATACAGTCATTTATAATGAGTGCATTTTGGCACTAAGAAGGCAGATTACCACAGAAATGGATGGAAGGGTATTGAAGAAAGCTTTAGCTTACTTCTCTCTGTTCCTCAGCACAGGTTTCACATGTGGCAGGGAGGAGGTGGTAAGAGGTTGTTGTTGTTGTTAAGTGCCGTCGAGTCGTTTCCGACTCATAGCGACCCCATGCACAGCAGAACGAAACACTGCCCGATCCCGCAC
>NW_006921601.1:19636001-19646792 GCF_000298275.1 Orycteropus afer afer | reverse complement strand
ACACCAGAGGCTCAGCCTCAAAACTCACGTCTACATGTCACCACAGTAGGACAAACCGACAGACAAGTTTGTCCTGCTGTTGGAGACCTCTGGTAAGAGGTAGTGATGGGAAAATGTGAGATGCTGACATGGACTGTAAACTCCACAGGAGCATGCCCCTTGCCTCTGTCATTCATTATTGATTCCCAGTCTCACACAATGTCAGCCACATAGTAAGTACTCAATAATTATTTTAAGTTCAAAAACTAAATGGAAATCCCATGGTGTCTAAGTCAGAACCTTTGCTTGTAAAGAACCAAATATCTCTCAAATTAATTTAAGTAATAGTGAATTTAATGTAAAAATAAAGGGGAATTTCCCACAAACCAACTGTAGATTGTACAGCAAGAGACAGAATGTTCTTTTATCCCTTTCCTTGGAGCCATGTGGCTCTCCTACCTTGGCTCCTTTATTCATGTCTAATCCCCATTTAGGAGCTCTGGTGGTGCAGTGTGGATCAGACATGAGTAAAGCTATGAGTCGGGTCCGACTCGACGACACATAACAACAACAACAACAACAACAACAAAGGAGCCAAGATGGCTCCAAGGGAAGGAGTAAAAGTGAACATTTTGTCTCTTGCTGTACAGTCTACAACTGGTCTGTGCACTGGAGGGTCAAACCCATCAGCCACACCTTGGAAGGAAGGTTGGGCAATCTACTTCCATAGTGATACCTCCTCGGAAACCCAAAGAGAGGTCGCTATGAGTCGGTTCCAACTCAATGGCAGTGAGTTTGGTTTTTGGTGTTGGTGGTGCAGTGGTTAAAGCATTTGGCTGCTAACAAAAGGTTAACAGTTCGAAACCACCAGCCATTCTGTGGGAGAAAGATGAGGCAATCTGCTTCCATAAAGATTTACAGCCTTGGAAACTCTCTGGGGCAGGTTTAAGCTGTTTTATAGGGTTGCTATGAATCAGAATCAACCCAAAGGCAGTGGTCTGGTTTTAATTTACTCCCCTCTTTGTAGGTGAGCTTCCTCTGTCAAGTTTTAGTTTCTGTTCTCCCAAAATTCCACTTGTACAAGGCTTTTCATAGCTATATTGACCACCCTACCTGCACTACAGCTCTAGTGACCAGCAAATATGCAGTGTTTCAGTCTCTGTGCCTAAATTACAAACTCCTGAAAAAGTCTTGAATTGGCTAAGCTGATGGGATGTCCACATGGGTCTAAGCAGTTAAGACCAGGCTGGAGTCATGCAATCCTTTGGGATTACTCTTCTAGACTGTGAGTGAGGTAAATTTTCAAAGACTGGGCATGGATGGAGAGGAAAGATCCATGACTTGGGCAAGCACAGAGGCAGGGGATTGCATTTTGGACCACAGTTCATGACCTTGTGAAAATCGCCTTGGACATAGAGATGCAGTCAACATAATGTCTCAAGAATTGGTCTGTTTTTCATGCCTGTATTTCAAATGCATGCTAGCCTTAAGGAAGAAAACATGAGTATAAGGTTAACCACTTACACATGACACCTGCTGTCCAAGATTACTTATGCTTCTCATAATTAGCATCTCCACTGTCTATGGGCACTCACAGAATAAATTATTAAGGTCCAGAGTCAACCAATGATGAAGGTTGGAGGCTTTGATCTAGAAGTGCAAACAGAAATCCCCTTTTGAACTGTCTAGAACTCCAATCTTCTAGCAAACTGCAGAGAGGTACATTAAGAACTAGCAGGCCAATTGCGGTTAATCAGCTGCACTAAGGCAGGTAGCCTTCTGCAGAGAGCTTACCTGAGGTTGGTGGTCTGAAAGAGTCTTCAGACTCTTCAAGTGTCCTCTAGTGGCTAGAAATGGGCAATGTTGTTGTTGTTGTTGTTGTTGTTATGTACTGTCCAGTCAGACCCGACTCATAGCGACCCCTCCTTGGGTTTCTGAAGCAGTATCACTACGGAAGTAGATTGCCCCATCTTCCTTCAGACGAGTGGTTGGTGGGTTTGAACCGCCAGCCTTCTGGTTAGCAGTTAAGTGCCTTAAGCACTACGCTACCAGAAGTGGGCAAAGCTGCATCTTAACTTCCATCTGATTCTTGAGGAATAACTCACAGTAGAAAACAATATGGTTTTCCTGTTGTTGTTTTTACCATTTAGGCCACATTAAAAAAAATTAACAAATATCAAATTACAAAGCTTGACATAGGGAAAGAACAATGTAAATATAGTACATTTTAATACTAGCTTTGAAATGTCTTTCTGATAACACTTGGCTAAAGTTCAAGTTGAACAGTTTTTCTTTAAAAATAAAACTTGCATTTCCTTCTTTCTAGTATTCCACACTATGTTCTAATTAGTAATAAGGATGGGATACCCAAAAGCCATACTGTAGCTTAAATTTTTACCAAGTGATTCATTAGTGAAAGCCCCTAATGCCAAGTGCATTTCATAATAATTTCCAAAATGTCTACACTCTAATTGATTTCTAAAATGTTAGTCAGTTTGGAATGGAGTTTATTCCTAAAATAGACCAGATACACTCCAGTCCTTGTCAAAATACTTTTTAAAAGAATGTTTTTTAAATCTTTAAAGGACCAGGCTGTTGGTTAACTGAGAGAGGCTATAGGTTGATTGACAGTATCTGTCAGAGGCAATGAACTCCACTTCAACGTGGCCTTTATGCTGGTGTGTCAAATTGTTCAACTGTGACCCTTCCATCTGTTCCAGCTAATCTGAAAGTCATTTAGGCCAGCTTCCCCATTCATTTGAAACACAGCACAGTATCCTGTTAACACACATATGCAAAGTTGTCTGCTGTCAGCTACCTAAGGTTTTTTTTTTTTTTTAAAAAGTCTGGATTACAACATTTATATAAACATTTACACAACAGAAACCCATTTACACACATAGCAAAGTTGTCTGCTGTCAGCTACCTAAGGTTTTTTTTTTTTTTTTAAAAGTCTGACTTACAACATTTATATAAACATTTACACAACAGAAACCCATTTACTGATCATTATTGCTTCCTCAACTTAATTTTTTGAGACATTTCTAGGTATGAGGTCTCCATGAACACACATTTGGAAGTTTACTTTGCAAAATTAATTCTTAAGCAGGAATGGTTATTTGACTTTGACATCAAAAAACAAAAAACAAAACAACATTGTGTTCAGTGTCTTAAGACTTAAGAATTTACACTTTCATTTTGAAGGGGTCAATTAAAATGGAAAATGTTTGCCTACTCCTTTAGTAACTTTGAAAGGAAGTAGTTTAGCTCATGAGATCAACTGAGTCAAAATCTCTGAAGTGGGGACCTGGCAATCTGTATTTTCAAAAGGTGCCCCAAGTGATTTTGAGCATCACCCAGGTTCAGAGACTTCTGGTTTGGTCTATTTATACTCTACCAAAATGTGTTCTGATGCATTATTCTGCTTGTTTATTTATATGATTCAAAAGGATCTCATCAAATTACTTAGCTAAATACATATATTTGATATACCAGCCACTCCTCAGAAGGAAGGTTGGGCAATCTACTTCCATAGTGATACTGCCTCAGAAATCCAAGGAGGGGTCACTATGAGGCAGACCTGACTCGATGGCAGTGAGTTTGGTTTCTTTGGTTTATATTTAATATATTATATATTTAATATATTATATATATATATATATCTCTGAGTAATTTATGTAATTGAGATCTACATGGACATTTCCACACTGTCTATTGCTCTGGTTTTGCTTCAACCCTGACACTGAATTTTGGTGTGACTTTGAATGAGTTACTTCTCCTTTCCGAGATTTAGTTGAGAAGAGGGAGTTGGAGAAGTCCTCTGAAATTCCTTCTACCTCTGATAGTCTCTGGACATCTGAAACAAGCTTACATACCCTTTGGAGTCACTGGGTGGTGCAAACAGTTAATGTGCTCAGCTGCTAACTGAAAGGTTGGCGGTTCAAGTCTACCCAGAGGCACCTTAGAAGAAAGACCTGGTGAACTACTTCCAAAAAATTAGCCATTGAAAACCCTGTGGAGCACAGTTCTATCCTGACATCTATGAGATCACCACGAGTTGGAATCAACTCGATGACAATTAGTACACATCCTTTCCTCTTTGATAAAATCACCTCCAGCCTTGAACATGACCTCAACCACACAAGTGGGAGCCCACAGAAGTACAAACTTATCAGGGTATTTTAGGAAAGTATTTCTGAGGACTAGGAGCTTAAGAGACCACCCTTTGTACAATTTTCCTAGATTTAAATTTATACCCGAAGTTTCAGTAGTGTTTTTATTGATCTAGTCATAGAATATATCCACTCTCTTTTTCACTTTATATTTCCAGTCTTCAATTTTTTTTTCCCCATTGCATTTGTCCCTTCTTTCCTCTACCTCCTTTTCACTTAGTCCTCTTGGTGTGACAGAAAGTGAATAAACAATTTCTGATGAACTGTGTGACTGTGACTTTGAACAAGTCATCTAAGCTGTAAGATAAAAAAATAGTGTCTGCTTTGGAGTCCTTGAGTGATGCAAAAGGTAACGTGCTCAGCTGCAACCAAAGGTTTAGAAGTTTGAGTTAACCCAAGAGGTGCCTTGGAAGAAAGTCTTGGCAATCTACTGAACAATCAGCCCTGGAAACCCTATGGAACACAGTTCTGCCTTGACATGGGCTTGCCATGAGTTGGCATCAACTCAATGGCAACTGGGTTTTGCTGGTGTCACATATCAAGTACAAAAGAAAAGTGAATGTCAAAGCAGTGTCATCTTGTACAGATGTCATTATTATTACTAATATGCTCATATGTTGTCTCACTGTTGTGAATAAAGTACTGTCTAGCAAATTACTATTTTGGACACATATAGAGAAAAATTGAAGGGAATTGCAGGTATGTGTACCAAAGCTTTTAATAATTCATAACTTTTAGCATAATAATTTTACTTGTAAGAATGTATCAAAATAAGCATCATAAGTTTTGCTTATAGGGATGTCCATCAAAGCACTGTTTATAATATTCCATATTAAAACTAATCTAAATGTCTATGGAAAAAAATATTGCCATCAAGTCAATTCTGGCTCATGTGAACCTATAGGACAGAGTAGAACTGCCCCATATGGTTTCCAAGGCTGTAATATTTATGGAAGCAGATAGCCAGGTCTATTCTTCTTCAAGGAGCTCTGGTAGCATAGTGCCTAAGGCACTTGACTGCTAACCAGAAGGCTGGCGGTTCAAACCCACCAGCCACTCCTCGGAAGGAAGGTTGGGCAATCCTACTTCTGTAGTGATACTGCCTCGGAAACCCAAGGAGGGGTCGCTATGAGTCGGGGCCGACTCGACGGCAAATAACAACAACAACAACAACAACAATTCTTCTTCAGAGCAGTTGGTGGATTTGAACTGTTTAGGTTAGCAGCTGAGGGTTTTAACCATTGTGCCACCAGGGCTCCTGAAATGTCTGTGAGTAAAACAAATGACATTTTCCTGTGGGCTTGCATGGTGCTTTGTGCTCATTTCTATTATCCTACTTGTTGTTGTTGTTGTTGTTAGATGTCATCAAGCTGGTCTGACTCATAGAAACCCTAAGTACAAGATAACAAAACACCACTCAGTCCTGGTACCATCCTCAACTCATTGTTATGTTTGAGTCCATTGTTGCAGCCACTGTTAATTCATTTTGCTAAGGGTTTTCCTCTTTTTCGCTCTCCCTCTGCTTTATCAAGCATGCTGTCCTTCTTCAGGGACTGGTCCCTCCTGGTAACATGTCCAAAATATGTAAGACAAAGACTTCCCATCCTTGCTTCTAAGGAGCATTCTGCCTGTATTTCTTCCAGGACAAATTTGTTCCTTCTTCTAAATTATTTAATTAAATGTTAAAGAACAATTTAATGCTTTTTATCAACACCACAATTCAAAGGCATCAGTTCTTCTTTGGTTTTCCATATTCATTGTCCAGTTTTCATACACATAAATAAGTAAAATTAAATCATTGACAACTTCAATCTTTTCTCCATTTATCATGATGTTGCTTATTAGTCCAGTTGTGAGCATTTTCATTTTCTTTATGTTGAGGTGTAATCTATACTGAAGACTGTAGTCTGATCTTCATCAGTAAGCGCTTCGAGTCTTCCTCACTTTCAGCAAGCAAGGTTGTCATCTGTATATCGCACGTTGTTAATGAGTCTTCCTCCAATCCTGATGCTGCATTCTCTTCTGTGTTCTCAGATTATTTGCTCAGCATACAGATTGAATAAGTATGGTAAAAGGATACATCACTGACATACACCCTTCCTGATTTTAACCACATAGTATTCCTTTGTTCTGTTCAAACAACTGCTTCTTGGTTGATGTACAAGTTCTGCATGTGTACAATTAAGTAAGTGTCTGGAATTCCCATTCTTTGCAATATTATCCATAATTTGTTATGATCCACACAGTCAAATACCTTTCCACAGTCAATAAAATACAGCTATTCTCTGCTTTAAGCTAAGATCTATGTGACATGGGCTATGATATCCCTTGTTTCATGTCTTCTGGATTCTGCTTGAATTTCTGACTTACTACAGCATATTCTAGTTACAGGTGCATATCAGATTGTTCCTGGCACCATGTCTGACACATGCTCTCCCCTTTCAAAATAGTTAAATTGCATCTTACTGCATTGCAAGTTCAGTTCTTAGTATTAATTCATTCATTGTTTTCCAGATATTTTGCTGTGGTAAAATACATACCACTTTTCAAACAGCAAACAATTACCTTAAAACTAAGATAAAATGTAAGGGGGCAGGGAAATGACATTAATGAAAATGGAACCACCAGAATGGAAATGTAGAAAATGTTAATAATGCATTGTGAAAATGTAACCAATGTCACTGAACAAACTGTAGAAATTGTTGAATGGGAACCTAAACTGCTATGTAAGCCTTCACTGAAAACACAATAAAATGCTATTTTAAATTATAATAATTATTATTTGTGAATCTAGGTAAAGGGTGGGAGCTCTGGTAGCATAGTGGCTAAGGCACTTGACTGCTAACCAGAAGGCTGGCAGTTCAAACCCACCAGCCACTCCTCAGAAGGAAGATGGGGCAATCTACTTCCGTAGTGATACTGCCTTGGAAACCCAAGGAGGGGTCGCTATGAGTTGGGGCCAACTCGACAGCACATAACAATAGCAACAACAAGGTAAAGGGTATATGGAAGTTCTTTGCCCCATTGTAAATTTTTCTATAAAACTTAAATTATTTCAAAATAAAGTTTTTTAAAATACATACATACATACGTACATATATATAACAAAATTTGTCATTTTAACATTTTAAAGTAAAAATTTAGTGACAATAACAGCATTCACCTTGTCATAGAACCATCATCGTTATCTATTTGTAAAACTTTTTCAACTTCCCAAACAGACATTCAGTCCCCTTTTAACAATAACTCCCCAATTCTCCTTCTCACCAACTGATAGGAACCACTCATCCACCTTTGTCTTTATGTATTTGCCTGTTCTATATATTTCATACTACTGGGATCCTATCATATTTGTCATTTTGTGTCTGACTTATTTCACTCAGCATGTTTTCAAGGTTCATCCATGTCGTAGCATGTGTCAGAACATCTTTTCTCTTTATCACTGAATAATATTCCATTGTATGGTTATGCCACATTTTGTTTATCCATTCATCTGTAAACGGGCTCTTGGGGTGGTCTCCATCTTTGGCTGCTGTGAACCATGCTACAGTGAACATTGATGCAGAAGTATCTGTTTGAGTACCTATGTTCAAGTCTTCGGTATATATACCTAAGAATTATTTTAAGATACATATTACAAGAAAAGGCAAAAAGCAAAACTAAAGTTCAGCATTTGTTTTGCAGCACCTGTTAAAAAGCAGCACACACCCTGAACAGCAAGAGTGCCGCTGGGAGCTCTTCCCTGGGAGCTACACTCAATGTCTCTGCATCAGGCTGCCACAGCTTTGAACTGTGTCTGAGAACACTATAGGTTAATGTTATTTTCAGCTTTATATGGTATTTGGTGGAGCTCTGGTAGCATAGTGCCTAAGACACTTGACTGCTAACCAGAAGGCTGGCGGTTCAAACCCACCAGCCACCCCTTGGAAGTAAGGTTGCACAATCTACTTCCGTAGAGATACTGCCTCAGCAACCCAAGGAGGGGTCGCTATGAGTCAGGGCCAACTCGGTGGCACATAACAACAACAACAACAATGGTATTTGGTATGATTTGTTAGGTTATTTTTGGGGTCTAGGAAGGCTCAAAAGTCTTTCCCATATAAATTACTAGTAATTGCTTCTTCACGTTATTCCATTTCAGCTTACAAAAGATTTCATAGGAATGCTCTACTTTTGGATAGCAGAGGAAACCTATAGATAAGGAGCCCTGGTGGCACAGTGGTTAAGTGCTCAGTTGCTAACTGAAAAGTCAGCAGGAGAAAGATGTGGCAATCTGTTTCTATAAAGATTTACAGCCTTGGAAACCCTATTTGTTAAAGCCACCAATGCCTGGTATTTTTGTCATAGCAGCACTAGGTAACTAAGACATCCACCATGGGATCTGCTGAACATAACTGTGAACTGAAACACAATCAGAAACTTTTCATTCCTAATAGGAACTTAGAAACCATGTGTTCTAACATCTTTTACAGATGGGATACTGAGGCTCAGGGAAGCAAAATAAAGTCATAAACCAAGTCAGCAGCAGAAACAAAATTGGAACTTAGATTTGGTCCTGCACACCTCTTGGATATGCTTGTTTGACCATCACTGATTTTCTTTTCTGTCCTACAGCCCAATCCTTAAAATATTTCTTTAAATAAAACTTGCCATGTCTTGAGCTTCTAGGAGCTTTATGTATATTATTTTAAATGTGTTTTCTTTTCTTTAAAAAATGTATTGTATGATCTGTTCATCATTATAATGCTGAACAGGAGGTATAAGGTCCCCATCTTACAGATGAACTTGGAGCTTCAGAGAAGTGAATGACTAGCTCATGATGACAGAGATAATTAGCAAAGGTGAGATCTAAATCTAAGGCTGGTTGGCACTGAGTTTCTTTCCTGTGTGACACAACTTTTGGTTAGATGTCTTCTGAGTCACCTGAGTGGATGGCCAACTGATAAGTCTTCTGGAACTGTGGGCAGACAGCATGATGTTCTCACCCTGTGCCCGAAGAAAATGGATTCACAGTCAACCCCCAGAAGCATTTCCTGCTTTCGTCCCATATGGAAAAACTGTTTTCCAAAGGTTGTGTGGTCAAGGCCTTGTCAAGGCCTCTGGGAGTGGCCTTTTATGGGCCAGAAGAGACTCTTGTCCCAAACTCACCACCTCTATCCACTTATTTTTGCTTCAAATTCCTTAGCATGAACCAGAGTCAGACATTCTGGAATGAAGGAGTATGCAGTGAGTGTGAGTCTCTGGGAGAGTATCAGTGTGGCATGGCAGGGCCATCCAACTGCTTCTAACTTCACAAGCAGGGAGAATCATCAGCATCAACAGCCCAGAGATGATTCCTATGAGGTGGAGTTCAGACATATCTCCCCCCTCCAATGCTTTCACCAGTTCTGACACCAGCTATCCCTCCCATGGCACTCTCTACTTCTCTGCTGGGTTCGATAATTCATTGCAATGGCCACAAAGAACTCACAGACAATACTCTTGATTATGGCATTTATTAGGAAAGTAACAGGTTACAATTCAGAACCAGGAACAACTGAGGTTATAGTTCTTCAGTTTTTATTGTCGTTGTTTTATGCCATCGGGTCGGTTCTGATTCATAGTGACCTCTCCTTGGGTTTCTGAGGCAGTATCACTACGGAAACAGACTGCCCCATCTTCCTTCCAAGGAGTGCCTGGTGAGTTTGAACCGCCAGTCTTCTGGTTAGCAGTCAAGTGCCTTAGGCATTATGCTACCAGAGCTCCTATTCTTTGGTTAGGACAGCTTTTTCTCAGCCATGGCCTAGGCAGGCCTCTCTTACATAAGTCCTAGAGTACCTGGGGCAGCACAGTTTATCCTTGTTGTCCCAGCATAATTATTTCCACCTCACAATTGTCCCAGGTTGGATAATACATTCTATGCTCAGTGAGTTCACAGGTCCATAAACCACAGGAGCAGGGCCATCTTAGGGAAGGTTGAGGGTGATATTTGAATGAATCTAGGACTTTCTCCATCTAGACCCTCCTGGGGTGAATCAGGACAGAACAGAGCAGTAAGTAACCTGGTAAAGACTCCCCAGGAGGAAGGTTTTTACTTACTATTTGCTACCAAGTCCTTTAGAAATATGCTGTAGTGGACACTCAGTGCTTTTCCTGCCCATCATTCATTCCCACTCCTCCTGGGAAAGTTCCCCCTGAGAGAATATATTTCTATTATTTTAAACCACCAAGTTTGTGGCAATTTATTAAACAGCCACAGGAAAATAATGCAATTGCTGAGTAGCTTTGGATCCTAATTCCCTAATCCAGTGAATTACTTCTCTCTCTCAACCATAGGCATTAGCAATGTAAAAGCTCATAATCATACCCTCTCTATATATATTCAAATGATTGCTGAAATATAGCCCAAACATAGGACCATCTACGTGGTCCAGGTATTTTCAGAGTGTTTGTAGGACACTAGGTTGGCAGTTGGAATTACCAGACAAAAAGGGACTTCCTGGTTAAATAAGGAATTTTGGAAAGCACTGGATTAAAATGACTTGAAAAACAGTATGGCGATTTCTTCAAAAGTTGGAATTAGAAATACCATTTGACCCAGCCATTCCATTACTAGGTATATACCCTAAAGAAGTGAGAGCCATGACAAGAACAGATATAT
>NW_006921601.1:19625438-19634886 GCF_000298275.1 Orycteropus afer afer | reverse complement strand
TTCCGAGGAGTGGCTGGTGGGTTTGAACCGCCAGCCTTCTGGTTAGCAGTCAAGTGCCTTAGCCATTATGCTACCAGAGCTCCCATGGTCTACAGTAGTGATATGGAAACAGTGTTTCCCAAGTTGATTTGATAACAATCCTTGCACTTCAGAAGAGCACTTCCAAGGGCCAGAGTTATAAAGACCACAGTTAGAAGAAAAAAATTGTCTAGCCTAACCAACTAATTGTACTAACTATAACTCAAACTCACTGCCATTGAGTCAATTCTCACTGAAAGTGACCTCTGTTGGGTTTCCAAGGCTATAAATCTTTACAGAAGCAGACTGCCTCATCTTTCTTCCATGGGGCAGCCTGTGGGTTTGAACCACTGACTTTCTGGTTAGCAGCCATACGCCTTAACCACTACACCACCAGAGCTCCTTCATTATTTATAACACTGAGTCCCAAAGCAGCTGCTTTGCCAAAATCTCGGAGTCAGAGCAATAACCCAGGTCTTCTAACGTTCTGTCCAGCGCTCCTTCTACTAAACATGTTGAACGTCCAAAGAAAAAGCACTAACTGTCACCTTTAATAGAAGGGGAGGGAGCTCTCCAAAGACAACTTCATTGAAAAGAAACATGTTCTGCAGTGAGTTAACGGCTTATAGAATGTGGCAACCAGATATGAGGAGGGGTGGAGTTTTCCTATCTTTTGTTATTGGCATTGACCCTGAAGGTCCTTAGTCCTCTGCAGAAGCTTAAGGGGCTTAGATCAAGGGCAGATTTTGAAATTGAATTTATTCAGATTAAGCAAAACCTTCGGTGAGAGGATTTACTCCCCACAAGCTGTTGCCAAATCAGGGCTGCCTAGGCCAAGCCTGTTTTCCTGAGCTACAATCCACTTTTTCCCAAGTTCCGGCAGCATCCAGTCAGCCAGTTTCCTGGAACTGTAAACATTTCATTTCCTTAGCTTTCTGGATCATTTTCTGCTTCTCCAAGATTTTTCATCAGGTTTCTTGTAGGCTGCAGATTTTGTAGCAACTGTTCAGGGAGAAAGTCCTAGGAAGCCAGAGATGGAGTCTAGAAAAATGTCCCTTCCTTATCAATTCCCAAAAACAAAACCAAATGCACTGCTGTTGAGTGGATCCGACTCATACTGACCCCTCCTTGGGTTTCCAAGGCGTTATCACTAAGGAAGTAGATTGCCCATCTTCTTTCCATTTGACAAATCACAATGACATTGTTCCTGCCAAGAGGATACCTTGTCATGATAACAATCCAGGAACCAGAGACCAGCTAAGAGCCCAGGGTTACAAGGAGTTATTTGTTGGGGGATTTTTCTTTTAATACCATACTCCCCTGTTTGGTTAGATGTTAATTTGATTGCCTATGCTGAAAGAAGGAGCTCTGGTAGCATAATGCCTAAGGCACTTGACTGCTAACCAGAAGGCTGGTGGTTCAAACCCACCAGCCACTCCTTGGAAGGAAGGTTGGGCAATCTACTTCTGTAGTGATACTGCCTCGGAAACCCAAGGAGGGGTCTCTGTGAGTTGGGTCTGACTCGATGGCACATAACAACAACAACATGCTGAAAGGAGCCCCTGGGTGGTGCAAGCAGTTAACACAGTCGGCTGCTAACACACAGGCTGGAGGTTTAAATCTGCCTAGGTGCCTTGGAAGAAAGGCCTGGAGCTATATTTCTGAAAGATAAGCCATTGAAAACCCCATGAAGCACAGTTCCACTCAACACACATGCGGTTGTCGTGAATCAACTCAACAGCCACTGTTTTTTTTTTTTTTAAGTCAGAGAAACAGCCACTGATTTTGAGAAGTCTGCATGTGGCCAAGGTAATCATGCAGAGACATGTCTCAAAGCAGATGGGAGCTCTGGTAGCGTAGTGCCTAAGGCATTAGACTGCTAACCAGACGGCCAGCAGTTTAAACCCACCAGCCACTCCTCAGAAGGAAGATTGGGCAATCTACTTCCGTAGAGATACTGCCTCGAAAACCCACTATGGGTCACTATGAGTCAGATCCAACTTGATGGCAGTGAGTACTTCCAGGATGCTGCTTTATCCACCCTTTGTTTCAAACATGTTCTGCCTTCAAGACTGAGCTTCTCCAAGTTTTTGGTAGGCTTTGAAATTTGTCTCACGTTTTGCTCTTTCATGTCTTTATTTTGAGAGCTTTGGTGACATAGTACATAAGGCATTTGACTGTTAACCAGAAGGCTGGTGGTTCAAACCCACCAGCCAGTCCTCAGAAGGAAGACTTGGCAATCTACTTCCTTAGTGATATCGCCTCAGGAAACCCAAGGAAGGATCACTGTGAGTCGGGTCTGACTTGATGGCAGTGAGTTTGGTTTTTTGGTTTTGTCTTTATTTTAAAAGGCACTTTTATTGATTTCTTTTTTATTGCAAAAGTAATACATATTTCTTTTAGAAAATTTAGAAACTCAAGGAATGCACAAAGAAGATAAAAATCTGTTGTCTCATCACTCAGAGGTAAACATCATTAACATTTCACTATAAAGGCTTCAAATCCTTTTGGAGTCATTTTTAAAATACTCCAACAGGATACTGGTGGGACAAACTTTGAGGCTAGGCCCTCTAATCGTCACAGAGACAGATGTCTGTGTAGGTCAGTGCCATGACAAACACAAACATCACCTATCAATTGTTCTGCTCTGTATATTCTCAACAACAAGAAGGCTAAATAAAATAAATTATTTAAAAAAAATCACTGATAATTTATTTAGCTGCTATTTCAAAAAAAAAAAAAAAAATCTTCGTTTGTCAAGCTGGATGGGTTCAGTCACCGTATTTGATGGATGAGTGTGGTAGTTAAGGCTATGTGTCAGGTTAGCTGGGCCTGGTTTTGAGTGGCTGGGCAGTTGGATGTAGTTACTTTCTGTGATGAGACTGGTAATCAACTCCATGGTGGAATCAGCTATGAACAGCTGAGTAGCTATCTTAGGGATGTGGGCTGCTTCCAGTATACAAGGAGAAATTTGGGGAAAGGACTCTGCAGCTTCTCCACATGCTTGGGCTCTGTGTGTAGCAAAGTCTTAATTCAACAGCCTCCCATGCTGTCTGCCGATTTTAGGATTGTTCCTGGACTTGAACCAGTGGCCTGCCGTGTTGTGTGGCAATCTTGGGGCTGTGTGATTTTATTTGTCCACCTTGGGCTTGTTAGCCTCAGCAGCCAGCAGCTGCCTGAGTGAAGAGATACCTCTAGGTCCAGTGGATCTGGAGCAAGAGGCAGAGCTGATGCCCAAGTTCAAGGGGCTTTCACACAACCCCTAGAGCTGGCACTTTGAACTTGGACTTCTAGCCCCCTAAACTGTAAGAGCATAAATCCCTGTTTGTTAAAGCCACCCATCTGTGGTATTTCCTGTTAGAACGGTACAATGAGGAAACCTAGCACCAGAGAGGAACTGACTTCTCTATAGTGCCTGGTCTCTCAGTGGCCGAGCAGGGACCAAGAAACTTTTCTGAGTCCAAGTTTAGTATTTTTTCCCTCACTACTCCAGCTGTCTCATCTAGAAAGAATCAGAGTAATAAAATTTAATTTGAGGGAGAACATTTGTCTGTGCCAGACCTCAAAGCATGAGGAATTTTCATCGCTAATTATCTGGCTTTTATAGGGAAAGAAATAAACTTTACTTGAGTACAACTTTCCAAACAACCAAAGGTCAGCTTTTTAAGCACAAAGACTTTTATCTTAATTTTAGCCAAATTCAGTAGAAACTACTCTAAATATACCTTTTTTATAAGCCAGGCACACTTAACTACACTTAACCTTTTCTTGATGACACAAAACCATAATTATGAGCATCAATTTTTGTTCTATGCTGTAATACAGTGAAACCTTCCGGTACCAGTAATTGGCCAAACCCTGAATGGCTCCAGACCACTAGCTTGCATAGTTTTATGTTTGCTTTATATGGATTTTCTGTTTCCTCTCATCACAACCAAGCTGCTAGCTATTATTTCTTGTTGCTCCCCATATACCTAAGATCCTCTCCTCATTTGTTCCCCATCTGTTATACTGCTTCTAATCTGCCATGTGCTGGACATGCATGTTTGTCAGAAATATTTGTAACATAAGAGTAAATAGGCTCTGAGTGAATACTAAGGGGCTCTCTTAATGATAAAGTTAGTTAGCAGATTTAGCAACAGATCTTTTCATTATTCAAAAACCTTTTTAAGTTTTGTTTTCTCTCTGAATCAGCAAATATATAATTCTCAGGTAAATGATATAGAACAGTACTTTTTTTTTTTATTTTTATTGTGATTTGGGTGAAAGTTTACAGAGCAAATTCACTTTCCATACACACTTTGTCTCATGACATTGACTACAATTTCCCACAATACAACAGTTCTTTCCCACTTCCTCCTCATAGTTACCTCTTCCCTGTGTCCTTCCCTTCTATGCACTCCTGCCCCCCAAGCTGTCTTCCTGTGTATACACAGCCCTTCTGTTCTCCCATGATTGATCTCTCCAAGGAGTGTATCTACCTAATGTAAACATTCAGCTCACATGCCTGTCTTGTTTGGCTGGAAGCCACAGTAGTGGGTTCAATTCCAGACCTGAAAGGCAGCTAGGGGCCATAGTCTCAGTGGTTCCATCAGATTCTATCAGACCAGCCAACCTGGTCCTTTTTCTTTCATTTATTTATAATGATTTTGAGTTTTGTTCCACATTGTTCTCCCACTCTATCCAGGATCTCCTACATATATCCCGCTCTGAGTGGTTGACTGTTTTTAAAATAGTATATGAAGAATTCAGACATCTTTTATGCACATCAATCTTTCGTTGGGAAGAAATCCAGAATTCTAAGCAACAGAGTGAGTTCTGGGTACTTAAAGTTAGTTCTTTCATCTCTTTTATGTTTCTAAAGTCATTTTCCAACTTAAAATGAGTCTTTCCTAAACTCAAATGGAGAACAAATGGAAACACACCCAAGGAATCACTCAGGAGGACTGGCGAGCATAGAGGACAGTGCTCCTTAGCAGCTGCTGTCCACTCCTCCGAACACGAAAGCTGCCACATTTTCATTTACTCACTTGTTGCCTGTATACTTTGGAAAAGATTAAGACATAATTCCTTTCATACAAATTTTAAAACATACTATTTGTCTTAAATGATCAATAAGACTGACTACTCTGTCACCATATTTTCTCCCAGATTCTAAGTTCCCACCAATACACTCATCAAGAATAAACACGGAAATGAAATGGATTGGGAAATAACTTATCTTCAAGCTCAATGATGCTGAAATCATTTTTAAAGCTACCATTAGAAATGGTGCAGCGAGAGTGGTATGGGCTGAAAAGCCAAACAATTTGCAAAATTATGCCAAGACCCGGAATGACTCAATGCAAACACCTGCCATGGAGGGATTATCAAATTATCCACAGCCTAGCTATGACCCTGCACGTTGAGTTCTCTTTCCCTGCACTCCACAGTCGTTTGTATTTACCAGTAAACACCCACAGACCCACTGCACTCTGCTAAACCAAAAGGCCAAATTAAACGACTCATATTGGAGTTAATGAGGGGTCGTAATAACAACAGCCACGCAGCATTTGAATGGTGCATTAACAATTTGCAAAGGACTTCCACGCACCAGCTCTCACTGACAGTTTGAAATCACTGCACATGAAGGCTGTTTCCTGGGAAAGTCTCTACCAATGCATTTTCCCAAAGACTGTTCAAAACTTTAAAATAAAAATTGAGATTAAAGCACAACCCTGACACCCCTCCTTCTACTCCACCCCCCAGTCCCCACCTTTCTTTCCAGCTGTCAGTTTTTAAAGTGTATGTTTTAATTTTCCATGGTTGACCACATCCAAAGCTGTTTTAAGAGGCACGGGATTCTATTCTTCTCTAAAATCTATACGCAGCCATGGATTACCACAGCTGGCTCTGGTAACATTTGCAAATTCTAACTTACTGTCTAAGACTATTTCTAAAGTTACTGTGAGTGACATCAGGCCCATTTCTGGCAAGAAATCCTCCAGTTGTAATGTATATGATCTTAAACGGTCTTTTTGTGATCATGGTCCTTCCCTTAAACGAATGAAGGGCACATTTCCCCTGACTAGTGTCCCAGGAGAGTTCGGAAAGAAATCATCATTACCAAGGCGGTTCACTCAAACACACAGACTTGCTTGTTACCGTATTTAAAGAAGTGGCCACAAAGAAATAGTCATTGGATTCACAATAGGGGAAACCTAGTATGCATTTCCAAGGAATCACATTTTGGGGAGAATTACAGAATAATTACACATATGCTTAGATCACAAGCATTCAACGAAGCGGACAGTATTTTGAGGATTTAAGATGTTGGTGTTGTGGTCGTCTCTAAGAAACCAGGATAATTCAGACATTCAAATGCAAAATCACACCATTTGGAGAGTGTAATGCGGTCTGTTCTGGTCACTGTTACAAATTTGGAAAGGATTCCCCGGCTGCAGACATTAGAGGCACTTAATACTTAAATCTGTTTCCAAATGTAAAGCATAGAACAAAAGTGGTGGGCATTAATGAAACGTATCCTAACACTGGTGTGCTGACACATTTCATTAAAGTGTCACTTTGGGAGAATAAAAAATAATGACAAGAGCTTTGCTGTGTGCAACTTGATAAGGTCCTCAGATAAAATATCATTAACTAATAACACATTAAACAGCCATTTTAACACTATCAGGGTTTTCAGATCAGACTTGAATTAATTTCATGCCTAGTATGTTGTCTATAACCAATTACTATAAATGAATCTCTCTCCTAGGTCTAAATACTGATTGTTTATTCATGTTAGTTTTATTTTAACTGCCAGAAAAATCAAAGTATTATTGGAAATGATTGTAATTATCTTAAGGAAAAAAATGCTTTAAATGTCAAATGTCTTATTTCTTTAAGGCCAGCCATTAGTTATGTCCTAAAGGAATGCATTTTGTATATTTTTTAAAAATAAATACTTCTATCATTTTTGTGGGGTGGCCAGCAAAATGCTTTTCTGAAATTCTAAAGTACTCAAGTGTTCTTCAAAGCTCAAAGTAGTTTCTTTTTTATATATATTTTAAAAAAAAATTTGATTAAAAAAATCTAATGTAGACCAAAAATTCAACATTTTATGGCTTTGAAAAGACTTCCATTTTAATGTTTTCATTGGAAACTAAGTAGTTTTCTACTCAGGCAAATTTTCCATGTGTAAATCTGTAATTCATATTTTCACTATCTTTTTTTTTTCAATTTCCCCTTTACATTCTTCTTTTCAAAATATGAAAGTAACAAGAACTTTGCAACTTTGGCAATCGCCTTGATACTCTTACTGACAGATTTACATATTTTCTGAAAGTATAGATTTGTTTGATTTTGTGCAGAAGAGTTTTTCCCTGAAATATAACAAGGCAAGAAATTCTCCCAAGTAGAGCCTACACAGCTAAGAATCTAGTTGCAAAGCAACATAACACAGAGAGATGAACTAGAGAAATCAGTCCAAAACAAAACAAGAGAACTGAGCAATGAACTTGGAGCTGGCAATCTCACGATGTGAAAGGTTAATCACAAGATTTAAAATCTAATCTTGCTTTCAAAGGCAGCTCATGTAATTGCATACATTGTAAAGGAACATGAGAACAGTGGGAACAGAAAAAAAAATTTAAACAAGCAGGCTTGATATAAGCCGTAAATTTAATATGGAGAAAAGCAAAAATTAGCCAGAGTAGACACAGACCTTAGTAAAGGATCCACCAGGGAACTGGGACAGTAGAAAGGTCCACAAATAACCATTCTAAAGAAAATGGAACTTTTAATTTTGGATAAATATGGATTCCAATAGGATACTCCCTAAAGATCCTTTAAATTAAGTCCCATTCATCCTTGTTGTCTAACAAATATTTATAAGGGGACTGTTACATGCTGATATTGTGGGTTGCAAAGATTAGTCTGACATGAGAGGAAGACAGTCATAACTCCCAAAAGTAAAATGTAGGTGCTACTGAGAGCTCAGAGCTGGAAGAATTCACTCCATAAATGAGACAGTGTTTAAACTATGCTTTGAAGAATGACAGGGTGGGAGTGGGAAGGCAGGACTGGCAGAGAAAACCACAAGAGCAAAGACCCCGAGAAGGGAGAGCATGGAGTGTGTGCAGAAGGCAGTGAGAACTTTAGGTTGACAGTAGGATCAGTCTCCCCACATAGGAACAGTATGAGCTGGAAAGGCAGACTGGGCTGAGATCACAGGAACTAGAGGTTGCTGCTGCTGTCAAGTCAGCCCCCAAATCATAACAACTCCTGTGCACAATGGAACAAAAAGTTACCTGGTCCTGTGAAATCCTCATGATTGGTTGGGGATTGGACTATTGTGAATCATAGGGTTCTCATTGGCTGATTTTGGGGAGTAAATTGCCAGGCCTTTCTTTCTAGTCTGGCTTATTCTGGAAGCCCTGCTGGAACCTGTTCAGCATCACAGCGACACATAAATCTCCGTTGACTGACGGTGGTGGCTGCTCATAGAATGCATTGGCCAGGAATTGAACCCGGGTCTCATTCATAGAGGATGAGAACTCAACTCCTGAACCACCAATGCCCTGGGACCTGGAAACATCTCACTTAATTCTATAGCAAATGGGAAACCATAGAAAGTTTTGGAGCCCAGGAATAATATGCCAATTGTGGATGGAGAAGGTTAATCTGACAACAGTGTTTAAGGCAGCCCTAGTAGGGGAAGAAGATAACACCCTCAGCAGAATTTGTTTCAGGAAGGCAAAAATACAGACATTTGTATTCTTGGGCTCAAAATTATCAAAGCCACATTTGTGAGGTAAGCATTTCTGAATTCAAAGTTGCCAATTGTTGCTAATTGAAAAAGTAGAAAGAGTCACCACTGATGAACTATCAAGGAATAGTAGAAGGTCTCAGATCAGTTGGTGTTAGGCCAAATGCTATAGCTTCCTCAGAGAGAGATGCATAACCTCTGGTTGTATATTGAATGCCAGAGACTAAAAAAACAATAACTACCCCCAAAAGTGTATGTAACTCCCCATTACAACATGAACTTGGATACACCTCAGGCCCAACCCATAACATACAACTGTGAGCCAAGTCATGAGCAGCCCTTCTCAGTTCTGACTTACAATGACTTCATGTATATAACAGAACGAAATGTTGCCCAGTCCAGCACCATCTTCACAATCACCGCTATGCTCAAGTCTACTGTTGCAGCCCCTGGGTATTTATTTTATTTTATTTTTAATTGTCATTTGGGTGAAGGTTTACAGAGCAAATTCACTTTCCATATAGCAGTTTACATATACTTTGTCTCATAACATTGACCACAGTTTACCACAATGCAACAGCTCCCCTCCCACTTCCTCCCCATAATTACCTCTTCCCTGTGTCCATCCCTCCATGCACTCCTGCCCCCTAAACTGTCTCCCTGTGCATAGGCAGCCCTTCT
>NW_006921601.1:19610701-19621347 GCF_000298275.1 Orycteropus afer afer | reverse complement strand
TATGAACCCCACTTGGTCATGATGAATGATTTTCTTGCCCCTGGGTATTTTGAGTGCCTTCCAACCTAAGGGGCTCATCTTCAAGCACTCTACTATTCTTTTGTGATCCTAGGGTTTTCATTAGCTAATTTTCAGAAATAGGTCTCCAGGCTTTTCCTTGTAGCCTGCTGTAGTCTGGAAGTTCCACTGAAACCTGTCTACCATGGACAGGTTTCACCTGCTGGGATTTAAAATACTGGTGGCATAGCTTCCAGCATCACAGCAACACACAAGCTACCACAGTACATCAAATGACAGGTGAGTGGTGGGGAAGGATTTGAAAAAAGATAAAACTGCCTCTGTGTCAGAGGCATGGACAGAGAGTGGGCTTCACTTTATCAGCAAAAACATCTGGAAGCCCTTAACAATAACTGTATTTTATCATTAGGTGTTAGGGTTTGGGGGAGACATCACTAAAGGGGATAATGTACAAGTGGCTAACATACATTTTTTGGTTTGTTTTCATAAGAGCATTTCTTTACAATAATAATAACAATTACTTGTCAGATTAATATTTTATAGTTTTCAAGATATTTTTAAATATATGATGTTATTTCATTTCCCCCAATAACCACATTATCTTCATTTTACAGATTGCTGAAGCCCAGAGAGGTTGTGTGGCTTGCCTCAGACCTCACAGCCCCTCAGTGGAGGCATGAGCACCTAGAAACCGAGTCTCTTCTTCCTTCTCCACTACGTCACCTGGCCTCCTCCTAGCTATATTTACTGAGAGTCCTAACTATAAATCAGGTGCTCTTGTGGTGTGGCGAGTAAGACATTTGGCTGCTAACCAGAAGAGTGGTGGTTCAAATCTACCAGCTGCTCTGTGGGAGGAAGATAAGGCAATCTACTTCCAAAAGGATTTACAGCCTTGGACCCAGTGGGGGTTGCTATGAGTTGGGATCGACTTGATGGCAGTGGGTTTTATTCTATAGAAGGCATCTTCTAAATGCAAGGAAAACTAGCGATTTAACAGAAAAATCATAGCAGGTGTGTAATGAAAACCTAGCACGTCGTCCCTGCACAGAGCCCTCTGGTGGCAGGTAAAATAAGAACCACAAGGTAGAAAGTTAAGGGGGTTTTTCTGGTGTTTTGTTTTGTTTCTAACTTTATTGTGATTTGGATGAAAGCAAAAATCATTTTTCCTATCAACGATTCATACAATTTTGTATGATTGCAGTCTCCTCAGTGGAACGTCACTCCTCCTACTTCTCCCCTGTGTTATCCATTTCCATTCCTCCTTCTCTCCTAACCCTTCCTGCCTTCTGAATTTTGTCCTTGGGCAAATGCTGTTCTTTTGATCTCAAATGGTTGTTTGTTCTAAGGAGTGTGTACCTTCCTAGACTTGCTCACCTTGTCTGGAGTGGTTTGGATCCAGAAATCTTGATATTTTAGGATCTGACGTTTTGCAAAGGAGCCCTGACAGCACAACGGTTAAGTTCTTGACTACTAATCAAAAGGTCAATGACTCAAACCCATCATCTGCTCTGTGGGAGAAAGATGTGGCAGTCTGCTTCTGTAAAGATTACAGTCTTGGAAACCCTGTGGGGCAGTCCTACTCTGTCCTATATGGTTGCCATGAGTAGGAATCAACTTGGCAGGAAAGAGGGGAGACATTTTGCAAAGATGAGAACACTGAAGCACAGAAAACAATATTTAGAAGACTCATGTAATTCAGTCCTCTTGGCATATTAAGAAATTGATGTTCAGAGAAGTCATATAGTATGCCCATGGCAGCACTGCATTAGTGATCTCCTAAACCCTAAGCCAGTGCTTCTTTCCAGTAAGAAATACACCTCTCTATAAATTGTGGTCAATGTCATGAGACAAAGTGTATGTGAACTATTGTATGAATTTTCTCTGTAAATTTTCACCCAAACAATAAAAAATAATAATAATAAAAGAAATATACCTCTCAGCATCTTTCTTGTTCTTGTTTCTCTTATGGGTTAGCATTTATGCTGCATAGCAATGCTCTCCTTAGGAAATAGGACACTGAAGACACGATCCTGGGTTTTACACAAACAATTATCCTGATTGGCATCCCTGGCTCCGGCTTTTAATAGTTATGTGATGGATTTGACCTCATCATGCTCACCCCCTACCCTGAGCCTCAATTCCCTCATTTGGAAACTAAGAATAAAACATAGTCTCTACCTCATTTGGTGTTGTAAGAATTAAGTAGCACAAGTCACACACTTAGCAGAAAATAGGCATATAGTAAATACTTGATGCATGTAGTAGTCTGTTATTGTGATGCTTAATTAACCACACCTCTGCCTTGGTGTACCCAGAGCCATTAATCATGAAACTTTGTTTGTCTTAATCTGTAGGTCAGAAATAAACAAAAAATTTCAGAAGTGAATGTGTTAAGTAAGGATGGTCCCATCCATCACCAAGCTGACCACTATCACATAACCTTTCAAAGAGTCAGGTTCTTCTTCCAGGGTTAGTAAGATTTGTCCTTCTCAATGAAGTGCTGACAGAATTCACCTCCTGCCTCTCTTTGGAACCCAACTTCAGCCCCATGGGGAGTTCAAGAAATAGCAACATATTCCCATACCTCTGCGTGTTCCCCAACATCCCTTCTGTATTCCAGTTAAGAAGCATTGTCAAGAATAAGAGAAAGCATTTGAGAAACTATATATCTGAGAAGGGTTTAAATCCAGAACATATAAAGAACACTTATAACTCAACAACAAAAAGACAAACCAATTTAAAAATGGTCAAAGGACTTGAATAGATAGTTCTCCAAAGAAGATATACAAGTGGCCAATAAGCACATGAAAAGATGCTCAACATCATCAGCTGTTCTGGTTACCTAGTGCTGCTCTGACAGGAATATACCACAAATGGAATGGCCTTAACAAACAGGAGTTTGTTCTTACAATTTCGAGGCTTTAAGTCCAAGTTCAAAGTGCCAGGCTCTAGGGGCTGGATGAAAGCCCCTCAGACTTGGGCTTCAGCTCTGCCTCCAGCTCCCGGCCCACTGAAGCCAGAGGCTTTTCTTCACTCAGACAGCTGCTGGCTGCTGAGGCTGCCAAGCCCAAGGTTGACAAGTAACAAGGCACAGTCCCAATTTTACCAAATCACATGGCAGGCCATTAACTTAAGTCCATTGTAAGTCCCAAGGTCGGCAGAGCATAGCAGGCTGCTGAGCAACAACAGGGTTACATACAGGGTCCAGGTGTGCTATAGGCTAGAGACCATTCCCAAAGCTTCTCCTTATATACAGGAAGCAGACCACATCCCAAAGGCAGCTACTCAGCTGCTTGTGGTAGCTCCCACCATGGAGTTGATTGCCAGTCTCATCATGAGGAATAACTATCACCTGCTTCCCAGCCACTCAACCAGGCCCAGCCAAGTTGACACACAAACATAACTACCACATCAGCCATTCCAAAGCCCAAACCAAACCCACTTCCATCAAGTCAATTCCAATTCATAGTGATCCTGTACGACAGAGTAGAACTGGCCTATAGGGTTTCCAAGGCTGTGAATCCTCACAGAACCAGATTGCCACATCTTTCTCCCAGTGGAGCGCCTGACCTTTTGATTAACAGCCAGGTGCTTAACCACTGTGCTACCAGGGCTCTTGCATTAGCCATTAGAGAGACGCAAATCAAAACCACAGTGAGATACCACTTCACAAACACGAGGATGGCTAAGATTTAAAAAAAGGAAAATAACAAATGTTGACAAGATGTGGAGAAGTTGGAACCTTTATGTATTGTTGGTAGGAATGCAAAATAGTACAACTGTTATGAAAAACAGTCTGGCATTAAATGTAAAATTAAATTCTCAAAACATTAAATGTAAAATTACCATGTTGTTGTTGTTGTTATGTGCCGTGGAGTCAGACCTGACTCATAGCGACCCCTCCTTGGGTTTTTGAGGCAGTATCACTACAGAAGTAGATTGCCTCATCTTCCTTCTGAGGAGTGGCTGGTGGGTTTGAACCGCCAGCCTTCTGGTTAGCAATCAAGTGCCTTAAGCTAATCACCACCTGAGTTTTTATACCCAGTTTTATTTTATGTATTTGCTTATTTCTTTTCTCCCCTGCGGGAATTTGAGCCTCATGGAAGCAGAGACTCTGTCCATCTTGTTACTGCTATATCCTCAGTGCCGAGAACCATAACACATATATACATACAGACACAAAATGCTTAATAAGTATTCATTAATTAAGTGAACAAAAGAGAGTTAAATTTTCCAGAATCAAAGAGGAGCCAATTTTGGAAAAACTTAGGCAGCATATATAACAATGGACAAAGAGAAGATTATGTTTGAACCAGCTTGAACCACTTCTCTGTATAGAAAATATTCTCTTTCCATTTCCTTACGTGTTTGTATCTGGGAAATAGCAAGTGGGTAGTACTTGTAGTCAGGGCAAGATGGGAGTTCTCTAAGGCAGGGCTTTCAAGGCATGGTCCATTATCCTATGGCACTGGGACAGCTTGGCACTAGTTACTGAAGATACAGATTGCTGAGTCCCAAAGCCTATGGAAAAAACATCTCTTGTAACTGGGGTCCAAGTAACTGAATTGAGAACAGTTTCCTAGTTGTTTCTATGTATACCCAAACTTAAGAGGCACCACTAAGATGATGATATGGCTCCTCTTTGGTCTTCATTTTCTTCTTCTGTAAAAGGTAGAAGATGGTGTGAGATGGCAGGAAGCAGTGGAAAAAGCATAGCACTAGGAGGATATGAACCCAGGCCTAAGACCTGGTTTTGACACTTTCTACTTATGTGGATGCAAGCAAGTCATTGAGTATTACTTTCCTCATCTGTAAAATGAATATGATAATCCCTGCTCTCTGTCCCTATCCACAGAGCTATTAAAATCAAATGTAAACCTCCATATAAATTGTTGAACATCAAACTCACATAAGAGATTGTGAGAAAGTTTTTATGAGGAAGAGTATAATACTAATTTAAAATATAAATTAAGAATAACAACTAAAATTAAGATTTATTGAGCCAAGCACTGATCTAAATATTTTATATATATTAGCTAATTGAAGCCTAGAACAATATTTTAAAATAGATACCACTAGTGCCTAAGGCACTTGACTGCTAACCAGAAGGCTGGCGGTTCAAACCCACCAGCCACTCCTCGGAGGGAAGATGGGGCAATCTACTTCCGTAGTGATATTGCCTTGGCAACCCAAGGAGGAGTTGCTATGAGTCGGGTCCAACTCGACGGCACATAACAACACCAACAACATTATCATTTTACACACAAAACTGAAGGACAGGGAGGCTAGGTAACTTGCCCATTGCCACTCAGTTAGTAAGCAGCAGAGGCACAAATAAATTCAAATAGTAAAGATTTTCCCCACACAACAGAATTCTTTCAACATTTAGTATGTTCTGTCATGACTTACAGGAGCTCTGGTGGTGTAGTGATGAAGGCATTTGGCTGCTAACCAAAACATTGGTGGTTTGAATCCCCTAGCTGCTCTGCAGAAGAAAGATGGGCAAGTTTATTTCCATAAAGATTTACAGTCCTGGAAACCCAATAGGGTCACTATGAGTTGAATTGATGGCAGTGAGTTTGGGTTTTTTTTTTTTTTTTGGCATCATAACTTTTAATTCAAATTTTGAAAGAAAAATATGCATTTATTTAATCTCAAAACCATATGAATAGCCTATAAAATAGAAAGGAAAATAAATCCATTATTATTTATGGTGCCTAAGTTCCCCAAAGGAGCTCTAGTGGCATGGTACCTAAGGCATTTGACTGCTAACCAGAAGGCTGGTGGTTCAAATCCACCAGCCACTCCTTGGAAGGAAGGTTGGGCAATCTACTTCCATAATTCTGGAAGGAAAGAAGAGTCCAAAATTTTAAGCATCTATATTGTATATGGGAGCTCCAGCCACTCCTTGGAAGGAAGGTTGGGCAATCTACTTCCGTAGTGATACTGCCTTGGAAACCCAAGGAGGGGTCACTATGAGTCAGGTCTGACTTGACGGCACATAACAACAACAACAACATATTGTATAAATCACAAAGGTAGCTTCTGAGAAAGATTTCTGCCTCCTTATTACCCAAGGGGAATAGGCAGAGGGGTGGGACAGGGGTATGGAGTGAAGAAGTAACATCTAACATCTATCACTGTCATCAACCAGAAGAAAAGTGAGAGCAAAGGAAAACCTACAACCAGAGGCATATGTGAGCCAACATGAGACACACCATATTTCTGATGAGGTCTTCACGCCTTCCTTGCCTTCAAGTGAAAAATGGAGCCATGAAATCCCTTTTTTGTTAACGTTAAGATATGGTAATGCCAAGCATTCAGGACCGTAAGCATGGAAAATTGATGAAATTACAGTCTGTTCAGGGAAATAATATGGTGATGAGAGAAAGATTCTTTGCCTGTGTCAAGATCCTGGTGGCAACTTTTTAAAACAGGTGAACATTTTCTTCCCCCTCCACTGAAAAACATCCCTTTGTACCATATGCCAAGTAGATGCCTATGGAGAAAGGTCAAAGGAAAAAAGAGAATGTCACAAATAATTGAGATATTTTTAAGGGCACGTAAGTTAGTAAGCATTTTATTAGGATCATTTCAGTGATTTTCTGCTCTCAAGAAAGTAGCCAAATTGAAATCATATCCTTAGACTTAATGGACAAAAGAATATGATTATGTTGCCATAACACTGAGATTTGAGATGGTCATGTAACAGGTAACAAGAAAGGCAGAATTAAAGAATCCAAGTAAAATTAACCTGGCTCTTTCTCATGAATGTTTTTCAATAAAACAATTTTAAAAATAGTCACTTCTTTATGTTTAGGAGCTCTGGTGGTGTTGTGCCTAAGGCATCTGAGTGATAACCAGAAGGCTGGAGGTTCAAACCCACCAGCCACTCCTTGGAAGGAAGATTGGGCAATCTACTTCAGTAGAGATACTGCCTCAGAAACCCAAGGAGGGGTTGCTATGAGTTGGAACCAACTTGATGGCAGTGAGTTTTCTTTATGGTTAATATACCCACAACTCAATTTTCAGAGTTATACATTTATAGTATATGATATATCCAAGTCTGAAGTAATTTACAAAAATTTTGTTATATGTAATCATAAAGCACTCAGTTTCTAGCTTACGTACCATCTTCCAAGGTGTGAAGCTACATAATTGTATTAGTTTAACAAGTCACCCCAAAACTTAGTGGATTAAAACAACGATCATTGCTTAATTCACAGTGTGTTGGGTGAGAGAATATGCTGAGCTGGGTGAGACTTGACTGATCTTGGCTAAGCTTACTCAGGTGGTCATTTGGTATATTGACTGGGGGCTGGTTGATGTAGGATGGCCTTGGTTGTAATTATCTGCCTCGGCTCCACATGGTGTCTCAACCTCCAGCAGACTAGTACAAGTTTGTTTTCATGGCATTGGCAAAGTTACTAAAGAAAGAGTGGAAATAATTAAAGTCTGTTGAGGTCTAGGCTCAGAACTAGAACAGTGTCACTTCACCACAACCGACTGGCCAAAATAAAGCACAAAGTTAAGCCCAGATTCGAAGTGTGGAGGTACAGAGTCAGTCTCCTGATGAGAAGAACTGTGAAATACTATTGCAAAGGGGAAAAAAGAAAGCCATTGAGTATTTTGAGTGCCTTCTGACCTAGGAAACTCATCTTCCAGCACCATATCACACAGTATTTGTGATAGGGTTTTCACTGACTAATTTCCAGAAGTAGATCTTTCTTCCTAGTCTGTCTTACCCTGCAAGCTCCAATAAAACCTGTCCACCATGCGTGACCCTGCTTGTATTTTAAATACTGGTGGCATGGCTTCTAGCACCATAGAAATGCTGAAAGCATCATGTTACTGTGAATTGAGTTGTGTTGTGAATTGGATCACAATGCCTCTATACTTTGTTGTTGTTGTTGTTGTTGTTGTTTGCCGTCGAGTTGGCCCCGACTCATAGTGACCCCTCCTTGGGTTTCCGAGGCAGTATCACTATGGAAGTAGGATTGCCCAACCTTCCTTCCGAGGAGTGGCTGGTGGGTTTGAACCGCCAGCCTTCTGGTTAGCAGTCAAGTGCTTTAGCCACTATGCTACCAGAGCTCCTAAAAGCATCATAGAGACATGTAAATCAGTATAGTACAACAACTGACAGGCAGTGGAAATCATAAGGTACAATAAATCAGGAAAAGAACTTTATTATTTTTTTATTTGAAGTCAAAAGATATCAAAACATAAGGTAAAAACATTCACAGACTGTGATTAAAAATCACTTTCCCCATTCTGGATTGAAAATTAACTGAGAAGAGTAAAATCAGATAAACTGAGAACTAGCTTGATCTGTCATGATCTCTGTCACTCACTGTCTGACTTCTCAAAATTCAGCCTGCCATCTTAGCCAACCCCATGTTCCTCTTAATACACACACACACCACTGATACCTGCATTGAACTTCAGCAAAGAAACAATCTGTCACAGCAACAGCTGAAACAAGAAATGTCAGCAAGATTGATTAGACTTATCATTACAGGCTCCAGCACCCATCAGAACCAAGGCGACCATGCCTTCTTCTTACAGCCTGTGCTGGAGGAGCAGTAACCAGCCACAACCTGATGCCATGGAAGCCAACAACACCCACTCTCACCTGGGCCATTGGAAATAGACAGACAAGCCCAGCCCCTGCTGAACATATCTCCCTCTGACATGACCACCCCCCATTCTGCCCCACTACCAGCCTCATTTATGCCTGTACAATCCAAACATCCCACTGCAACAGCCCACTGGCTCTGCTGGGGAAGAGTTGTGACCACTATCATAATTGATTCAGAGAACCTACCAAAAGATCGGTTTTTCTCAAAGGAACAGTCTTTGAATCCCAGTTGTACACACTTGCAGGCAGGACACAGAGTCATATAGAGTGTGCCCACTTCTCTGTAGCTTTTAATGGCTGAGATTTAGAAAGGGAAGAATACAAGGGGAGGAGGTGAGAAGTATGTTTATAATAGAATAGAAAGCACACAAGTTTCAAAACACCTATTACAGACGCTCTGCTAATGTTGAGTGATGTGACATTGCACCTGTCCCTGGAATTTTCTGATTTCCAAGCCAGAAGCCTGAAAGTATTCCTTTCCCTCCTCATCCTACAACAACCCCAATGTCCAACTACATCTTTCACGTCTGCCTTGATTAAAGCCTTCTGATACCCTCTGTTTATGTCACTCTCCAACTAAAATCCTGTTTATGGTTTCCTAGTGATTATAGGATAAAGATTCACCTCCACAGTGTGGCATACACAGCCTTTTAGGAAAATGATGACAAAACCAGCTGGAACTTCCCAACATTGATCCCTTGCCTGGATTATCCCACGTCTTCTGACTCCATACTCTCTGGATGCTATGATCCAGCTGCACAGTTGGATCTAAGACCTCCCCTTTTTGGTCTCAGGACCCTTTAACACTCTTAAAATTATTGAGAACACCAAAGAGATTTTGTTTCTGTACGTTATATTTAACAATAATTATTGTAAGAATTGAAAGTTTTAAAAATATTTGCTAGTCCAATTTTTAGAAAACCATAACTTGTTATAATAAATTAGATATTTTTGTAAAAATAATTATATTTTCCAAAACAACAACAAAAAAGTAGGGACAAGAGTAGCACCATTTTGCATTTTTGTAAGTTTCTTTTTATGTCTGGCTTAATAGACAATAGCTGGATTTTCATATCTGTTTCTGTACTGAATCTGTTGCAATATCATGGGTCATGGAGCCTCTGGAAAACATTATACACTTATGAGAATGAAAATTAAAAAGCAAATAGCATCTTGGTATTATTATGAAAACAGTTTTGAACCCCTGAAAGAGTCTTAAAAATTTCCAGGAGTTTCTAGCTAGCACTTTGAGAACTGGGAATCTAGTCTAAGCAGATCTAAACTTCTTAAGATCAAGGACCAAAGGAAACAATAGAACAGGCTGAAAAACACAGAATTTGAAATAGTCAGACTTAAATTTGAATCCCAGCTTTGACATTTAGAAACGTGCTGCATAAGTTATCTACACCTTGGTTTTCCCATCTCTAAAATGGGAATAATGCCAAATATTCTTGGTACACTTGGATGGCAATTAGTTATGAGCTTTGAACTCAGTCCTAAGGCTTTGAACTTAGTTTTCACAGAAACTGTGACAGTTGGAGTTGTGTGTCAACTTAGCTGGGCCAAAATTCTGAGTGGTTTAAGCAGTTGTGATGTGGGTTATTCCCATGATGAGACTGGATGTATATGTTTTGAGCAGCCAATCCATTGAAGTGAATTTCCTTAGAGCTGTGGCCTGCTTCCAATATATTTACGGACACCCTGGGAAAAAGAGACACTCTTCTGTGGATCGGGATCCTGTTGTGCTGCCTACCACTGTCTATAAGCAAACAATTCACCATTTGGCCTGGAGATCTTGGATTCTTCATTTCTTGGAGTTAACACCCAATATACTGCCTGCCAACTTTGAGCTCATCAGCCCCTGCAGCTGCATGAGTAGGGAAAGCCTCTAGCTTGACATTTGATCCAAGAACTTGGGACTTGCCAGCTTCTTTAAGTGTGTGAACCATTTTCCTAAGAAAAATCTCTCTCTCTCTCTCTCTCTCTCTCT
>NW_006921601.1:19603969-19610601 GCF_000298275.1 Orycteropus afer afer | reverse complement strand
CTCTCTCTATATATATATATATATAAGCTTTACTGGTTTTGCTAGAGAGAGAAAATCTTTAGGATGGGCTTCCTAAATTGGTTCTCATTGATTCTGTTTTGGCTCTCCAATTTGATTAATCATAAAGGCATTGGTGACTCTGCCTCCACTAGTAAAGAGGGCCCAGCTAATCTGTGGCATGAGGTGGGAACATTAATATACAAAATAGCACCACCAGTAGATGAAGTATTTGTGAGAAGTGAGGCTCTGGGTGATCGCATATTTGATACTTTTCTGCAATTTTGTCAGCATGAGGAGTATAAGGAAGCTGGTTGGTTGGTCCTACTTATGCTAGCCAAAGCAGTGAAAGAGTGAGATGAGTTCAGGACTCCTAAGTCACAGCTCAAGCACTGCATAAAAGACCTCAATGTTTCCAGCTGTGTGCTGAAAGAAAGGCTTATTTCTTCTAGTAACAGAGCTGATATTGCCAAAAACCAAACCTAGAGTCTTATCATAAGGGTGGCTGAATTACAACGCCAGTTGAATTGCGAACACAGAATGGTGTCTGAAGTTAAAGTGAGGAGGGCATTGAGTGGGAAAAAATGGGATCCTGAAACCTGAAATGGGGACATATGGGCAGACAGTCAGGAAGATCAGGATATAGAGCCTGTAGATTCTGTTGAATCCCTCCCATTACTATAAAACCATTATCCCTTCCATCTCCATTTGATGGGATTAACCCAACTGTTCCTGCTGGGTCACTCCCTGAGGTAGATGTGTGTTCTGGTTATCTAGTGCTGCTCTGACAAGAATATGCCACCAATGGGATTGCCTTAACAAACAGGAATTTATTCTTACAATTTGGAGGCTTTAAGTGTGAGTTCAAAGTGCCAGGCTCTAGGGGCTGGGTGAAAGCCCCTCAGCCTTAGCCTTCAGCTCTGCCTCCTGCTCCCAGCCCACTGGAGCTAGAGGTTTTCTTCATTCAGACAGCTGCTGGCTGCTGAGGCTGACAAGGCCAAAGCTGACAAGTAAAAAGGCACAGTCCCGATGTTACCAAACCACACAGCAGGCCATTAATTCAAGTCCATTTGTAAGTCCCAAGGTCAACAAAGCATGGCAGGCTGCTGAACAATGACACTGCCACATGTAGGGTTCAAGTGTGCCATAAGCTAGAGACCATTCCCAAAGCTGTTATATACAGGAAGCAGACCACACCCCTAAAGCAGCTATTTAGCTGCTTGTGGTAGGTCCCACCATGGAGTTGATTGTCAGTCATCATGGGGAATAACTACCACCAGCTGCCCAGCCACTCAACGAGGCCCAGACAAGCTGACACACAAACTTAACCACCATAATGCCATAGAAGACATTGCTGAATGTTCTCAGAAACTGCCCTAAGTACCCATTGTTGCTGCTGGACCTATAACTAAACTTAAGTCCAAGCAAACCCCAAAAGGTAAAATACAAAATGTGACTGAGTAGGTGGTACGCTATACTCAAAAAGACCTATTTGATTTTGCTAACATTTACAGACAGAAACCTGGAGAAAATGTATGGGAATGGCTACTGAGGGTGTGGGATAATGGTGCAAGGAATGTAACATTGGATCAGTCTGAGTTTATTGATTTAGGCCCACTAAGTACAAATTCTTCATTCGATGTTTTAGCTCGAGAGGTTAGGACAGGATCTAATAGTTTATTTGGTTGGCTTACTGAGGCATGGATTATGTGGTGGCCTACCTTAAGTCAAGTTGAAGTACCAGACCTGCCTTGGTATAACGTAGAAGAAGGTATCCAGAGGCTTAGGCAAATTGTCCTGTTAGAATGAATTTATCAGATTAGACCCCTACAGCCAGAAATGGAGAATACAGAGAACATGCCTTTCACCAGTATGGTAACGGACAAATATGTGAAGGGAGCCCCAGCATCCTTGAAGACTGCCGAGACTGCTATTTTATGTAAGCTGGATTTAACAGTGGGAACTGCCCAAATTGAACTAAAACACTTAACTATTACAGGGCTGATTGGACCCCATGGTAGTAGGGGCCAAGTGGCAGCAGTTAATCAACAAAGACAAGGTGGGCATGGTTACCATAATGGTCAGCAGAGTCAAAACGGTAATTAGAGTACTCTGACTTGTGTGGAATTATGGCATTGGCTGCTTAGGCATGCTGTTCCTAGGAGTGAAATACATGGCAAACCTACTAAATATTTACTTGATCTGTATAGATAGAATTCTAGGCCACATGAGCAGCAGTCTAGATTGAATCCCCAGAGTACAGAGTAACAACCTCTCAATCAATTCCCAGACTTGATCAGTTTACGGACCCACAACCCCTTGAATGAAGGGGAAGCTGAGTCCCATTGAGGAAGGACACCAGTATACTGCCAAAAATTTATAATGTCAATCTTTCTCCCAGCCTTCCCCAAAGGGATCTGAGGTCTCTACAAGAGTGACTATTCATTGGGGAAAAGAAACAACCAGACTTTTCAGGGGATTACTGGACACTGGCTCTGAACTAACACTAATTCCAGGAGACCCAAACCATCACTATGGCCCACCAGTCAGAGTGGGGGCATATGGAGGTCAGGTTATTGATGGAGTCTTAGCTCAGGTGCGTCTCACAGTGGGCCCAGTGGGTTCTTGAAGCCATCCTGGAGTGATTTCTGCAATTCCAGAATGCATAATTGGAATAGAGATACTGAGCAATTGGCAGAATTCCCACATTGGGTCCCTGATATGTGCAGTAAAGGCTGTTATGGTAGGAAAAGCCAAATGGAAGCCATTAGAATTGCCTCTACCTAGAAAAATAGTAAACCAAAAGCAGTAACACATCCCTGGAGGGGTTTCAGAAATTACTGCCACCATCAAGGACTTGAAGGATGCAGGGGTGATGATTCCCACCACATTCCCATTTAATTCACCTATTTGGCCTGTACAAAAAACAGAGGGATCTTGGAGAATGAGAGTAGATTATCATAAACTTAATCAGGTGGTGACTCCAATTGCAGCTGCTGTTCCTGATGTGGTTTCAATGCTTGAACAAATTAGTACATCTCCTGGTACTTGGTATGCAGCTATTGATCTGGCCAATGCCTTTTTCTCAATACCAATTTCAAAGGACCATCAGAAGCAGTTTGCTTTCAGCTGGCAAGGCCAACAATACACTTTCACAGTGCTTCCTCAGAGGTATATCAACTCCCCAGCACTAAGTCATAATTTAGTCCGTAGGGAACTTGATTGCTTTTCTCTTCCACAAGACATCACACTGGTCCATTATATTAATGATTTTATGCTGATTGGACCTAGTAAGGAAGAATTATCAATGACTCTAGACTCATTGGTGAGACATCTGCCTGCTAGAGGGTGGGAAATTAACCCCAAAAAAATTCAGGCACCTTCCACTTCAGTGAAATTTCTAGGGGTCCAGTGGTGTGGGGTATGTTGAGATATTCCTACTAAAGTGAAAGATAAGATATTGTATCTGGCTTCCTCCAAACTAAAAAGGAGGCACAACGTCTGGTGGGCCTCTTTGGATTTTGGAGGCAACATATCCCTCATTTGGGTGTGTTGCTGTGGCCTATTTATCAAGTGACTCAGAAAGCTGCTAGTTTTGAGTGGGGCCCAGAATAACAACAACCTGTTGATCTGCAACAGGTTCAGGCTGCCGTGCAGGCTGCTCTGCCACTTGGCCCATATGATCCAGCTGATCCAATGGTGCTTGAAGTGTCTGTAGCAGATACTGATGCTGTTTGGAGTCTTTGGCAGGTCCCTACTGGTGAATCACAATACAGACCCTTGGGATTTTGGAGCAAAACCCTGCCATCTTCTTCAGATAACTACTCTCCTTTTGAGAAACAGCATTTGGCTTGTTACTGGGCTTTGGTAGAGACTGAGTGCCTAACCATGGGCCACCAAGTCATCATGAGGCCTGAGCTGCCCATTGTGAACTGGGTGTTGTCTGACCCACAGAGTCATAAAGTTGGACGTGCACAGCAGCACTTCATCATTAAATGGAAGTGGTATATCAGAGATTGGGCTTGAGCAGGACCTGAAGGCACAAGTAAGTTGCATGAAGAAGAGGTCCAAATGCCTATGGTCTCCACTCCAGTCACATTACCTTCCCTCTGCTAGTCTGCACGTGTGGGCTTATGGGTAGTTCCTTATGATCAGTTGACTGAAGAAGAGAAAACTCATGCCTGGTTTACAGATGGTTCTGCACGATATGCAGGCACCACTCGAAAGTGAACAGCAGCAGCACTGAAGCCCCTTTCTGGAACTTCCTTGAAGGACAATGGTGAAGGGAAATCCTCCCAATGAGCAGAACTTCAAGACATGCATCTGGTTGTTCACTTTGCATGGAACAAGAAATGGCCAGATGTATGACTGTATATGGATTCATGGCCTGTGGCTAATGGCTTGGGTGATGGTCTGGGACTTGGAAGGAGCATGATTAGAAAATTGGTGACAAGGTTGTATGGGGAAGAGGTATGTGGATAGATCTCTCTGAATGGGCCAAAGGAGTAAAACTATTTGTATCTCATGTGAATGCCCACCAAAAGGTGACCTCAGCAGAGGATGACTTTAACAATCAGGTGGACAAGATGACAACATTCAGTGGAAACCAGCCATCCTTTTTCCCCAGCTACTCCTGTCATTGCTCAATGGGGTCATAAACAAAGTGACCATGGTGGCAGGGATGGAGGTTATGCATGGGGTCAGCAACGTGGACTTCCAACACTGCTGAGTGCCCAATCTGCCAGAAGCAGAGACCAACATTGAGTCTGCGATATGGAACCATTCCTCAGGGTGATCAGCCAACAACCTGGTGGCAAGTTGATTACATTGGACCACTCCCATCATGGAAAGGACAGTGTTTTGTTCTTACTGGAATAAATACTTATTCTGGACATGGATTCACCTTCCCTGCATGCAATGCTTCTGCCAAAACTACCATGCACTTACAGAATGCTTTATCCACCATCATGGTATACCACACACCATTGCTTCAGATCAAGGGGCTCACTTCACACCAAATGAAGTATAGCGATGGGCCTATGCTCATGGAATTCACTGGTCTTACCATATTCCCCATCATCCTGAAGCACTTGGCTTGATAGAATGATGGAATTGCCTACTAAAAACACAATTATGGTGCCAGCTAGTGGTTATACCTTGAAGAGCTGGGGCAATGTTCTCCAGGAGACTATATATGCTTTAAACCAGCATCCAATATACAGTGCTGTTTTCCCAATAGCCAGGATTCATGGGTCCAGGAACCAAGGCCTGGAAACGGGAGTGGTGCCACTCACTATTACCCTTAGTGACATGCTCAAAAAATTTTTGGTTCCTGTCCCTGCTATGCTATGCTCTGTGGGTCTGGAGATCTTAGTCGCAAAAGGAAGAACACTTCCACCTGGAGACATAATACTGATTGCACTGAACTGGAAGTTAAGAATGCCACCCAGCCATTTTGGCTTCCTCATGCCTCTGGATCAACAGATAAAGAAGGGTCTTACTGTACTATCTGGTGTGATAGATACTGGTTACCGAGGGGAAATTGGATTGACATTACACAATGGAGGTAAAGAAGAATATGTCTGGAACACAGGAGACTCTTTAGGACGTGTCTTAGAACTACCACATCCTGTGATTAAAGTCAATGGAAAATTACAGTAACCTAATTCTGGTATGACTACTAATGCCCCAGACCCTTCAGGAATGAAGGTTTGGGTCACCTCACCAGGTAAAGAACCACGACCAGCTGAGATGCTTGCTGAGGGCAAGGTAAATACAGAATGGGTGGTGGGAGAAGGTAGTTCTGAGTATCAGCTGTGACCATGTGACCAGTTGCAGAAACAAGGACTGTGATTGTTATATTTCTTCATTTTATATGTGTATGAAATATTTTTGTTTCCTTCTGTTATGAAGTATGAAACGTAAACAGGGTTAATGCATTTCAGTTGTGTGTGTGTTAATGTATCATGTTAGGCACAAATATGACTTTATAATTGTCCTCAGAGATTATATATGGTTAAGGAGATGTGTACAACTGCCAAGTTGACAAGGGGTGGACTGTGATAGTTAGAGTTGTGTGTCAACTTAGCTGGGCCAAAATTCTGAGTGGTTTAAGCAGTTATGATGTGGGTTATTCCCATGATGAGATCGGGTGTATATGTTTTGAGCAGCCAATCCATTGAAAGGGAGTTTACTTAGAATTGTGGTCAGTTTCCAATATATTTATGGACATCCTAGGAAAAAGAGACACTCTTCTGTGGATCAGGATCCTGTTGTGCTGTCTACAACTGTCTGTGAGTGAATAATCTACCATTCGGCCTGGAGATCTTGGATTTGTCATTTGTTGGAGTCAACAGCCAGTATACTGCCTGCCAACCTGGAGCTCATCAGTCCCTGTAGGTGTTTGAGTCAGGGAAAGCCTCCAGCTTGATGTTTGATCCAAGAACTTGGGACTTGCCAGCTTCTATAAGTGTATGAACCATTTTCCTAAGATAAATTTCTCTCTCTCTCTCTCTCTCTCTCTCTCTCTCTCTATATATATATATATATGTATATAAACACAGCCTAACACAGAAACCATGGAAGAAGCCATTCACTTCTCAAAGAATTGGCCAATGAGAACCTTATTAATAGCA
>NW_006921601.1:19593159-19599219 GCF_000298275.1 Orycteropus afer afer | reverse complement strand
AATGTCATGAGACAAAGTATATGTAAACTGCTGTATGGAAAGTGAATTTGCTCTGTAAATCTTCACCCAAATCACAATTAAAAAAAAAAAAAAATTTGCTAAAAAAAGACTTTAGTTACTACTCACTCAGGTAAGATAGAGAACATTGTCTTTGTGGACTATGTTATGCCAAAGTTGACCTAGAAGTTCCCCAAGGCTATAGTCCTAACCCCTCATACCAGCGCCCAGTCCCACAAGGTATTTGGTTATAACTAGTTTTTATAAAGTTGCCCCCATAGGCTGTACTATATACGTGAGTATCTTTGCAGCACACTACAAATACATATGTAGAAATATCCTCTGACAAACCTATATATACTCATGGTTGTATTCCCATTCGCCATCCCACCCCTGTTCAGCTTGTGTGTCTAGCTATGTGTCCACTCATAGATTATTGTTTGACATTACTGTTATTGCAGGATTGTGTGGGTAATAGTATTTATTATTGTTGTCTTTTACTCTTTTTCCTATACCTTATATAGATATCTATAACCCAAGTGTGGTGGTTAAGTTTGTGTGTCAACTTGGCTGGTTGAGTGGCTGGGCAGCTGGATGTAGTATTCCCCATGATAAGACTGGTAATCAACTCCGTGATGGAATTTACTGTGAGCAGCTTAGTAGCTGCCTTAGGGATGTGGTCTACTTCCTGTATATAAGGAGAAGCCTTGGGGAATAGGCTCTAGCTTATAGCACACTTGAGACCTGCATGTAGCCGTGTTGTTGTTCAGCAGTCTGCCATGCTCCACTGATCTTGGGACTTTCAATGGACTTGAATCAATGGCCTGCCATGTTGTTTGGTAACATTGGGACTGTGCCTTTTTACTTGACAACTTTGGGCTTGTCAGCCTCAGAAGCCAGCAGCTGCCTGAGTGAAGAAAAAGCCTCTTGCTTCAGTGGGCCAGGAACAGGAGGCAGAGCTGAAGCCCAAAGTTGAAGGGCTTTCACCCAGCCCCTAGAGCTTGGTACTTTGAACTTGGACTTAAAGGCCCCAAAATTGTAAGAGAATAAACTCCTGTTTGTTTAAGGCATTCCATTTGTGGTATCTTCTGTTAGAGCAGCACTAGGTAATCAAAACACCAAGCCATGGTTTTTCAATCACCTCTTATGCTTGTGAGAACTGGACAATGAATAAAGAAGACTGAAGAAGAGTTGATGCTTTCAAGTTGTGGTGTTGGAGAAGAATGCTAAGAGTACCATTGTCTGCTAAAAGGACTAACAAATCTGTCCTGGAAGAAGTCCAGCTGGAATATTTCTTGGAAGTGAGAATGGCCAGACTTTATCTCACCTACTTTGGTCATGTTGTCAGAAGGAACCATTCCCTGGAGAAGGATATCATGCTTGGTAAAGTGGAGGGTCAGCAAAGGAGGGGAAGGCCCTCAATGAGATGAATAAACACAGTGGCTGCAATGATGAGCTCAGGTATAGCAAGGATCATGAGGCTGGACAGGGCCGGGCAGTATTTTGTTCTGCTGTGCATGGGTCGCTATGAGTCAGAGGTGACTCAACAGCACCTAACAACAACAACATATAGATATCTGCAAATCTCATCTAGTTTAGCCAGGTATGTCTTTCAAATGCTATCATTTTTTCGTATGTGTTATGGCAATGAAAATCGCTGGGAAACACTGTTTAGATGTCTCCCAATAAACAGCACCACAATCTGAATTATTGAGCCTAATACTGGGAGTCATCCTGATTTCTCTTCTTAACTCATGTTCTAAATCCAATCCTTCAGCTAGTTAAGTTGTCATTACTTTAAAACTGTTCCTTCTGCCCACCTCTCTCCATTCCCAATACTTTCAACTGTCTTAGGCCCATCACCTCTTGCCTGGACTATTGCAAAAGACTCATAACTGGCCTTCCACCATTTGCACTTTTCAAGCTTCCTCACACACAGCAGCAAGACTGTCCTTTTAAAACCTTGATTAGATCGTGTAACGTACCTCTACCACCTCACTCCCTCTTAAAACCCTCCAATTGTTCCAAAAGCACATAGAATCACTTTCTCTGAGTTTCAGGAACCACATTTACTTTCCCCAAGTGTTCCAATACTGGTGATGCTCAAATGGTACTTAATCAGCCCCTGATAGCCTCTCCCAAACCAACCTGCTCCATATGGCTTTTCAAGTTCTGTGCTCAGAGACTCACCCTAAATTTTGTTATCTTGGATGTTACAAACCCTCCCCATCATTTGATCAAAATGGGAAACTTTTTGCCCTGACAGAAATCATTCCGTACTGGCCACCTGATGGCTGCTTGGGGTTAATTAGAAAATCCCCATCAAGGGTTCAGAGGCCAATAAGAGCTGTCAAAATCCCACATTCCCCTCTCTCCCCTCTTTCAAGTGCAAAACAACCTGTGTCTGAAGATGTGCCGGAGATAAAAGGGCACACACCCGCACTGGGGGCTTTGACTCAGCTCTATTCACAGCCCCACCACCATGAATACAGCAAAATCTCAAATGAAAGTTTTAATCTCCCCACTGCATTCAGCTTAAAGAGAAAAGGGCTTCCTTTTAACAATTTCCCCCCTTAAACCTTTTGTGTTACAATGCTCCTGAAAAAAGCGGAGATTTCACTCTGACCCAGCGAGGGCTTTATGCTGAAGAAAGCAATGCACCTCAAACCCTTTGTGTTGAAATAAGAAGGGCTGGCCAGCCCCGAAGCAACAGGCGCTAAAGCAGCAAGCCACTGCTTTAGCAAGCAGAGTGTGTGTGCCTCTCTGCAGTCTGGGGACCCTGGCCCCTCTACCACAGGCCTAATGGGACAAATGTGATCACTTCTCCCCATTTCTCCCCTGAAGTATCTCCTCAAAACTAGGAACCTTGGGATGAGAGTGCATCAAGGGTGGATTTTTTCTCCCCAGGAGCATGGCTGTGGTACACACCCGCACACCTGCCCTTCAGGAGGCCCAATTAGGATTCTTGTTTTCACACCACCCTCAAAAGCTGAAAAGAGAACTGCAACAAACACCACACCCCAAGATTAACTGCCTCCAAGCTACCCTTTGGGAAGAAACTCTGTTGGCTGGCTAACAGGATATTCACAATACCTTGGATGACTGCTGGAAATCAGACTCCAGCTCTCTCTTCAATGGCCACTTCCTTTGGTTCTATTCCCCATTGCACGTGCCTGTATGCACACACACTAGAAGCAGGGGCTTCCAGTGCAAAACACCTTCGGGTGCAGTGGCATTGCTGGGGCTGATGTCACCCAGCATGGTAACTCATGGTGTCAGGTCTCCAGCAGACCTCCTTACCTACCAGACCACCCAGAATCCTTGTTATTGTTGTTGCTTTGTGCCATCCAGTCAGACCTGACTCATAGCGACCTCTCCTTGGGTTTCCGAGGCAGTATCACTACGGAAGTAGATTGCCCCATCTTCCTTCTGAGGAATGGCTGGTGGGTTTGAACCACCAGCGTTCTGGTTAGCAGTCAAGTGCCTTAGGCGCTAAGCTACAGAATCCTTAGTAATGCTTATTATCAATTTTAATCATGGAATAATATGTGATACAATTGTAAATTGTTTAAATGTGATATTTCTTTATTTTGTGTACATTAACAAAATTGTTTCATAAAATCTTTGTACGTTAAGTTATTTACAAATTATTGAAACATTATTAGTTACAACATTATTAGTAACTGAACAGAAGCCTTTTTAATATTTTTCCTCCTTTTCCTTTAATTACTATTTCACTCTGAAGTTATTGATATAGATTCACAAATACTGTTTATCACAATATTGACAACAGCAGCAGCTGTAAACAGTGCATGCTTGTAGCACAGGCAGACAAAACCATGTGACTCAAAGCATCATTGTAATTGGGTAATAATGACAGCTCTGACCAGAGCATTGTGAGGTTCAATAAGTAAATTAGCATAAAGTCGTAACTTTGTAGGTACGTTGATAGATGTAAACTAGGCTTACAAGAATAGGTTTCTTGTTATAACTAACTATAAGGATATTTTTAGAAAAAATAGTTTCTCCTGAAACACTGAACAAAAATTTATAGACAGTCATTTTGTTGTTACCCCCTCTGGCAGTGTCACCTGGTGCGGTGCACTCTCTGCACCCCCCTAGTGATACACTGTTTGGGTACAAAGTTCCTCTGCCTCCCAGACCCAATGATCCAACATGACTTGAGATAGGGGCAGAGGGTTGTTTCCGGCTTTGCCTGCCTTTATAATTAAGTCCCTTTGCATGTAATTTAAACACTACTGGGTTTTCTAGGGGGAGTCTCTGCATGGTGTAAATGGTTGACTCAGTTGGCTGGTAAATGAGTGGTTGGAGGTTCAGTCCACTGGGGGTGCCTCAGAAGAAAAGCCTGGAGATCTGCTCCCAGAAAAAATAAGTCATTGGAAACCCTCCAGAGCACAGTTCTATTCCGACATATATGAAGTCACCATGAGTTGGAATCCATCACAGGCAACTGGTTTGATTTTTTGGTTTGATGTTTGTGGCAATATTAATCCCCTAGCTCCTCTAGCATAAAACTATGTGTTTGTTTATTAAGTATTATGTTCCCTTCTTCTTATTTCCTCCAAAGGGCTGCTCTAAGTGTTTGGATTTAGCACCTAGTATTAATTCAAAGAGTCAGGATTAAAACCAGAGGGGCAGTTCTGAGCCCAACACGGTTTTATTAGCGCTTTAATTTGGTGTTGCTTAATTCTGACAGCCCAGTGAATGCCACCTTTTCAAAAGGGTGTTTTCGTTGAGCATTGAGAGCTCAAAAGGTCCTAAAGGCGAGCCAAAGGCTTTCTGCTGGAACTGTGCGCCTGCTGGTCCCTCCTTAACGTCTATAAAACGATGCACTCACCCCTTGCATCCATTTTTCTGTCTCTTCTTGTTTGACTTATCTGCTTCATTAGCCTTTTCACCATTTCTGAACATGATTTTTATTTAGGTTCAGAGATAGTCTAGCAGATATGCTACCACTGTCCCCCAGCTTTGATTTGTTACTCCCCCCCCCCTTTTTTTTACATTTGTTTGTAAAAAAAAAATCTTCGTTTTCCATCCTTAACCAGTTCTTGTTGGTGTACATGATTTAGGGTGTGTATAGTCAGTCTATAAGGTGAAAGAGAAGCTGAGGGATAGTTTTTAAATATTTCTCAAATCCCTTTTGACATCTGTGATACGAAGTTTGCAGAAGTAGCAATGGGAAGGGGTTGGGGACTGCATACTTCTTGTTTGTCTTAAAAGTGATAACAAAGGTCACATAGCATGCCTACTTATTACATATATCCATGTTGAATGGTCTGTATTCTTTTAAGTAAAAAGCACATATGACCACTTTAAAATTCCCTCCTTTTCATTTGTCACTTGTGGACTAAAAGGTTGGAGAAAAATCTCCTTGGATAATTGCTACTCTGGAAAATTTTTGTCTACTTCTTACACCACACACCTTTCAAAATGAGAGCAATTATAAATAAACAATAAAAGTGAAGATAAAGCTGATCAACTTTTCAGCATTTCAACCTAACTGCAATTCCAACATAAAAATACTTAATCTGTGCATCGCTTCATTAAAGTGTCTCTAAGGTCCCTTCCCTGTTCTAAGGCTCTATAAATATAATTCTTAGTTTTTGGATAATTCAAGTGAAATTTTTTTAAAAGTATTTTTTACTAAGTCATAGTAAACTGGATAATTAGGCAAAATCCAATAAAATTTAAGACATTGATAAGTACATACTTTTAGAAGATGCATATTGAGTCTTTTTATACAGAATTCTTTTTATTCAAATGCACAAAGATTGCTACATTTAAAGGAACTCTGGTGTAAATTATTCTGTCACATGAAGATTTTTCTAGTTGGAATAAGTGTGTGTGATTTTCCTTAAACCAGGTTTCTTTAGAACCAGGCATAGCTTTCTTATACACAAGAATGGTTGCATTCATGATAAATTAACAATTCTCTGGACCAAATGCAAACTAAGGGGAATTAGGGGGCATTTCTTCTTTAAAACAAGAAAAGAGGGGCAAATACCATTTTAAAAAGTCAGAAATCATTTTTAAATTTATCAC
>NW_006921601.1:19591449-19593059 GCF_000298275.1 Orycteropus afer afer | reverse complement strand
TTGCCAGCTTCTATAAGTGTATGAACCATTTTCCTAAGATAAATTTCTCTCTCTCTCTCTCTCTCTCTCTCTCTCTCTATATATATATATATGTATATAAACACAGCCTAACACAGAAACCATGGAAGAAGCCATTCACTTCTCAAAGAATTGGCCAATGAGAACCTTATTAATAGCAGTTAAACACTGATATAGTACTGGAAAACATTATGGATAGCCCTGAAACATTGTTGGTAGTGGTGGCAGGATATTATCTAGTTCTTCTGGTCTCAGGCTAGTAGAGGCTATAGTTCCCATGGTCTATTAATCCTTTGGATTAATATTTTCTTGCATCTTTGATTTTCTTTGCTCTTCTTTGCACTAGATGAGGAGAGACCAATAGTTGCATCTTACATGACTGCTCACAAGCTTTTAAGACTTTAGTTACTACTGGAGTTCCGGCAAGATGGCGGACTAGGCAGAAAAACTGCACAGACCCTCTTCAACAAAGAAAAGCAAAACCAATTAACATAGACAGAAGATAATCCTGGACCCCTGAGCCTTGAAGGGAAGGATATAGAAGTGGACTAAACCCCAACTAGCAGAAGAATTTGTGTGAAAATACCAAAAAAGGAGACAGATGGAGCTGCGGTCTGGCAGCGATCCTGAGCGATCCTGACAGCACAGACAGCTTGGAGATTCCCGAGTGCTGGTAGGACTTAAGAATTAACCTAAAAATCAGCCCTGCTAGCCAGGGACTGCACGAAGGACTGCTCCGGTGGCTGGAGAATAAACGGAGAAGGTGAAGAGAAAGGCAGGCTGAGCTGTGGACTTTTGCCGGTCTGGAGATACTGCCATTTGGAAGGTCTAAAAGCAGCTTGACTATTTTGGATATTTAAAGAGACAGCACTTTCACAGATTCCTGGGGCTTAAGAACACATTCTGCTTTCCAGCAACCCAAGGACCCTCTGGACCTGCAAGACTGAAAAAGTATGACATTCGTCTTGTTACTCTTATACCCCACACCTGCTTGGTGAATGGAGGTGTGACCATCCCCCACTCCCACCTACCTTCTGGGCCCACAGGAACTCCATCACAGTCTGTGTGCTCAGATGTAGCCTGGGTGCCTGCCCTGTCCTCCACCAACTTTTTTTTCCTCTCTTTTTTATTTGTTATTATTATTATTATTATTATTATTATTGCTTTCTTTTTTCTGGTGATTAGTTTGCTTGTATTTGTCTGTTTTAAAATAACTATTTTTAATAATATTTTTGTCCTTTTTACTATTCTTAATCTTCCCCTCCCAGGTCCTAGTTTTCAGCATTTTTTTCTTTTCCCTGTTCCTGGTTGAATTTTTTTTTTTTTTTTTTTAATTTAAGTGCTTTTTTTTCTCCCCCCTTTTTTTTTCTCATGGTTAACCCCATTCCTTGTTTTTGTTTTTGCATTTTTCCCATTTTTTTTCTTCATTATTCTCCTTCTCTACTTTTTTCTCTTAGTGTCCTATCCCCAGATATTGCAGGTTTTCTTGTTTTTCCTTCTTCTTTTTCCCTTTTTTCTTTTTTTCATTATTATTCCTGTGTGATTACATGGTGTGTTTTTTGTCCATGTGCTTTTAGTTTTTTGATGGTTAT
>NW_006921601.1:19568453-19585094 GCF_000298275.1 Orycteropus afer afer | reverse complement strand
AAACCAAGAACTTATTAAAGACCTAAAGCTATTTCTTGATTAGAGAAAAAAGCCACTCAAAATTTACGAAAGTATTAACCCCTCCACTAAACAGTGTGTCAAATTTACATCTTTGCAAAGAGAAAGTGAGATAAGTAAACTAAAATATTCTACCTTTTAGTGGAATTATGAGTTTATATATTTATATGAGTTATATATTTATTGATATAACAAATTATATTAATTTAATATGTCTTTCTGAGAAAAAGTGTTTATCTGATGTTGATACATTCTCCAGAAATTTTAGAGAAGAGAAATTGGGGGTGGAGGCAGGGAAAAAGGATACAATTTTTTATAAATTTCAGTTAAGCCAAGGTAGAAGAGAAACAAAGTTTAGGAATATGGAGATATCTGAGCTTTTCTCTTCTAAAACTTCAAAACTCAGCAACTTGAAAACCAATCTGTGAAGCTTGCTTACAAAATGGAGTAATGTTTCCCACCTAAAGAACATTTTCTCTGTTTTTTTAAAGCAAAGAAACTACCAGGTATAAACCACATCAACTATGCTTCCCACCTCATCCAATTAGACAAGTCTTTTGCCTTTGTGGAAATAATGACTCGCATGAGTCACTACTTTTAAACTAACTGAATCTGAAAACCCTGAGCAGAGCGATCTTTTCATGCTCACAAAGTCAGCAGGCATCCTGCCTTTTATAAAGCCTCAAATCTATCAAGCACATGCGGAATAATTCACATCACTGCCCCTGGAACCCTTTGATGCAAATAAACAGAAAAGGCCAGAAAAGAAAAGAAGAAGAAAAAAAAAAAAAAAAGGAAGATTAAGATTTTGATCTCAATTGAAACATGTTAACAGTATCCCTATATTATTCCAGATTTTACCCAGCTGTTTTGGATCTTTAGTGAATTTGAACAAGAGAGCAAACCTGTTCTAAGGATTAGAGGATATAAAGGTTCAAAAGGAGTAGAACTCTTTTCTAAAGTACATATCTCCCACCCTGGCTTCTTGTTTGGCAAACTTCTAGGATTCAATGACATTGACTTCTTTCTCACTTTGTTTCGCAGTAAAGATCTGGCTTTTTTTGTAATTATTTCCCAAACTCCATCCCTCATATGCATAAAAACGATAAACATTATGCATTACATGCAGCAGGTCCAAAATGGCACAATGGTTAAGAGCTCAGCTGCCAAAAGGTCAGCAGTTCGAACCCACCAACAGCTCCACGGAAGAAAAGACCTAACCATCTGCTTTCATAAAAACTATAGCTTGGGAAACTCTGGGGCAGTTCTACTTGGCCCTACAGGGTCACTTTAAGTTAAAATAGACTTAAGGACAACAATATATAGTACCTGGGCACTGGTGTTTATTTCTGAAGCCAATCATAATCACCTATGTCAACTAAAATGAAAGAGGGTTTATTTTGCTTTTATTTTTTTTATTCCTTTTTTTTTTTTTTTTTTTAGGAAAACATGATAAACAAAAAGACCAAATATTACTACACTTTGGGCAAAGCTGTAACCAGTTATTAAATAATTACTTCCTCCAAGGAGTGATTTGTTTAGTTTGCCCCAAAACTGTAAAGAAAAAGAGAGACACTCTCATGGACAAGAGAACTTGATGCTTAGTAGAGGCTAATTCTGCAGCTTAAGTTCAAATGGAGAGCAAGAGGTGATTATTTAAATGTAATAGCAAGAAAAAGTTTTGAAAATGAATGTGTAGAAGGGGAAAAAAAATTGTATGCAGCATCAATCACTGTAACTTTTTTGATCAGAAGGGACTTTGTCAACACAATTGGGTTAACCAAGCCCCATATAGGATACTACAGGAGCTACTGTAAAGGGTGTACAGGAGCACTGGTGGCACGATGTTCAAAGTGTTCTAAATTTTAGAGTTAGGGATAAAGTGCCTGAAAGATATACTTCACATGCCATAGAGCAGGGAGAAATAAGGGGCTGAAGATGGAAATGTAAGGAAATATTTATTGAACAGTGTTATTTTATATAGTCCACCACCTATCCATCACTTTGTCATACTGTAGTAGCCTGCCTGTTGCTAGGATGCTGGAAGCCATGTTACTGGATACCAGCAGGGTCACCTATGGTGGACAGATTACAGAAGAGATTTTAGACTAAAATAAGTAAGTAGGAAAGGCCTGGTGATCTACTTCCAAAAATTAGTCAATGAAAACCCTCTGGTTCATAACAATATTGTCCAATATAGTGCTGGAAGATGAGCCTCCTAGTTGGAAAGCATTACACAATAGCTCCAACAATGGACTTGGGCATACCAATGATCATAAAGTTGGGGCAAGACTGGACAACATTTCATTCTGTTATACACAAGGTCATCATGACTCTGAGCTGACTCAGTGGCAATTAACAATTACACCTACTCTTCACTTAACTATCATGTAATCCAACATTTCACATTTATGACAATACTAAAAAATCTATTATCTGACTATTTTTCACAGGCATATATGAGGTCAGACACTGATTGAATAGACATTATGCAGCACATGACTGTATTAAGTAATTACCAGAAACTACATTTGTTGTTGTTGTTAAGTGCCATCGAGTCGTTTCCAACTCATAGCGACCCCATGCACAGCAGAACGAAACACTGCCCGATCCCGCGCCAGCCCCACAATCCCTGCTATACTTGAGCCCATCATCGCAGCCACCATATCAATCCATCTCCTTGAAGGCCTCCCCCTCTTTTTGAACCCACTAGCTGCCTCACAGGAGAAAGATGTGGCAGTCTGCTTCCCTACAGATTTATAACTTCGGAAACCCTATGGAGTAATTTTACACTGTTTATAGGGCTGCTATGAGTTGGAATTGACTCGATAACAGTGGGCTTGGAGTTTTATATGTAGTTTTAGAAACTACATTCAGACCTGTTTTTCAAGGCCCAGACCAAGTTATGCACCTTTCATTATGTCTTTGCTGACTCTTTCAGCCCTAACTCAAGTCTCCTGCTCCTAAGCCCTTAATACAATATTCAGTACTAAATCATATGCCAAGTTTTTCTGTTTATCCTCTGTAATACTTCCCAGAGGACTGTCCATATCTTTTAACAGCAACCAACAGTTATGACCATGTCTGAGTTCTCAATATCATTAGCTGTGTTGCAGTGATGGAATTGAGGGTCAGCCCAGGTACTACATGGCTATCCTCAGTACTTGTCCAGGCTTCCTGGCTCTTCCTGCAGTGCTCCTTCCAGTTCACATGCTGGCACATTTACACTGATAAAACTCTAGTCTAGTTTTAGCATTTTCTCTTAGTTTCTTTTTAAATATGTGAGATACTGGGAGCTCTGGTGGTATAGTCCCCTAAGGCATTGACTGCTAACCAGAAGACTGGCAGTTCAAACCCACTAGCCACTCCTTGGAAGGAAGATTGGACAATCTACTTCTGTAGTGATACTGTCTTGAACCCAAGGAAGGATTGCTATGAGTTGGATCCGACTCAATGGCAATGAGTTTTAGTATGTGAGATACCACCCAAAGAGCTCACAAAGGAGACCTATTTGGTAAGAAATAGAACCAAAACTGAAATTTTGGATTTTTTTAGGGGGAAGAAGTCTATTTGTCTGATCACAATTGCTTTCATAATCCTTTGCCTTTAGAGTAAAGGACATAAAATTTCCCCAAAATACAATTTTATGGATTGCTTACATGTAAAGTGGCTCTGGTGGTGCAGTGGTTAAAGTATTTGGCTATTAACTGGAAGGTCAATGGTTTGAACCCACTAGCTGCCTCACAGGAGAAAGATGTGGCAGTCTGCTTGCCTAGAGATTTAAAACTTTGGAAACCCTATGGAGTAGTTTTACACTCTCTATAGGGCTGCTATGAGTTGGAATTGACTCGATAACTGGGCTTGGAGTTTTATATGTAAAGCCATGCATTCCTGAGTGGTACAAACAGTTAAGCATTTGGCTTCCAGCCAAAAGGTTGGCAGTTCAAATCCACCCAAAGGTGCCTTGGAAGACAGAACTAGTGATCTACTGAAAAATCAGCCATTGAAAACCCTATGAAGCACCTTTCTACCTGATACTGATGGGGTCGCCCTAAGTTTAAATTGACTTGAGTGGTTACATATATAGTATTTATGTGTCACCTTGAAAATTTCAACAGCATAAATCAGTAATTAGTATAGAAATGGATTTAAACATCCTATGGCTTTCAACTTTTTTCTTCCCAAATCTTTATTTCAAAGCTAGCATACTCTAAATGAATGGCTTTATTTCTCTTTTTATTTGCAATGACAACTTACCTTAATAGACTTATAAAAAGCTTTTGTTTAAAAATCACTCCTTTGAAATGGAAACAACCGAGGGGTGGTCTGGAGCTCAATGAAGGAAAATTTGAAATTTCCTCCTTTGAGGAGAAAATACACACACACACACACACACACAAATCACTTTTCGTGCAATAAAATATGACTTAGCTAGGAAGATGATGCATGAGAAGGAAGAAAAGGCCATATGCAATGGCGAAATTCATGCCTCCTCTCTGGATTGGGCAGGTATGTGTTTTGGAAAGGGTTTCAAGTTTCTTTCGGAGAAAATGCCTGATTTGAATGCAGAATCATCGCCATTAGTGTGCTCAGACCTCCACAACTTCTAAAATGGTCTTTCATTTCCATGTGAATATTAGAAAATGGCGTGCTCTGGAGGGGGGGGCACCGACTTCTTTGCCTACATTTCAACTAATTTATATGCTCTCCAATGGAGGTCATATCGATATGAGGCCCAACCTCTGTCAGCTTTGCGGGTCCCTTAACCTGAGAACCTTGAGGCCCATTGAGAGCTATTCATACTTGGCAGATTGATTTCTTCAGTCATTTTGTCAGAGTAACTGACAATTCACTGCCATCCAAGTGTTTCTGGGAGCACAATGCCCACATAAATATTGTTGGCAATTCTGAGCATATCCCTTTGTGGCAACGGTAGGCTAATTTACTTCTGCTGCTCAACTTTCTATAGCTATGTCACAGAAGATCATTTCCTCTGGAGTCATACAGCCAACAGACCCAGCAGGGCTTGTTTCGAAGAAGCACAGAGCTCAGTATTCTCCATCAGTGCAGAATGAAATGAATCAAAACTTCAGAAGCAGGTTAACTTGGAAGGACAGACACGAGGGCAACAGGAACACGCAAACACCCTGAGGAGAACCAGGTTCAGCCCATGTCTTACAGCTATCTTAGTGAGTTTTAACCAAAACCAAATCAACTGCCATTGAGTCAATCCCAGCTTACAGAAACCCTATAGAATTGACTAGAACTAACTGGCCCATAGAGTTTCTTTATGGAAATAGACTGCCTCATGTTTCTCCCATGGGGTGACTGGTGGGTTTGAACCACTGTCCTTTGGGTTAGCAGCCAAATGCCTTAGCCACTGCTCCACCAGAGCTCCTTTTAGAGAGTTTTAGAACATGAAAATAACCAACTATATGATCAACAAACTGTCTCTATTTTAAACAAATAACAATCACATGGGGAACAAACATAAGTGAACCTCTTTAATCCTACCAGCCAGTTTGTGCACTCTGAGTTGTACTGATTCACAGAGCAGGTGGGAGACTTCTAGAGAGCAGTATGGACAGCTTATGGGTAGCCTTGGTGTATGGAGGATTTAGTTTCCCCAGGTGTTAATGCAAGTGTCATCAAACAGAGAAACAGTTACAACTATGGGAAGGCAAAAAGAGTAAGAGCTTTGGCAACAAACATTCTTGGCAATAGACATTTCATTCCACCACTTAGCCATAATAGCCTAAGTCCCTTAGCCTTCTTGAGCTCAGTTTCACCATCTGTAAAATGGGAATTTTACCATTTACCTCTTCAAAGTGTTAAGTGGCAAAGATGACCCTTTGAAGACTAAGATCCACTGAACCCAAGCCATGGTATTTTCAATCTCTGTATATGCATGTGAAAGCTGGCAATGAATAAGGAAGAGCAAAGAAGAGTTGATGCCTTTGAATTATGGTGTTGGTGAAGAATACTGAAAATACCATGGACTGCCAGAACAACAAACAAATCTGTCCTGGAAGAAGTGCAGCCGGAATGCTCCTTGGACGTGAGAATGGCCAGACTTCATCTCACCTACTTTGGTCATGTGGTCAGAAGGGACCATTCCCTGGAGAAGGATGTCATGCTTGGTAAAGAAGGCCAGCAAAAAAGGGGAAGACCCTCAATAAGGTAGACTGACATAGTGGCTGCAATGATGGACTCAAGTATAGCAAGGACTGTGAGGATGGTGCACAACTGGGCAGTGTTTCATTCTTTTGTACAGAGGGTTGCAATGAGTAGGAGTCGACTCAACAGCACCTAAAGACAACAACAAAGTGGGAATGAATGGCAATACCCATCCTGCTCACTGGATAGTGCATAGGGCCTGAAATGACCATGTGTTCCAGTTATCTATTAGTGTGGGAAAATTATTCCAAAATTTAGTGGCTTAAAACAACAACATTTACCTTCTTCGCAAATCTGTAACCTGGACAGGGCACAGTGGAGACAGTATGTCTCGGCTCCACTTGGCGTCAGCTAAGGCTGGACTATATGAAGAAGAACATGGCATCAGGATTGGAGGAAGAATCATTAACAACCTGAGATACACTGATGATACAACTTTGCTTGCTGAAAGTGAGGATGACTTGAAGTACTTACTGATGAAGATTGAAGAATACAGTCTGCAGTATGTAATATCTCAATATATAAAGAAAACAAAAATCCTCACAACTGGACCTATAAGCAGCATTACAATAAATGGAGAAAAGATTGAAATTGTCAAAGACTTTACATTGCTTGGTTTTATAGTCAACACCAATGGAAGCAGCAGTCAGGACATCAGATGATGTACAGCACTGGGCAAATCGGCTGCAAAGGACCTCTCTCAAGTGCTGAAGAGCAAAGATGCCTCCTTGAGGACTACGGTGCATCTGACACAAGCCATGGTATTTTCAATCACCTCATATGCATGTGAGAGCTGGACAATGAATAAGGAGGACTGAAGAAGAGTTGATGCTTTTGAGCTGTTGTGTTGGCAAAGAATGCTGAAAGTACTGTGGACTGCTAAAAGAACTAACAGGTCTGTCCTTGAGGAAGTGCAGCGGGAATGCTCCTTGGAGACAAGAATGGCCAGACTTTGTCTCACCTACTTTAGTCATGTTGTCAGAAGGGACCATTCCCTGGAGAAGGATGTCATGCTTGGTAAGGTGGAGGGTCAACAAAAGAGGGGAAGGCCCTCAACGAGATGGATTGACATGGTGGCAGTGGCGATGGGCTCAAGTATAGCAAGGATCATGGAGCTGGCTCAGGACTGGGCGGTGTTTTGTTCTGCTGTACACAGGGTCACTATGAGTTGGAGACAACTCAACGGCACCTAACAACAACAACAACAAGAAGGCTGCTGAAAGGTTGGGGCTGGGACCATGGAAGACTCACTCACTCCCATGTCTGTAGTGCCTGTTGGCGATTGCCTGAGTATCTCAGTGCTTCCTCACAACATGTGGTGGGTTCAAGGGCAAGCACCCTGGCACACACAGCATCAGACGAAGCTGTATCATTTTTATCACCTAACTCATAGGTCACATAGCATCACTTCTGCCATTTTCTGTCACTTGAAAAAAATAACTTATTTTTGTTGTTTTTGAACAGGATATATACTAATTCAACAAACAGCTTCTGCACATACAATTCAGTGACATTGATTACATTCTTTGAGTTATGCAACCACTTTCACCTTTCTTTTCCAAGTTGTTCCTCCCCTGTATAATATAATCTCACTGCCCCCGAAGTTTCTTATCTTATCTTCAAATTCCTGTTGTCTATTTGATCCCATATACATTGATCTGAAGAGAGCACAATGCTCCAGGCAGACATTCTGTGCTAGTTAAACTATTGTTTGGTTTTTACAAAGACTTCAGGGGATATTTTGGTTTGAGGTTTAAAGACTATCTCAGGGCAATAGTTTCAGGGGTTCATCCAGCCTCCAGGGCCCCAGAAAGTCTGCCATTTTCTCTTATTCAAAGCAGTCACAAGCCCTACTCGGATTCAAAGGGAGGGAACATAGACCCTCCACCTCTCAGTGGGAAGAGTGTCAGTGGTATTGTAGGAAGAGAATGTGGTGTTATGCTGGGATATAGATATATAGATATATATCCATCTTTGGAAAATATAATCTGCTATGCCATAGAAAACAGCTGTAGTAAGTATAAAACATATGAACAGCTGTATAAGTATAAAACATATGAATCATATTGCTAACTCAGGCCTTCCACTTAAAGACTGTTACACGAAGTTTTCTCAGTGTTCAGGTGTATAGTCAGAAAAGAATGCTTACAGATAATAAATTGTTTACTACAGAGCACACTTCCCAGCAGCCCTCTGACTCTTTGGCTCAATGCCTTTTCCTAAACAGTTCTATTTACAGGGCGTTTGTAACAAAGCAATCTGGTTTCTCTGCTGGCAGGTGTTTAAACTATTAGCAGCTTGGAAGTTAATGGTTTGCTCTCTCTTTAGCCAAAAGCACATTGCTGGGGCACTCAGCCACTAGGGAACAAATGGTTCCTTAGAAATGGCACTTTATGAAAAGTGTTCTAATTCACACTGCATTCACAATTTTTAGGTCAGTTTTATTGTGGCATCAATTTAGCAATAGGATGGTAAAATGATGATCTGCTACATAATCTCTAGCGTATGGGTTTATTCATAAGCAAAAAATTCAACTCATGACAAGAATTAGAAACTGTTCACCAAAGCCTGGTAAAGCACTAGGAAGGGAGGAAGGGAGGAAGGGTGGGAGGGAGGCAGACAAGCAAGTTTGCTTCCTCATCTACTCAGCAATCCTGAGTTTCATAGGAACTCAGTCATTCTCCTGGAAACAAGACCATGTCTGTATTCTCATTTTATGCAGGTATTACTGAGGAGCTACACCTCGAATTCCCATTCATTTATAAAGATTATAACCTCAGCTACAGATATCTCATCTGGCACTGAACTTAGTGAAATGATTCTTAACTAAGAAATCATTAAATAGCCTTGGGTTTCCGAAGGCTGGAATATTTTAATGTTAATGGGAAGCCATTGAGGGTTTTTTAAACAGAAGAGTGGCAAGAGCATATCTAAACTTTTGAAAGTTCCCTCTGATTACTGAAGAATAGGGAAGAGGTTGATCTGTCAGGAGAGGCCAGGGAGAAAACAGGCGGAGGCTGTACTGTAGCACAGGTAATGCTGGCCTAGACCAGAGTGGTGGCATCTGTTCCTTTTATTGTCCCAGATTAATATGAACCACATTTCTCATATTTGTATTTAATTATATAGCATTATCAAACCATGGTAGGTAAGTTAGACAAAATATTTCCCTACAATTTAGTACCACTTTATTAACTGGACACATCCAGTGCTGAAATTCTTGAATTTATAGAGCAATTTATGGAATTCTATAGGAGCTCTGGTAGAGAAATCTATGGAATTCTTTCTATAGGAGTTCTGGTAGCATAGTGCCTAAGGCACTTGACTGCTAACCAGAAGGCTGGCGGTTCAAACCTACCAGCTACTCCTTGGAAGAAAGATGGGGCAATCTACTTCCATAGTGATAATTCCTCGGAAACCCAAGGAGGGGTCGCTGTGAGTCGGGTGTGACTTGACGGCACATAACAACAACATGGAATTCTATGGAATAGGAAAGGATTGGGGTATATCAGATTGGCTCAATTACACATTCATGAACCTAAAACTTGATGTATTCTAAATAATAGTGAATGTCTACCTTCCGCTTGCCCAAGCTTGGGTGAAGCCAAAAGTCTTTAACTTCAAAGAAAGCCAATATGGGGTTCTCCAGATCACATACAATCATTCAAGATAACAGCAAAGGAAACGAGACTGGATTCCAGGTAAGTCTCCTCTAAAACCCACCAGTGGGCAAAACATTCAAAAGTAGCTCAAACAATTGCTAAGAGAGTTGGTGCTGAATTGAGGGTAAGGCACAGAATATCCTGTTTCTCATCAGATTATGTTCAAATTCTACTTACGTTCTAATTGACCAACTTGAAACGACATATCCCATTATCCCTTATTTTAAAAAAACAAAAACAAAACTCACTGCCATCAAGTCCCCTCTGACCCAGCAACCCCCTTTGGGGTTCTGAGGCTGTACCCAACTTCCCTCCACAGAGCAGCTGGTAGGTTTGAACCACCAATGTTTCTGGTTAGCAGTCAAATGTCTTAGACACTGCACCACTAGAGCTCCTATTATCTCTAATTAGGGCCCCAAATAAAAGTCATCAATCCTAAATTTGTTCAATCAAATATTTATTATCTAAATAAATATTTATTATGTAAATAAGTATTCACAAGTAGTGAATAGGTCAAATATTCACAGGAGTGATTATGTGAAATGGTTCCTATAATATATATAAGATCTATAACATATTAAAAAGGAAAAGGAAAATTTAAACACTTTGTTTAAGAAAATAGCCATTTGCATATCACAGATATAATGAAAACCAGCAGATTAGAATAACTGTGAGCTGACAAATGAAAGCTGAAAATTAAAAAGCAGGAAGTCAATAGTTCCACCATGAATAACACTCAGGAGTATTTATAACCATGTTGGTTCAGCAAACACTGACTGGAAATTAAATGTGTATTTTTAGAGAACAAAAAACAAAAAACAAACCCATTGCCATCCAATTGATCCCAACTCCTAGAGACCTTATAGAACAGAGTATAACTGCCCCATAGAGTTTCCAAGGCTGCAAATCTTTACAGAAACCTCATCTTTCTCATACAGAGTGCCTGGTGAGTTTGAACCACTGACCTTAGGGTTTGCAGCTGAGCACTTTAATCACTGTGCCACCATGGCTCCTTAATTTTAGGGAAATGTCTAGAAAATGAATGCGATATTATTAATGAGATAAAAATACAGGCCTCTTTCAGTGTTAATTCAGAATTATTGATTAATTTTAATTTTATTTTATTTTGCACAATAGGTTGCCTTAGTAAGCCGAATGGAAATCAGAAAAATATGGAATCCTTATCAATGTTATTACCTGCAAACTTCTCAATGGCAAAGTTGATCTTACTTATATTTTTATCTCTAGCCCTTAGAAAGTTCTTGAAAATAACAGGCATTTGGAACAAATCTTGAACAGGTGTATAACTCTTTAAAAAGTTGAAACACCGTCGAGTCCGTTTCTATTTAGCTCTGCTTACTTATCACTTCATAAAATTGTTATAAAAGTTAAGAATGAGGCAAAAAAGCATAAACATGCTGAGGATGAGAATTTCTTGAGAAACAGTTCATCTTAAAGCTCCTGTGGTAAGAGGTATTTTGAAATCCTTATCAATTCCAGATCATCTGGTATGAACATTCAAGACTGCCAATTCTTGTTTTTGGTTGGATGCACAGCCTTCCCTAGAACATGGAATTCACATCATCTGAGGTCTGATCACACAACTTGTGAATGATCAAAGTCCCTTTCCTGTCCCTATCCTCTCTTGAGGCCATTTTTCCTATCTCTTTGTTAATTGTAATCTTTCTATCTTCTTTTCCTCCAGACAAAGAAAGGAAATTCAACTCAGTCAGGCTTCCTCCCCCATCTCCTTTCCTTTGCCCCTCCCTCCCTCTCTCCCTTACTATCTTTCTTCCTTTAAAAAAGTTGGTTAAGTTTATAGCAAAGTAATACATGCACATAATTTAAAATATCAAATAGTACTACAAGGCTTGTAATAACAAAAATCAGTCTCCTACAGTAGTGGTAGAATTGTGTGCCCCCTTGAAGAGATTCGTTCAAGCTCTAGTTCAGGACCTGTGAATGTTACCTCACTTGGAAATAAGATTTTTGCAGATTCAAATTAAGATAAGGCCACACTGGATTAGGTTAAACCCTAATCCAATTACTAGTGTCCATATAAGAAGAGGGAAATTTAGACACCGACACTTACCAGGGAGAATATTATGTCAAGTTGGAGGCAAATATAGGAGTGATGCTTGTGCAAGCCAAGAGATGCCAAAGATTGCTGGCAGCTACCAGAAGCTAGGAGAAGGACATGAAACACATTCTCCCCGAGAACCTCCAGAAGGAACATTTTGTACTTCCAGGCACCAGAACTGTGAAAGAATACACTTCTGTTGTTTTAAGTCACCCAGATTGTGGTAATTTGTTACAGCAGCTGTAGGAAACTAATATACCTACTAACTTTTCCTCTCTCCCTGTCCTTGTTGTTCTTAAGTGCTGTTGAGTCAGTTCCAACTCATAGTGACCCTCCATGTATAACAACAAAACACTGCCTGGTCCAGCACCATCCTCACAATTGTTGCTATGTTTGAGTCCATTGTTGCAGTCACTGCATCAATACATCTTGTTGGTAAAAAGTCTTCCTCTTTTTTACTGACCCTCTACTTTACAAAGCATGATCCCCTACTCCAGGGACTGATAACATGTCCAAATATGTGAGAATTCTTGCCTTCAAAGGAACATTCTGGCTATACTTCTTATTTAATATTCTTCACCAACACCATAATTCAAAGGTATCAATTCTTCTTTGGTCTTCCTTATTCATTGGCCAGCTTTTACATGCATATGAGGTGATTGAAAATACTATGGCTTGGGTTAGGCACACTTTAGTCTTCAAAATGTTATGTTTACTCCTTAACACATTGAAGAGGTCTTTTGCAGCAAATTTGCCCAGTGTAGTACAGTGTCTGGCTTCTTTTTTTTTTTTCCTTTTGTTTATTCAAGCAGTATGTTATTATCATCTCATAGTGACCCCTCCTTAGGTTTCCAAGGTGGTATCACTACGAAAGTAGATTCCCCAACCTCCCTCCGAGGAGTGGCTGGTGGGTTTGAACCACCAGGCTTCTGGTTAGCAGTCAAACGCCTTAGGCACTACCCCACCAGAGCTCCCTATTATCATCTAGATTATCCAAAACCTTTAATGTATTATTATGTAGGGATTTCTTTTAAACAATTGTACTTTGGGTGAAAGTTTACAGGGCAAATTCATTTTCCACACAACAATTCAATTAGACAGTTTGTTTCATGACATTGATTGCAATTCCCACAATGTAACAGCTCTCTTCCCACTTCCTACCTTTTCCCTGTTTCCTTTCTAATACATTCTTGCCCTCTAAGCTATTTCCCTGTGCACATACTGCCATTCTGATATACCCTGGTTGATTGTTCTAAGCAGTATACCTACCTGGTGTAAGTGTTCACCCCACATGCCTGTCTATTATTTGGCTGAAAGCCGTGGGAGTGAGTTCAGTTCCAAGACTGAAGGGTGACTAGGGGCCATAGTCTCAGGGGTTTCACCGCTTTCTACCACACCAGTAAGCCTGGTCTTTTCTATGATTTTGAGTTTTGTTCTACATTTTTCTCCCACTCTATCCAGGATCTCCTATACTGATGCCTTTCTGAGTAGTTGACAGTGGTAACCAGGCACCATCTAGTTGTTTTGGTCTCAGAGTCAAGTTGGCTGAGTCTACTAGTCCCTTGCACTAATTCTTTCCATGTGTCTTTGGTTTTATTCATTCCTCTTTACTCCAGATGAGGAGAAATCAATTGTTGCATTTTAGATGGCCACTTGCAAACTTTTAAGACCCCCTTCTCTACTCACCAAAGTAGGACATAACAAAACAAAACAAAAAAAAAAAAACAAACCCACTGCTGTAGAGTCATATCCAACTCATCACGACCCCTCCTTGGGTTTCTGAGGTGGTATTGCTACGGAAGTAGATTGCCCAACCTTCCTTCCAAGGAGTGGCTGGTGGGTTTGAAGCACCAGCCTTCTAGTTAGTAGTCAAATGCCTTAGGCACTACACTACCAGGATGTAGAACAATGTTTTTGCCTAGTATGTGATGCCAACTGAGCTTTATGTCCCTTGCAAAGATGTATGATTTCTTGACTGCTGCCTCCATGGGTGATTGTGGAGCCAAGTAAAATGAAATCTTTGACAACTTCCATCTTTTCTCCACTTATCTTGATGTTGCTAATTGGTCCAGTTGTGAGGATTTTTGTCTTCTTTATGTTGATGTGTAATCCATACTGAAGGCTGTAGTCTTTGATTTTCATCACTAAGTGCTTCAAGTCCTCTTCATTTTCAGCAAGAAGTGTTACGTCATCTGCATATCACAGACATTAATGAGTCTTCCTCGAATCTTGATGTTGTGTTCTTCATATGGTCCAGTTTCTTGGATTATTTGCCCAGCATACAGATTGAATAAGTATAGTGAAAGAATACAGCACTGACAAACAGCTTCCCTGGTTTTAAATCATGCATTATCCCCTTGTTCTGTTCAAACCACTGCTTCTTGGTCTATGTACAGGTTCCATATGAGCACAATGAAGTGTTCTGGAATTCTCATTCTTTGCAATGTTATCCATAATTTGTTATGATCCACACAGTAGAAAGCTTTTGTATAGTCAATTAAACACAGGTAAGCATCTCCCTATTCTACTTCCCAGGAATAAATGCTTTCAAATGTGCTTAATGATATCAATATGCAAAATGATATCAATAAGCAAGCTTAGGTGTTTGCTATACTTTTCTTTCAACTTTTCTAAAAGGTTGACAATTTTCAAACCACAAAGTTAAGGAGAACTAATGCATAGCTTCCTTTAATTAGGATCAAAGGAATCTGGTGATGAAGCACTTAGCAGAGTGCCTGGCAGTATCAGATGCTCAGTACATGTTAATGTCCTTTATTCCTTGTAACAAATCCCAACCTTGGTTTGGAGAAATATAAAAGACCATTAATTTAGCCTTCAACTAGCCCTGCAGCAAGACTCCTTCTAACTTCATAGCCCAGTTCTAGAAACTTGTCTCTCTCCACTTTGCTCCCTGTGGTAGGCTGAAAATTTACTGTCCAAAAAAATATCCACATCACATTCCTGGAGCCTGTGAATGTGAGCTGATTTGGAAAAAGCATCTTTACAGATGTAATTAAGAGCCTTGAGAGACATCATCCTAGATTACCAAGGTGGACCCTAGATCTACTGATAAGTCGTGTCCTGATAGGAAACAGAGGAGAAGAACAGACAGAAGAGGAAAAGGCAATATGAAGATGGAGGCAGAGATTGGAGTGATGTGGCCCCAAGCCAAGGAAGCAAAGGAAAACTGAGAGTTACCAGAAACCGGAAGATGCCCTAAAGCAGGAATACTCCCGCCAAATTCAAAGACTCAGGAGGCCAGTGCCTCTGGAGCAGAGCAAGAGGGAAAGGGTATTAGAAGATGAGGTCTGAGAGAATAGGGAAGTGGGGACATGAGCCAAAATCATGGAGGGCCTTTTGAGCCTTGGTGAGGACTCTGGCTTATATTCTAAGATGAGATGCTTTGGAGTTTTTTGAGCAGAAGTATGACAAAACCAAGGAGCCCTAGTGGCACAATGGTGAAACATTTTACTGCTAACCAAAAGGCCAACAGTTCAAACCCACCTCTGCAGGAAAAAAACAAAACAAAACAAAAAAAAAAAACCCTGACAATCTGCTGCTGCAAAGATCATAGCCAAGTAAACCCTATGGGGCAGTTCTATTCTGTCATATGGGGTCACTATGAGGTGAAACGGACTGAGCAGCACCTCACAACATGACATGATCTGACTTTAATTTTAAAAGGAGCACTCTAGCTTCTCTGTTGAGAACAGACTGTTGTGCACAGGTTAGAAGCAAAGACACTGTTGTAGTAATAGGTGTGAGAGATGATGGGAGTGAGGACAAACAGGTAGCACTGGAGGTGATGAGAGGAAGCAAACATCACCTGTATGAAAAACAATTAAAGATTTGTGGATATAATTGAAGTAAAGCCCACAGAATTCCCAGTCTTTTAACTGTATCTCAAGGACAGGTAAAATTAGCCAGGCCTATTCCCTGAAGCACAGACAGCTTGGCTGGTTCAAGGAACTGAAAGACACAGGAAGCTAGAGCTCAGTTAATACTGAGGGGATGGGCTAAGATGAAACTGCTGAGGTGGGCAGGGGCCAGATGAGGCAGGACATTTCAGATACCCGGAAGGAGTTTGGACAACAGGAAGTCTCTGCAGGTCTTAAGCTGAAGCAAGTTTTTATGTAATTTATGTTTTAAAAAGTCATTCTGACCTAAATCCAACCAACAAATGAATGGATAAACAAAATGTGGTATACACAAATAACGAAATACTATTCAGCCATAAAGAGAAATGAAGTTCAGATACACTCTTCAAACAGAGATGCATCTTGAATACATTATACTGAATGAAATAAATCAGTAAGAAAACAAATATTATATGATCCCTAGATTACCAAGGTGGACCCTAGATCCACATGAAATAGGCCAAATACAGAGACCCAAGTTTATTAGTGGTTACCAGGGGTGTAAGGGGGGAAAGGTGTTATTGCTTAGGAGGCACTGAGTTTCTATTAATGGTGGAATACTTCAAGAAAGGATAGAACCATTATTGTAAAAGTCAAGGAAAGGTTTATCTTGTTGTTGTTGTTGTTAAGTGCCGTCGAGTCATTTCCGACTCATAGCGACCCCATGCACAGCAGAACGAAACACTGCCCAATTCCGCGCCAGCCCCACAATCCCTGCTATACTTGAGCCCATCATCACAGCCACTGTATCAATCCATCTCCTTGAAGGCCTCCCCCTCTTTCGTCG
>NW_006921601.1:19563159-19567338 GCF_000298275.1 Orycteropus afer afer | reverse complement strand
TATTGATTTGGGTGAAGAGAAGGGCAATGTACCAAATGTGAGTGATCAACATGGTGGCATCGAGGAAGAGGAAGACATAGAGAGGTACATGGGAAGTACAGACAACAAAGATGAACCCTTTTGCACATACAGTACTGTGCTGTCAGTGAAGGTAAACATGGGTATACAGGTGGAAAGATGGGTGGACAGGCTGAACTATTAGGTATGTCTATGAAGCAGGGAGTGTACCCAAGACTATGTATAGGGTTGACAGACAATGGTCCTATAAGTGTATATGTATGATCTGAATTCCCAAGTGTATAGCAGAGCTGACAAGGGACAAGGTTGTAGTCACTTCTTGGTCACAGCCAGCTACTCAGAGGGACCAAGCAGTTAAAGCTGTGGGCTCAGGACCATAGTCACAGGGGACATCAATCTCAATTGGCATAATATACTACACAAAACACTGTTCCACCTCCTACTTTGGCGAGTAGTGACTGGGATCTTAAAAGCTTGCAAGCAGCCATCTAGATGCAACGATGGGTCTCTCCTCATCCAGAGCAAAGAAGAATGAAGAAAACCAAAGATTCATGGAAATAATTAGTCCTAGAGACTTGTACACCATGCAATCTGCAGCCTAGATGACTATGAGACCAGAAGAACTAGATGGTGCCTGGCTACCACTGTCAACCACTCAGAGGGGGATCTATGTAGCAGATCCTGGATAGAGGGGGAGAACAATGTGGAACAAAACTCAAAAGCATTTTGAAAAAACAAAAAGGGGACCAGGTTTGCTGATCTGATAAAGCCTGGTGGAACCACTGAGACTATGGCCCCTAGCTGCCCTTCAGGTCTGGAATTGAACACACACCTGTGGCTTCCAGCCAAGAAAAAGACAGGTATAGGAGTTGAACATTTACCTGAGGTAGATACACTCCTTGGAGAGAACAATCATGGGAAAAAGAAGGGCTGTTTATGCACAGGGAGACAGCTCAGGGGTCAGGGGTGCATGGAGGGATGTACACAGGGAAGAGGTGACTGTTGGGAAGAAGTGGGATGGGAGCTGTTTTATTGTGGTGAATTGTGGTCAATGCCGTGAGACAAAGTGTATGTGAACTGCTGTATGGAAAGTGAATTTGCTCTGTAAACTTTCACTCAAATCACAATAAAAAAAAGAAAAGAAAGAAAGGACAGTGATGATGGTTGCACAATATGATGAGCATAATGTCACTGAATCGTACATGTAAAAATTGTTAATGGGTACTGTTTTATTATATATATTTTTACCACATTAAAAAAATTCTGATTGCTGGGTGGAGAGTAAGTGGATTGGAAAGTGAGTTATTAGAAATACCCTGATTATATTCAGCCAAATCAGTGCTCCTCTACTGGTCCCAGTTCTACTTGCCTGGGGACACATGAAATAAATCTAATTTTTCTTCCCTGAGATTCTTTGCTGTACTGAGAACCCCTCTACTTTATTCACACTTCTCACAATGTGATTGCCAGGACTAAGTGCAACATCATAGCTGATCTGTCTCACAGTATGAACACCCCAGTCATTTTGGCCCCCAGTCATATCTGATTTCCACTAATGCTCAGCTGGTAGAAGTATATGGGGACAACATATGCCTTAGGCACTTACACTACCAGAGTTCCCATATGGGGACATAGATGGGAATATATTTGTCTTGTTTCTCTGAGATAAAATATGTTGGATGGAATAGAGTAGGCTTTCTCTCCCTTAGTAACTAGCATAATTTTATGCATAGATAAAATTGATGATTCTTTTTCTTTTTAAAAAATATTGAGTATGGATTAATCAGTTAGAAAACCAAACAAACCAATTGCCATTCAGGGGATTCCAAGAGTGGATTCTGACTCATGGCAACCCCATGTGTTGCACAGTAGGACTGCTCTATTGGGCTTTCAAGGCTGCAACCTTTGCCAAGCAGATAACCAGCCTTTCTTCCAAGGTGTCTGGGTAGATTTGAACCACAACCTTTGGGTTTATCATGAAGCTCTTAACCATTTGTGTCAACAAAGAATTCCTACAGAATTAGTATTACTATCCTCACCACACTCCCCTAAAAAAGCTATTGAAGTTTACCATGTTAACATGATTGAGGTTTACAGATCCTAAAGCAAGTGGGTCCTAGGCTGGATGAGCACTCCAAAGTAGCTAAATTCCATAGAACAGCCTTTTTCTTCACTGTTGTAGTAGGCTCTTGTTTCTTGATATTCCTAAGCAACAGAACATTTTCTAATTGTCATCCTGGATGTGTGCAAGTGAAGGGCAAGTGAAACGGGTATTTGTTGAGCACCTACCACAGGCATCTCTCCTACAGCAGAAAGTTTCCATGATAAAATCTGGAATTAACCATGCAATCAATTAGAAAATAGGATTTGCCCTGCTACTGTTTTTACTGTATCTCCATCTGGAACTTGTAGAAATAAATCACTTTGAATCAACATGGCAGTTTCACTTGAGTGGCTTTGGTGCTTTCTTTATCACAACAATGGATGATGAAGGAATAAAGGTAATAAGAATGAGTAAGAAGTACTGAAGGCAGTGCTATATACAGTACCATGGAAAGAAAGGTCTTTCTTGAGCAAAAGCAAAAGTCATCAAAACTGGAATTGCTGAGTGATGTTTATATTGTTGTTGTTAGGTGCCATCAAGTTGGCTCTGATGCATAGTGACACTATGTACAACAGAATGAAACACTGCTTGGTCCTGCACCATCCTCATAATCCTAGCTATGCTTGAGCCCATCTTCATAGTCACTGTGTCAATTCATCTCACTGAGGTTCTTCCCCTTTTTTTCTGATCCTCTATATTACCAAACAGGCAACTGGTCTCTTCTCACAAAATGACTAAAGCATGTGAAATTAAGTATGACCATACTTGCTTCTAAGCATTCTGGTTGCACTTCCTCCAGAACGGATTTGTCCTGATATTTATAGCTATGGTTAAAATTTATTTTCTATAATTGAGATTTCTGAAGGAAAAGCAATTTTGATATCAAAAATCTGAAAGTCTTGGATTCAAAATGGAGTCTCATCAGTAATCACCATGCTATTTCCCTCCAGCATCTTAGTGCTTGAAAAACTAGGTACAGCAGTTTGAATTAGGAATTCTGGTGCTCTGACTAGCTCACTGAGTCAGAATGCACTAAATCCAGAGGAGTAGAATTAGAAAGGAGAAAGGTACAAGGGGAAAAAAATAAGAAGATCTATCCTATGGAGCATTGACAGGCAGCTGAGAAAGGCCCTCAGAGACTTCCCTGGGGGAGCAAATGGCAGGCAAGAATGGCCATCCCTGGGTTAAGGCAGAAGACACACCACACCAGCATACCAGAGACCACACCAGCATACCAGTGATCACCCCAAGGATCTACCTTTAGCACCTGATTTTATCGGTAACTTGGGTTGGCTAGGTGCAAACAGAAACATCCAGTGCTGCTGAAACCTGAGCAGAGAGTCCTTTGGTGCTGCAGGAGGGTGGGCTCAGGGAAGTGCCCCCGTAGCAGGTCACTGAGCAGGCTTGGGTCAGCTTAGTGGCACTGAGAGGCCTGTGCTTGACTTTATCAGTAATACTGGAACCACAGATTACTAGCAGGCATTCTCCCAACTCCAACACCACTGAAACTGAGCAGATCTATGGCACCACAGGTGGGCCAACCCACAGCAGAAGTCCTGAGGCATATTGTGGTCTGGGCCAGTTAGGCCGGCGCCGCAGGTGGGCAGGGCCAGAGAGAAAAACCCCTGTGGTGGATCACGGAGCCAGGAACTTGTCTTAGGTTGGCTTTTTGGCATTGAGGGGCCTTGGGAGCGGGGTTTTTGCATGTGTCTGAGCCTGGTGGAAAGTGGGGACCCCCTAACAACTGGAGTCTTTGCTGAAATTGAGCTGTGAGCCTGTAAATAACAGTAAGACATCATCATTAGTGGCCCAGTCAAAACCCTAGAAACCACCCCTAGCAACAGCAAGCTTTCCTTCTTCCACTCCCACCTTCTCCACCAATAGCTTCACTCATCCAATAGAAGAAACCACATTCAGCCAACATAAAACTTCCTGGTTAGAACTCTAAACCCTCTTTATAACAAAGAGAAACCCATATCCACATTCCACACAGTGATTCCACCATCACAAAGAAAACTGCAGAGCAACCCAGAATGCCTGAATTAATAACTAAAAAA
>NW_006921601.1:19559262-19562959 GCF_000298275.1 Orycteropus afer afer | reverse complement strand
ACATGGAGGAAGAGGAGGCAATAGAATTATCTGAGAAGGAATTTAGAAGATACGTTTATAGAGCTTTACAAGAGCCTAAGGAAACCCCAAACAGAAACAAGGAGAACACAGACAATTCCCTGGAAGAACTCAGAAAAATCATTCAAGAACAAAATAATAAGATCAATACACAATAAGAACTCATACAAAAAAAACCCAGCAGTTAGAAATCTAGAAGATGAATACCAAAATTACAGAATTACACAACACAGTAGAAGCACAAAAGAGTAGGTTAGAACTGGTTGAAGAATGCATATCCCAGCTAGAAGACAAATTCCTGGACACCAGCCTGTATGAAGAAATATCAGAACAGAGATTTAAGAGAAATGAAGAGAAACTAAGAATTATATGGGATGACATGAAAAGAAATCACATAAGACTCATTGGAATTCCAGAACAAGAAGAGGTGGAAAAAAACACCAAGAAATATGTGGAAGACCTGCTAGCAGAAAACTTCCCCCATATCATGAAAGAAGAAAATTTGTCCAAGAAGCTCATAGAATCCCACACAAGATAGATCCCAAGAGAAAAACACCAAGGCATATTATAATCAAACTCTCTAAAACCAAAGACAAAGAAAAATTTTGAGAGCTGCCCAGGACAAAAGAAATATTACTTATAATAATCAGTTAGGCTGAGCTCTGATTACTCAGCAGAAACCATGCAGGCAAGAAGGCAATGGGGTGGCATATATAAAATACTGAAAGAAGAGAACTTCCAACCAAGAATCCTATATCCAGCCAAATTATCCTTAAAATATGAGGGCGAAATCAAAGCATTCTCAGACAGAAAGAAATTAAGGGATTTTGTAAAAATCAGACCAACCCTACAAGAAATGCTTATGGAAGTTCTTCCAGTAGAGAACCCACAACTGAAATCTACAAAATCAGGATACTTGGTATCAACACTAAAACTAAATCAGAAATAGAAACTCAAAATAAGACCAAAATAGAGTACAATGTTTTGTACTCTTAAAAACCAAGGAAGTCAATCAGCACGCAACAGCAACTAACATATCAGAGGCAATAAAACTTCTAAGTACAAACTTCCAAATGGAGAGGAAAATAGGACAATGTCTTCACAGTACACACTGTTCTAAAAATGTAGAGACAAGAATATACTTCAAGGTAACCACAGAGAAAAGTAACCAATCCCCCTAAGCAAATTCAGAAGGAAGGAAAACATATGTGTTTAATAAGCACAAAACCAACAATAAAGAAGAAAAGGGAGAAAGCATTAGCCAAGAAACTGAACTCAGCACAGAAAAGTATGTGGACCAAGAAACACCAAAAACATGACAAAAAAAAAAAAAAAAAAAAAAATAGAATGACAGCAATCAATTCATACCTATCACTAATTACACTCAATGTGGATGGACTCAATGCACCTATCAAGAGAAACAGAGTGGCAGACTGGATAAGAAAAGAAGACCCATCGATATGCTGCCTATAAGAGATCCACCTTAGACACAAAGATAAAAACAAATTAAGAGTTAATGGATGGAAAATAAATATACCAAGCCAATGGAAACCAAAAAAAAGCAGGAGTGGCAATATAAATTTCTGACAAAATAGACTTTAAGGTGAAAAACATCATAAGAGATAAAGAAGGACATTATATGATGCTGAAAGGGTCAAGTAACAAAGAAGAGGTTACAACGATGAATATTTATGCAACTAATGAAAATTCTCCAAAATATGTGAAGCAAATATGAACTGAATTAAAAGGGATAATAGACAACTCTACAATAGTAGTAGGAGACTTTAACACACCATTTTCAAAGAGGGACAGGTCAACTAGAAAAAAACTCAACAAAGATACAGAAGAACTCAACAATACAATCAACCAACTCAACTTCATAGACATACACAGAGCATTTCACCCAACAAAAGCACATTTCACATTCTTCTCCAGTGCACATGGATCCTTCTCCAGAATAGACCATATGTTAGAACATAAAACAAGCCTCAACAAATTCAAAAGCACTGAAATACTACAAAGCATCTTCTCAGACTACAATGCCATAAAATTAGAAAGTAATAATAGGAAGAGCAAGGAAAAAGCATCAAACATGTGGAAGCTGAACAACCCACTGCTCAAAAACTACTGGGTAATAGAACAGATAAAAACTGAAATAAAAAATTCCTAGAAACAAATGAGAATGAAGATATATCATACCAAAACCTATGGGACACAGCGAAAGCAGTACTCAGAGGACAGTTTATAGCAATAAATGCATACATCAAAAAAGAGCAAAGAAACAAAATCAACACTCTAACTCATCAACTCCAACAACTAGAAATAGACCAACAAAAGAATCCTACAGTATCTAGAAGCAAGGAAATAATTAAGATCAGAGCAGAAATGAATGAAACAGAAAACAAACAACAACAAAAAGAGAAAATCAACAAAACAAAAAGCTGGTTCTTCAAAAAGATTAATAAAATTGATAAACCATTGGAAGACATAACAAAAGAAAAGAAAGAGAAGATCCAAATCACAAGAATTGTAAACGAAAATGGTGTCATCACAACCGAACCTACTAAAATAAAAAAGATACTGACAGAATATTATGAAAAACTACTCCAATAGATTTGAGAACCTACAAGAGATGGACAAGTTTCTCAAATCACAAAACCTACCTAAACTATCCCACTCAGAGACAGAAAATTTGAACAGACTTATAAGAAAAGAAGATTGAACAGGTCACCAAAAAAAACTTCCCACAAAGAAAAGCTTTGGCCCTGATGGCTTCACTTGAGAATTCTATCAAATATTCAGAGATGTGTTGACACCTATGCTACTCAAGCTATTCCAGAACATAGAAAAAGATGGAGTACTCCCAAATTCATTTTATGAAGCAAGTGTAACACTATACCAAAACCAGGGAAAGACACCACTAGAAAGGAAAACTACAGACCAATATCCCTCATGAACATACATGCAAAAATCTTTAACAAAATCTTGGCCAACAGAATCCAACAACATATCAAAAAATTAATACACCTGGACCAAGTGGAATTCAAACCAGGTTTACAAGGGTGGTTCAACATCAGAAAATCAATCAATGTAATCCACCACATAAACAAAACAAAAGAACCATATGATTATATCAGTCAATGCAGAAAAGGCATTTGATAAAATCCAACATCCATTCCTGTTCAGAACTCTCAACAAAATAGGGATAAAAGGGAAATTCCTCAACATCATAAAGGGTATATATGCAAAGCCAACAACCAATGTCATTATTAATGGAGAAAGACTCAAGGTATTTCCCTTATGAACGGAAACCAGACAGGGATGCCCTCTATCACTATTTCTATTTAATATTGTATCGGAAGTCCTGGCCAGGGCAATAAGGCAAGAAAGAGAAATAAAAGGCATACAAATTCGCAAAGAGGAACTAAAACTCTCTATTTGTGGATGATATGATCCTGTACATAGAAAACCCAAGGGACTCAATAATAATAATAAAAAAAAAACTACTGGAACTAAGTGTCAGGATACAAGGTCAACATACAAAAATCAATTGGTTTCTTCTACACCAACAAAGAGTCCTCTGATAAAGAAATAAGAGAAACAATACCATTTACTGTAGCTACGAAAAAGATAAAATATCTAAGAATAAACCTCACCAGAGACACAAAAGACCTATACA
>NW_006921601.1:19540557-19559162 GCF_000298275.1 Orycteropus afer afer | reverse complement strand
TACATTTAATGCAATCCCAGTTCAGATTTCAACAAAATTTTTTAAGGACATGGAAAAACTAATTACTAATTTTGTATGGAAAGGAAAGAGACCTCAGATAAGCAGAGCACTTCTCAAGGAGAAAAATAAAGTGGGAGGTCTCACACTCCCAGATCTTAAGAACTACTATACAGCCACAGTAGTCAAAACAGCATGGTATTGGTACAATGATAGACAGATAGACCAATGGAACAGAATCCAAAGTCCAGATATAGACCCATCCATCTATGGACAACTGATCTTTGACAAAGGTCCAAAACTCATTAAATGGGGGAAGAAACAGCCTCCTTAACAAATGGGCTGCCCAAACTGGATATCCACCTGTAGAAAAATGAAACAAGACCCATATCTCGCCCTATACACAAAAACAAACTCAAGCTGGATCAAAGATTTAAATGTAAAACTCAAAACTATAAAATACATCAAAGATAAAATAAGGGCAAATCTGGGAACCCTAATTTATGGCATAAATAGACTATCAAGCATAACCTAGAATGTGCAGGAGATAGAAGAGAAGCTAGATGACTGGGACCTTTTAAAAATTAAATTCTTAAGTGCATCAAAAGACTTCATCAAAAGGGTAAAATGATAACCTACAGATTGGGAGAAAATATTTGCCTATGACATATCTGCTAAAGGACTTATCTCCAAAATCTATAAAAAACTTCAATACCTCAACACCAAAAAGACTAATATAATAACCCAATTCACAAATGTGCAAAAGACTGGAACAGATACTTCACCAAAGAAAATATACAGGCAGCCAACAAACACATGAGAAACTGCTCATGATCATTAATCATTAGAGAGATGCAAATCAAAACAATGAGATATCATCTCACCCCAGCAATAATAGCAAAGTTCAACAGGTCAGAAAATAACAAATCCTGGAGAGGTTGCGGAGAGATTGGAACTCTTGTGTGCTGCTGGTAGGATTGTAAAATGGTACAACCATTGTGGCAAACGGTATGGCGTTTCCTTCAAAAACTGAAAACAGAACTACCAATTTACCCAGCAATTCCATTACTAGGAATATATTCTGAAAAGGTGAGAGATAGCACACAGACAGACATATGTACACCTATGTTAATTGCAGTACAATTCACTATAGCAAAGAGATGGAAACAACCTAAATGCCCATCAATGGATGAGTGGATAACCAAATTATGGTATATGCACACAATGGAATACTATGCTATGTTTCATTAAAGAACAATGAGGGTTACATGAATCATTTCACAACGTAGCATGAACCTGGAGGACATTATGCTGAGTGAAATAAGTCAATCACAGAAAGACAAGTACTGTATGAGCCCATTACTGTAAAGACAGAGAAGGGTTTGCTTGGGAAAGGGTACTCACTTAGTAGGTTACTGGGATGAGGAGGGAAGGGGAGGGATTAATTTCGGGCTAGTTGAGGCTTACATGCTGACATGGATGGGGGAGGGATATACAGGACAGATATATGACCACCATGATAACATTAGGAAATGGGAGGACACCAAATTGTGCACATAAGAGATAGATGACAGATGCTAATACCAACCGATGTGCCCACAATACTACATTGCTGTTAACACCAAACACCAGGCTACAGAAAAACACATAAACACCTGAGATGATCAGATGGGGGTCAGTGAACAGAAGTATACTCTAGACCAAGGATAGATTCAACTGAAGCTAATCTTGCACAGACACCAGTGATACAAAATACCTGCAGTCCTTACACAAACAATAAAAGACAGACACAGAGTAATCCCTCACAGACAACCAGACACTATGGGAGAGAGATCCAATAGATCTACTGTCTCAGGATCAGAGTACTGGAGGACACCAGACTCAATTGGCACAACAAAATACATAAAAGCCTTGCTCCACATCCTACATTGGTTAAGTAGCAACTGGGATCCTAAAAGCTTTCAAGCGGCCATCTAGGATGCAGCTAATGGTCTCCTAGTATTGGAAGAGGAGAATGCAAAAAAAAAAAAAAAAAAGCAAGGGCATATGGATGGAAGCAATGAGCCCTAGGACACAATGGCCCTTGAGACCAGAACTAGATGGTACCCGGCTACCAATGTCAACCACTCAGGAAAGGATCAAATCTGAAGATCCTGGATAGAGTAGGAGGGAAAACGTGGAACAAAATCCAAAAGCTCAATAATGACCAGAATTAGTGGTCAGAGGAAATCTGGTGAGACCCCCAATACTATGGCTCTGGAATACATTCTGTGCCTGGAATAAAACGTACCTGCAGGGACTGGCTCTCAGCCCAACAATTAACAAGTTGTACACGCCGACCACTCAACCCAGGATGCTGCACCCACACACTCAATGGTAATACATCCCTTAAAGCAATAGACCACGGGACACCAGAGGACCAACATTCAAATTGAGGAAATGCAGGACAAATAGGAGTGCATAAATATGGGGGGCACAGGGGGAGGGTTACAAGGTAGGGAGGGGAGGAGACTGGGTTAGGGTCGGACATGGTAAATGGGGAATGAAACTAAACGTACACGTAACGTTGAATGTAAAACAATCTCTTAAAATAAAAAAATCTGAAAGTCTTCAGCTTAAACCCTTTTTCTTCCATTTTGTTTTTATAATAGTTTCTTAAAATAATAAGACTAAGATTCCATTGGTACACCACATACAGACTAAACCAGCCCACTCAGCAGGTACTTAATTGAATAAGTGCATTGAGTGATAACAGGTCATGAAGAGCATGAGTTTTATAAACTAAATTATTTTATTTCTTTGTAAAATGGCAAATAAACCTAAAATTTTTTAGAATACATCCAGAAATATTTATATGTTTGACAAAGGATATCTTTTCCTATGTATTAATAAGTGCTACAAATATATCCAAAGTTAAAAAAATTTCTCAGTCATAACCAAATACCTTGAGGAAATAAGCCACTGGGTTTGAGGGGCTCTGGACTATAGCCTCAGGGGACACCAAGGTCAATTGGCACAACACAGTTCACAAAGACAAGGTTCTACATCCTACTTTGGTAAGTAGCGACTAGAGTCTTAAAAGCTTGTGAGTGGCCATCGAAGGAGCAACTATTGGTCTCTCCCCATCTGGAGCAAAGAAAAGTGAAGAAAATCAAAGATACAAAGAAGCAGTTAATCCCAAGGACCAATGGACCACATGAACCCAGGCTGCATGATCCTGAGACCAGAAGAACTAGATGCTGCCCAGCCACTACTGCTGAGGCTACCACTGCTGTCTGCTCTGAAAAGAATCACAATAGGAGGTTCTAGATAGAGTGGGAGAAAAATGTGGAACAAAATTCAAAATCATCAAAAAAGACCAGATTTACTGGTCTGATGAAGACTGATGGACCTCCTGAGACTATGGCCATTAGATACCCTTCAAGCTGGAAATGGAACTGAAACTCCACGGTTTAACTTTTAGCCAAAAAATAGACAGGACCAGAAGGTGAACCAGAAAGGTATGCATTCATTAGAACAACCAACCACACAAGACCCATAGAGCAGCATTTGTCCAGGGACAAAGTCAAGAAGGCAGGAAGAGATAGAAAAGAAGGACAAAGGGAAATGGTAAGTACAGGAAGCAAGTGCGAAGATCGATGTTACCTTGTGGGGAACGCAATGAATGTTACAAAACATAATGTGTATGAACTGTTGAATGGAAAACCAATTTGTTCTGTAAAGTTTCACCCAAATTAAAAAAAAAAAAAAAAAGGATTACACCCTTTAAACCTGAGTAAATCAGGACTAAGCCTGTACATTTTCTGAGACTAGAAACTGAACCAAGGGAGATATTTCACTTGGGGCAGATTCCCTGCTCCCCCTCTGAACCAGATACTACCATCTGAGCAAAGAGGCAAGTCCTGTAAAGCCAAAGAAGAGGAAAGGGTGATTTTTCTTTCCCACTCTTGGCTTTCGGGGAAGGAGAGTTTTCTTGGAAAGAGTTAAACTTTCTAAACGAACAGTCCTAGCCTGACTCCAAGACTTCTGAGTCCAGAAAACAGCTCTGGAAAGCCCAAAGAGAGAGCTTTTGCTTCTCTGACTTCTCACACACTCTTCTTTCAAATGAATTTAAACCTTTTCTTGTCCAAATCCCTGCAGGAAAAAAAAAAAAGGACCCACTCTGCAGTTTTTCTACTATTATGCAAATAGATTAATCAGGCAATGCTCCTGTGAGAATTAATTTATATTTGAATCCAATGAGGCCTGGATGCTTGCTAACTGAACCCCCAGGCCAAAGCCTCAGCTAGGTAGCAACCTCATATTATTCCTTTGACGAAATGTGAACTGACATAAATACTATGGCTCCCTTTCAATCCGATTACCCGTTACCTCACATCAATGCTACCCCAGCCGTCAGATTCTGGCGTCTTTCCTTTCACCAGCTCCAGGAACAACAGACAACTCCTCCTTGATAAACAAGCACCCACGCTGCCACCTCGTACCCCCACTCTTAACCCATCATCCTCACTCAATGGGCTCTATTCGACAAGGTATTTTATTTTGTTTGTAGGAATCAAGGACTAAAAAAACAGTTCAAAATCAAGCCTGGCTGAGGCTGTTCATTCAAAGCTGTCCTTTCACACAATCAGCACTAAGAGCCTCTGGAAATAACACCCCTGAAGTATCCACCCTTTAATGGACGTCATCTCCTCAGGACGCTCCCCTCCCCTCGCTGCTACATCTCCCTCCCCTAAGTCTTATGAACTCTTTTTAAAACACACAAAAAACAAATAGCAGCACAGGTTTTCCTGGGCTTGCGTGACCTGAAGCTCAGTCAAAATGAACCTACATTTTAGACCATACCTTTGTACTAAACTCATGTTGACAACCACTAAATTCTTTCCATTGCTCTGCGTAGAAACTTAAAAAAGATTTCATTTCTCTCTCCATCACCACCCCCATTAAAACTTTGTTCATTTAAAAAGCTTGGCTAAACAATCCACCAGGTGGGGGGAGAGCTTTTCTATGTGGGCTGCTCGGTTTCTGGAGCCCCTACCTTGGTAATTAGATTAACAGGCAAAATGTGAATAGAAGCCATCGGAACTGTCCCCACTCCCTTCATGCTTTTCTGCCATTTATTGCACATAACTGATAGCAAAATACCTTGAATGATGGCACACACACACAAAAAATATGGATTTGTGAGCTGCTCTATGCTGAAAATGGAAATGAGAGAGCAAGAAAACAAAGCAACCTTTATTTTAAATAATGAAACTGCAAGTAACAGTAGTACTTGGTTACTTGAGAAAGAGTCCATACAAGCATAAATTGGGCTGCTGCTATGTTTGTTAGCTTTGACGTCAATGAGTTTAAATGCATCTGTATTCCCTTTTTAGCACTATCTGAAATACAGGGTTGTTGTGAGTTGCCATTCAGTCAATTCTAACTCATGGCAATCCAGTAAGCAATGGCTGTCTTCCTGAATCCATGATGGACAGCAATACCCTCTCTAACCACAACTCCTCTAGATGCTCTGAATTTGAGATGCTTTAAGTTATATTCTAAATAAATATGCATATTAAAGAAATGACTCACTTTTTAGAATTAAGAAGACGCAAACTAGGTGATGAATTGCATGAATAATCGTGGAACTACCTATAAGAAAACCATTATTTTTGCCAAATAGCTTTCATATTTTTTGAAGCAATTTACTCTCTGTTATTCCAGAAGTTACATCTGTTTTCATGTAAAGTAGATTTTCATTTAAAAGTAGAAGAGGGATTGAGCGAACACATTTGATTTTGGTAATTCCTTTTCCTTTTACCTCTACCCCTAGTGTAAAATTTAGTAACGTAAATTACCAAATGTTTAAAATTAGCTCTGTAGTGTTTATCAAGTGCATGTTTAAATGGCTATTCGGAGAGGTTGCTTTATGCCATATTTTAACTAAAAAAAAAAGTGTAACCTTTCTACTCCTTCCCTTGGCTTGGTGGTTCATCATTTATTCAACAAATTCATTCAGTATCTACTGATTGCTAGATGGTGTTTCTGCAGTGACAAGCTCTTAGGTTCATGTGGTTAAAACCCCAAACATTCTTCATCCTTCCTTTACCTATAATTTGGTACCACAGAAATATTTTCCTGTAAGGTCAGCCCCTTAACAGGAAACATCTAAGAGACTTTGTTCATCAGCCTAGGGACTCACAAAATGGAGGTTAATTACATCAGACCACAAAATGGAGGATGATTACATCATTGCACAATGGCCAAACCACTGAAAATCATGGCCCCTTAAATTGGCACACAGCCTTAACTGTTCTATATATATATATATATATACCTTATTTGTATTAGTAGCAAGCTGTTTAATCTACTTGGTAAACCACAGCACCTTATTTGCATAGTCTCATCCAATCATTGTGTGAGAGTCACAAAGACTGGCTACAAAGCAATTCATTGCACCATACGTCACACCCTGGGTCTTCTAGACATGGACCTTTTCATACTTGGAGGACTAACTTCCTCTTTCCAATCATTTTACCACTCAAACACAGCCACTAACAATTAGTCCTTCAGCAGAGCAAGAGTCCCTATGGTTAGGTTACTCAGGTACCAGCCATTCAAGTCTATTTCAGGTATCCATCTGATCTGGTCAGGTTCTCAAAAAGTTTTCTCCGCTTCACCCCCTCTGGCCTCTGATAAAATTTAGTTGAGAAGCTTATTTCCCTCCTCTGAGTCTCTCTCATGCTATTAGCATAATGTTAGATTTTCCCTACTACATAACCCATTTCATTTTTGATGACTTCCAATTTTCCCAGATTCATACTTTGTACACTCCATGTTCCAATTATTCAAGGATGTTTGCAGCTGTCTCTTCACATTTTGAGTCATGTCTTATCAGAAAATGAAGGTCCTGAAAACTAACTGAAGGCACTGGTGAAAAACAAGACTCCAGGAATTGACAGAATACAGATTGAGATATTGCAACAAATGGATGCAACACTGGAAGCACTCACTTGTCTCTGCCAAGACATTTGGAAGACAGCTACATGGCCAACCAAGTGGAAGAGATCCATATTTGTGTCCAATCCAAAGAAAAGTGTTCCGATACAATGCAGAAATTATAGAAAAATATCACATGCAAGTAAAATTTTGCTGAAGATAATTAAAAATGTTCGCCAGCAGTACACTAACAGGGAACTGCCTAAAATTCAAGCTGGGTACAGAAGAGGATGTGGAATGAAGGATATCATTGCTGATGTCAGATAGGTCTTAGCTGAAAGGAAAGAATACCAGAAAGATGTTTACCTGTGTTTTATTGACAATGCAAAAGCATTTGACTAGGTGCATCTTAACAAATTATGGATCACGTTGTGAAGAGTGGGAATTCCAGAACACTTACTGATGGTCAAGTGGCACCTAGACATAGACTAAGAGACTTGAACAGAACAATAGGATAGTTCATGGTTTAAAATTAGGAAAGGTATGCATCAGGGTTGCATCCTTTCACCTTATTTATTCAATCTGCATGCTGAGCAAATAATCCGAGATGCTATACTATATGAAGAAGAATACAGCATCAGGATTGCAGGAAGACTTACATCAGTGATACACAGAGACACAACCTTGCTTGCTGAAAGTGAAGAAGACTTGAGGTACTTACTGATGAAGATGAAAGACTACATATAGCCCTCAGTATGGATTATACCTTAACATAAAGAAAAAAAATCCTCACAACTGGACTAATAAATAACATCAGGATAAACAGAGAAAAGATTGAAGTATTGGTTCTTAGTGACGCTCTAACAGGAATATACCACAAATGGGTGGCTTGAAGAAACAGGGATTTATTCTTACAGTTTAGGAGGTTAGAAGTCCAAGTTCAAAGTGCCAGCTCTGGGAGCTGGGTGAAAGCCTCTTGACCATGGGCATCAGCTCTGCCTCTTGCTCTGGCCCACTAAGGCTGGAGGTGTCTGTTAACTCAAGCAGCTGCTGGCTGCTGACAAACCCAAGGTTGACAAGTAAAATGTCACAGTTCCAAAATTATCAAACAATATGGCAGGCCACTAGTTCAAGTCCAGAAACAGTCTCAAGATTGGCAGACAATATGGTAGGCTACTGAGATGGAGATTCGGCCAAATGCAGAATCCACATGTGCCTCAAGACCTTTCTCAAAGCATCTTCATATGTACTGGAAGCAGACCACATTCCTAAGGCAGCTACTCAGCTGCTCACAGTAGATTCCACCATAGAGTGGATTAGCAATCTCATCCTGAGAAGTAACTACATCCAGCTTCCCAGCCACTCAAAACCAGGCCCAGCAAAGTTGACACATAACCTTAACTACCACAACAAAGAATATTGAATATACCATGACCGGTCAGAAGAACAAACAAATCTGTATTGGAAGAAGTACAGCCACAATGATCCTTAGACATGAGGAGGGCAAGACTTCATCTCATATACTTAGTATATGTTTTCAGCAGGGACCAGTCCCTGGAGAAGGATATCATGCTTGATAAAGTAGAGGACTAGTGAAAAAAAGGAAGACCCACAACCCACAGAATGGATTGACAGAGTGGCTGCAACAATGGGCTCAAACATAGCAACAGTTGTGAGGATGGTGCAGGACTGGTGCAGTGTAGTAAATTACATAATATGGCTTTTCTAGCCACAAGTCTTCATAAACTCTAGGGTGGAATTTGTCATGAGCAACTGAGTGGCTCCTGATTGTTAAAAATTATCCACCTGGGGTATTTCTGTTGTGTGTAGTACCAAGTAATCTTCTGGGAGTTTCGCCCTCTCTCAGGTGTATAGAATTCTGATGTTGCGATTGGTTAATTTGGCCACTCTGACTGCTGCTGAGAGACACACGCTCCTGGGAGACACATCCTTGCTGAGAGAGAGACACGTCCTTGCTGAGAGAGAGAGACTTGAGAGGCACACATTGCCAAGAGAAAAACTGAGAGACACGCACTGCTGAGAGACTGAAAGAGACTGCTGACTGAGAGACAGCAGGCTGAGAGAGACTAAACATGTTCCTGAACTTGAATTGTAGCCTGTTACTTCCCTAATAAACCCCACAATCTGTGAGTTCTGTGTAGCTGCTGGAGCAAATTATCGAACCCAGCAGAGAGGTGGTGGGTGCTGTGGGAGGAACGGTTGGTATTAGGGTTGGTGAAAGGGCTAGAGGGAGGCAGCATGTCTGGCCTCACAGGAATAGGCCCTGGGCTACTGATGGTGATTCTGTCTTCCTCTTGTGTGGTTAGAGGAGGTCAGATGATGCAGCCTCCCTGCCCCTTTGGCAACTGGGCAGTGTTTGCTTCTGTTATATGTGGGGTCACTATGAGTCAGAACCAACTCAATGGCATGTAACAAGAACAACAACTATATAACCCATTTATTCATTCCTTTACCTTTAGCTATTATTTCTCCTTTCTTCCATTTGTCATTTATTTCTACCCAAATGTTTTCATCTTGGGAAGTGAGATCAGGGTCAGTTGCTGTGTCAATCCCAATTGCTGGTAGCAAAACCAGTCTAGCAAGTGCCTCCTCCTCCTCAGTCTATTCCTATTCATGTAGGGTTACATAGATACAGCACTAGTGGGCTATCTCAACCACTAGGCAATACAACAGTATTCATTGCCAACCTCAATTTTGCCAGATGGAGAGAAGGTACAATCCATTCCATCAGGCCTTTAGGAATTCTGGCATCCAGGTTCAGGGGTATAGTTATAGTCTCTTACTTAGGGATCACCCCTACTTCCAGTACCCACAGCTGCATCCAGCAGCGTCTATCAGGAGAAAAGCAGTATTAAGTGATAGGAGGAAGAACTGTACAATGGCACCTGAATCCTCCCTTATCCTGTCTTCCCCAGATCCACCATAGAAGTGTAGGAATCTATCCAATGCTGATCTTCCCTTTGCCCACCTCATAGTGAGTGTGAGCACACACTCATAAAGGTGTGTGAGCCAGCTCTTCATACTTCTATCTCCCCTTGTTTTAGATAACAAATGTTTCAATTGCCCCTTCCAATTCTCTATCAAACCATTACTCTGAGGATGATATAAAAATAATAATAATTAAAAAAAAAAACCAGCTGCCATCAAGTCAGATCCAACTTATAACGACCCCTCCTTGGGTTTCCAAGGCAGTGTCACTACAGAAGTAGATTGCCCAACCTTCCTTCTGAGGAGTAGCTGGTGGGTTTGAACTGCCAGCTTTCTGATTAGCAGTCAAATGCCTTAGGCACTATGCCACCAGAGCTCCTAAGGGTGGTATACAACATGGTATCTCCATTTAATATGTTTCTTGGCTTCTTGCTGCACCCTGTGGGCTGCAAAGTTTGTCCTTTGCTTTGATGAAACAGAACTTGGTGGCTCAAATTGGTACAGTATCTTTAGCCAATCCCTTAAAGGTGTTTTACATTTTTGGATGTGTCACAGGATATGCAAAGTCCAGACAGAGCAAGTATGTTAGGCCAGTTCTTCTAGAGAAGAAAAACCAGTAAAGTTTGTAGAGAGAGAGAAAAAAAAATAAATTTATCTTAGCAAAATGGCTCTCACACTTATAGAAGTTGGCAAGACCCAAGTTCCTGGATCAAACATCAAACTGGAGGTTTTTTCCAACTTACACAGCTGCAGGGGCTGACAAACTCAAGGTTGGCAGGCAGTACTGACTGTTGACTCTGGCAGATGATGAATCCAAGATTACCAGGCTGAATGGTGGATTGCTTGCTCACAGTTGGAATCGACTTGATGGCAGTGAGTTTGGGTTGTTTTGGTTTTGTTGTCTTTAACTCTTGTGCTCATCTCAGTGTCTTCTTTTGTCTTGATCATTATGTGCTGGCCTTTCTCTTATTGTATATTGTCTTCCCTTTCACTCAAGTTGATATGTGTCTACCCTCTAGTGATTGACCCTTCCTTCCCTTCCTACCTCTGGAAACCATTAACGAATGCTTCTTTCTGTGTATAAACCTTTCATTGACTTTTTATAAGTATAGTCTCAAACAGTATTTGTCCTTTTGTGATTGATTAATTTCATTCAGCATAATGTCTTCCAAGTTCATCATCCATGTTATGAGGTGTTTTGCAAATTCATTGTTATTCTTTAACATTGCATAGCAATACATTGTGTGTAAGTACCATAGCTTGTTTATACATTCATCTGTTGATGGGAATTTAGGCTGCTTCTATCTTTTAACTATTGTGAATAGTGCTACAATGAGCATGCATGTGCATGCATCTATTTTTGTCAAAGCTCTTATTTCTGTAGAATATATACCTAGTAGTGGGATTGCTAGATCATATGGTATTTCTATTTCCAGCTTTTTAAGGAAGGGCCATACCATTTTCCACAGTGGTTGCACCATTTTATAGCCCACCAGCAATGCATGAGGGTTCCAGTCTCTTCATACCTTCACCTGCATTTGTTGTTTTATCTGTGTGTGTTTTTTAAAACTTTCCTATTAATGCTGGGGTGAGATGTTATCCCATTGTTGATTTTATTTGCATCTTTCTAATGGCTAATGATCTAGAGCATTTCTTCATTTTGTGGGCCACCTGAATGTCTTCTTTGATGAAGTGCCTATTAATGTTCTCCGCCCATTTTCTAATTGGATTTTTTATCTTTTTTGTTTTTGAGGTGTTGAAGTTCTCTATAAATTTTGGAGGTTAGACCTTTGATATGTCATTGCCAAAATTTTTTCTCCAGTCTGTGGGTTCTCTTCTTACTCTTTTGGTGAAGTCTTTTGATTTCATAAATGTTAAATCTTTAGGAGATGCCAGTCATCTAGTTTGCCTTCTGCTTTTTGTGCATTTTTAGTTATGCTTGATTGTGTATTTATGCCATGCATTGTTGTTGTTGTTAAGTGCCATCAAGTCATTTCCGACTCATAGCGACCCCATGTACAGCAGAACAAAACACTGCCCAATTCCGCGCCAGCCCCACAATCCCTGCTATACTTGAGCCCATCATCGCAGCCACCATGTCAATCCATCTCGTTGAAGGCCTCCCCTTCTTTTGTCGACCCTCCACCCTACCAAGCATGACATCCTTCTCCAGGGAATGGTCCCTTCTGACAACATGACCAAAATAGGTGAGACGAAGTCTGGCCATTCTTGCTTCCAAGGAGCATTCTGGCTGCACTTCCTCCAGGACAGATCTGTTAGTTCTTTTAGCAGTCCATGGTACTTTCAGCATTCTTCACCAGCACCACAACTCAAAAGCATCAACTCTTCTTAGGTCTTCCTTATTCATTATCCAGCTCTCACATGCATAGGAGGCGATTGGAAATATCATGATTTGTGTCAGGTGCACCTTAGTCCTCAATGAGATATCCTTGCTCCTCATCACTTGATACAGTTCCTTCGCAGTTGACTTTCCCAATGCTACACATCGTCTAATGTCCTGACTGCTGCTTCTGTTGGCATCAATTGTAGAACTAAGCAATGTGAATTCTTTGACAACTTCAATCTTCTCTCCATTTATTGTGATGCTGCTCATTGGTCCAGTTGTGAGGATTTTTGTTTTCTTTATATTGAGACGTAATCCATACTGCAGACTGTATTCTTCAACCTTCATCAGTAGGTGCCTTAAGTCATCCTCACTTTCAGCAAGCAAAGTTGTATCGTCTGCATATCTCAGGTTGTTAATGATTCTTCCTCCAATCCTGATACTATGTTTTTCTTCATATAGTCCAGCTTCTCAGATTATTTGCTCAGCATATAGATTGTATAAGTGTGGAGAAAGGATACAACCCTGACGCACTCCCTTCTTGATTTTAAACCAAGTAGTGACCCCTTGTTCTGTTCGAACGACAGCCTCCTGGTCAAGGTACAGATTCCTCATAAGTACAATCAAGTGCTCGGAATTCCCATTCTTCTCAATGTTATCCATAATTTGTCATGATCCACACAATCAAATGCCTTTGCATAGTCAATAAAACACAAGTAAACATCTTTCTGGTATTCTTTGCCTTGAGCCAAGATCCATCTGACAACAGCTATGATATCCCTTGTTCCACATCCTCTTCTGAATCCGGCTTGAACCTCTGGAAGTTCTCTGTCAATATACTGCTGCAATGCCATTCATTAGGACCTTTAAATTTGCCCCTATTTTTTCTTTGATGATCTTTATAGGTTTAGATTTACATTTAGGTATTTGAAGCATCTTCTCATGTCACAACACCACAAAATTAGAAATCAACAACAGGATGAGCAAGGAAAAATAATCAAATACATGGAAATTGACTAACACCCTAGTTAAAAACTACTGGATAATAGGAAAAATAAATAATGATATTAAAAAATTTCTTGAATCAAGTGAGAATGAAAACACAACATACCAAAATTTTGGGGACATAGCAAAAGCAATGTTCAGAGGGCAATTGATAGCAATAAATGCACATATCAAAAAAGAAAAAATAACAAAAATCAATACTCTAACCCAACAACTCCAACAATTAGAAAAAGAACAGCACAAAAAAAAAAAAAAAAAAGTCCCTACAGTCACCAGAAGTAAGGAAATAATACAGATTCAAACAGAAATAAATGAAACAAACAAAAAAGAAAGAAAGAATCAACAAGACTAGAAGTTAGTTCTTTGAAAAGATTAATTGACAAACTAGTAGCAAATCTAACAAAGGAAAAGAAGATACATATAACACAAACAAGAAACGAATTGGGCAATGTCACAAGAGAACCAACTGAAATACAAAAGGTAATAGTAAAATACCATGAAGAACTGTACTCCAACAAATTTGAAAATCTAGAAGAAATGGACAAATTTCTAGACATACACTACTATATAAATTAACACAGACCGAGGCATAGAATTTTAACACACTCATCACAAAATAAGAAATTGAACAGGTCATATAAAAAACTCCCAACAACAAAAAAAGTCCTAGCCCAGATGGCCTCAGTCACTAAATCAACCAAACATTCACAGAAGAGCTAACACCAATTCTCCTCAAACTATTCCAGAATATAGAAAAGGAGGAAATACTCCTGAATTCATTCTATTAAGTGAAAAAAAAAACCCTGATACCAAAGCCAGGCAAAGATGTCACTAAAAAAGAAAATTACAGACCAACATCCATCATGAACATAGATGCAAATATTCTCAACAAAATCCTAGTCAATAGAATCCAATAACATATCAAAAAAAATATACATCATGACCAAGTGAGATTCACACCAATATGCAAGGATGGTTTAACATTAGAAAAACCATCAACTGGAAGAACATGCCATGCTCATGGATAGGAAGAATGAACATTCTGAAAATGTCAATACTTTCTAAAGCAATCTATAGATTCAATGCAATTCCAATCCAGATTCCATCAACATTCTTTAAAGACATGGGAAAAACAATCACTAATTTTATATGGAAGGGAAAGAGACCTTGAATAAGCAAAGAACTACGAAAAAAGAAGAACAAAGTAGGAGGTCTCCACTCTCTGATCTTAAAACCTACTATATAGCCACAGTAGTCAAAACAGCATGATATTGCTACAATGACAGACACATAGAGCAGTGGAAGAGAATCAAGAATCCAGAAATAGATCTATCACCTATGGACAGCTGATCTTTGACAAAAGGCCAAAACCTACAAAATAGGAAAGAGATAGTCTCTTCAACAATGGTGCTCACAAAACTGGATATCCATTTACAAGAAAAGTGAAACAAGATCCATACCTCACACCATACACAAAAACTAGCTCAAGGTGGATCAAAGACCTAAATGTAAAACCTAAAAATACAAAGCTCATCAAGGAAAAAATAGGGGCAAACTTAGGGGCCCTAATTTATGGCATAAATAGATTATCAAACATAACCAAAAATGTACAAACAGAAGATAAACTAGATGTCTAGGACCTTCTGAAAATTAAATTCTTATGCACATCAAAAGACTTCTCCAAAAGAGTAAAAAGAGAACCCACAAATGGGAAAATGTATTTGACAACAGCATATCTGATGAGGGACTTATCTCTAAAATTTATAGAAAATGTCAACTCCTCAACATCAAAAAGACAAACAAATCCAATGCTCATTTTGGCAGCACATACACTAAAATTGGAAAGATACAGAGAAAATTAGCATGGTCCCTGTGCAAGAATGGCATGCAAATTCATGAAGTATTCTGTTTTCGTCCTCTAGTGTTGCTCTAACAGAAAATATCACAAATGGGATGGCTTTAACAAACAGGAGTTTATTCTCTTACATTTTTGGAGGCTAGAAGTCTGAGTTCAAAGTGCCAAGCTCTTGGGGCTAGGTGAAAACCATTGACCTTGGGCTTCAGCTCTGTCTCTTGCTCCTGGCCCACTGGAGCTAGAGGAGTCTCTTCACTCAGGCAGCTTGCTGGCTGCTGAGGCTAACAAGCCCAGGGCTGACAAATAAAATGGTCCAGTCCCAATATCACCACACAACATGGCAAGCCATTAGTTCAAATCCAGAGACTATCCCAAGATTGGCGGGAAACATGGCAGGCTGCTAAATGAAGACTCAGCTACATGCAGGGTTCAAGCATGCCAAAAAGCTGCAGATCTTTCTCAACGCTTCTCCTTAGGGATGTGGTCCAGTAGATCAGCTGCTCCAGTAGATTTTACCATGGAATTGGTTACCAATCTCACCATGGGAATAACTACATCCAGTTGCCCAGTCACTCAAAACCAGGCCCAGCCAAGTTGACACATAACCTTAACTACTACATATTCCATATTTTTCATATCAGCTTTGTAAATTTGCACCCAAATCACAATAAGAAAAAAAAGAAAATATGCAGACCTCTACATAAAAAAAGAAGACAAACAAATCCAATTTACATTTCATCAAACAAGATATTCAGGCAGCCAACAAACACATGAAGGAATATGCTTGTGATCATTAGAGAGATGCAATCAAAACAACAGTAAGATATCATCTCACCCCAGAATTAACAGCAAATTTCAAAAAACAGAAAACAATAAATGCTGCAAGGGTGTAGGGAGACTGGAACCCTCATACACTGCTGGTGAGACTGTAAAATGGTACAACCACTGTGGAAAACAGTACGGTGGAAAAAGTTGGAAATAAAATTACCATATGCTCCAACAATCCCTCTACTAGGTTATATCCTAGAGAAGAAAGAGCCATGATACAAATAGATATATGCACACCCATGTTCATTGCAGCAAAGTTCATAATAGCAAAGAGATGGAAACAAGTGCCAATCAATGGATGAATGAATAACTAAAATATGGTACATACACACAATAAAATACTATGCAATATTAAAAAATAATGAAACATCTGTGAAACATTTCATAACATGGATGAACTTGGAGAACAGTATGGTGAGTGAAATAAGCCAACCACAGAACGACAAATATTGCATGAGTCTACTATTAGAAAAAGGCATGGAAAGTTTTCACATAGGAGGGAACATTATTCATTGGTTACCAGGCATGGGGATGGAAGGGAAAATTGCTAACTAGGTAAAGAGGCACATATTGACTTGGCTGAAAGGAAAGGTAATATACCAAAAGCAGATAATGAGCATAATATCAGTAAGGAAAAAGAAGACATGTAGAGATGCACAAAAGGTACAGACAACAAAAGTAAATACTATCATATGCACAATACTGTATTAGTTTAAAAAAAAAAAAAGAAAGAAAGAAAGGAAACATGAACGTACTCCTGGATACATAGGTAGTCAGGCAAGATGATAAGGTATGGGTAGGTGAAAAGAAATATATCCATGGCCATATATATGTTTAAGGAGCTCTGGTAGCATAGTGCCTAAGGCATCTGACTGCTAACCAGAAGGCTGGTGATTCAAACCCACCAGCCACTCCTCAGAAGGAAGATTGGGCAATCTACTCCCATCATGATTCTGCCTCGGAAACCCAAGGAAGTGTCACTATGAGTTGGATCTGACTCAATGGCAGTGAGTTTGGTTTTGGTGAGTGGTAGACAGTGGTAGTTGGGCACCTTCTAGTTCTTCCAGTCTCAGGATTGTGGAAGTTGAGGTTTCCATGGTCTACTAGTTCCTTGGCCTAACTGTTTCAACATGGCTTTGATTTTCTTCATTCTTCTTCTTTGCTCCAGATAAGGGGAGATCAACAGTTCCATCTTAGCTGGCTGATTGCAACTTTTTAAGTCCCCAGTCGTTACTCACCAAAGTAGGATGCAGAACAATGTTTAGGGTACGATGTTATGCCAATTGAGCTTGATGTCCCCTATGACCATAGTTCTGAGCCTGCAGGACCTTCACTCCCTCAAGGTGTTTGGCTGTAGTTAAGAAGTTTTCATAATTTTGTCTCCTGTTAGCTCTATTCTATATATAAACAATTTTATAGCATATACAATACTATGTAAAAAAAGAAAGAAAATATGCAGACCTCTAAATAAAAAAGGAAAAGACAAACAAATCCAATTTACATTTCACCAAACAAGATATTCAGGCAACCAACAAACACATGAAAGAGTATGCTTGTGATCATTAGAGAGATGTAATTCAAAACAAGAGTAAGATATCTCACCCCAGCATTATCAGCAAATTTCAAAAAACAGAAAACAATCAATGTTAGCAAGGGTATAGATAGTAAATATCATTTGCCAAATCTATATATACCAAAAAAAACAAACTCACTGCCATCAAGTCGATTCCAACTCATAGTGATTTGAACCGCCAGCCTTCTGGTTAGCAGTCAAATGCCTTAGGCACTACACCACCAGAGCTCCCGTCCACTTGGAAAGGGAAATAATTGGTGACCCTGAATAGAGTGGGAGAAAAATGTGGGAAAAAATCCAAAATCATAAAAAAGACCAAGCTTACTGGGCTGATAGAGATTGATGAAACTCCCAAGTCTATAGCTCCTAGTCACCCTCTGGGCCTGGAATTGAACTTACTCACATGGTTTAACTTTCAGCCAAAAATAGACAGGCATACAAGGTGAGCAATTACACCAAGGAAGTGCACTCCTTAGAACAATCAACCATGGGAGATCATAAAGGCAGCATTTGCACAAGGAGAAAATTCAGAAGGCAGAAATGAAAAAGAAAAAAAAGAGACTTCCAGTAAGATGGAGGAATAGGCAGACAAGTGACACAGACCATCTTCCACGGATAAAAGAAAAACCAGTTGACAGGGATACAGAAGATAATCCTGGAGCCCTGAGATTTGAAAGGAATGATGCAGAAGTGGATTAGGCACCAACTAGTGGAAAAACCTGAACAAAAACAGTGAGTACAGAGACAGTCAGAGCTGCAGACTGTCAGCTACTCTGACAGGACCAACACCCTGAATGTTTGTTTCCAAGTGGTGTTGGGACCAGAAAAGTGACCTAAAGATCAACCCTGATCACCAAGGGCTGCAGGGACAACTGCGCTGATGGCCTATGACTAGGAAGGGAAACAGCAAGGAGGGAGACAACCTGAGCTACGGATTTTCTGCTGTCTGGAGGGTGCAGCCATTTTGATTGTTTACATATGGCAGCCATTTTAGATATTTAAAATGACCGAGGGTGCAGCCATTTTGAATCTTTGCAAGTGACAACCATTTTGGATTTTAAAGTGATAGCATTCTCATTTGGATTCCAGGGACCTAAGAATAGGCTCTGTTTGCCAAGGTCGGCAGGGAC
>NW_006921601.1:19532892-19535687 GCF_000298275.1 Orycteropus afer afer | reverse complement strand
CATTCCTACTTCCGTAGTGATACTGCCTCAGAAACCCAAGGAGGGGTCGCTATGAGTCGGGGCCGACTCGATGGCAAATAACAACAACAACAGCCAATTCCTCAGAAGTTAAAGCCACCATTCCTATTTTCATGAATAGCTTTTGCCTCGGGTAACTCATTGCAACTAACGAGCTGCTTCAATTCATAGGTGCTTTTTATCCCATCCAGAAACTAAAGATTTCTCATATTCCCATTTATCTTTTTTTACAGAACCACATATTCCAGTAAGTCTAGGCTGTTGCAGCAAATCCCACCACTGTGACACCAATTGAATAAATAATTTCTTTTATAAAGATCAGCAAAAGCTGGTTCCCATGAGGCACAGCTTAAAGATGGCCCGTATACCCAACTTTTCCAAATTGCTGTACCACTCCATCATCTCCAACATCAACTACTCACCCTCTCCTCAATACTCTCCCTCCTATCTTTATATACACACACATTTGTTATAGAGATTTAACCTTACCCAGTTATGAGAGCCATCTCTGAAAGCAGTATGTGTAAAGCTGTTATCTTCATGTCTGATGCTGGAGGTTGAAGACCACAGGCCAAAGAGTCAGGAAAGGGTATGGATGTAAAATGAAGGGCATCAAGAGCAAGCTGGAGCCCATAAGCACGAGGATGAACCCTATGAGGATGGACTAAAACTTATGTTGGTTCTTGTTGCCTCTGAACCTTAGTGGTATGAGCATCCTGCAAATACTGAGGCCTTTCTCAAGCAGCTAAGCATATACACCTGGCCCAGGAATCAGAGACACTGAAGGAGAATCTAGGGGAAGATGGAACAGTAGCAGGCCAAACTGCTGCCTCACCCAACCAAGTATTCCATATTTTTTCTGGCAACTCTAAATATAGGTGTCATGGATTGAATTGCATGCCCCCAAAATATGTATTTATTGTAAATCCTAATCTCTATGCCTGTGATTATAATATTATTTTGGAATGGGTTGTTTTTGTTATGTTAATGAGACAGGATTAATAGAAGGTATGTTTAGAGCATTTGGCTGCTAACCAAAAGGTTGGAGGTTCTAACCCACCAGTTATTCCTTGGGAGGAAGATGAAGCAGTCTGCTTCTGTAAACATTTACAGCCTTGGAAACCCTATGGGCAGTTCTACTCTGTTGTATAGGGTCACTACGAGTTGAAATCGACTCAATGGCAGTGGGTTTTGTGTTTTGCATCAGTCTCTTTCAAAATATAAAAGGAGCAGATTAAGGAGGCAGAGATGAGGGAAGACACATGCCAAACCTCATGAATTCTGTCCAGGAACAGAAGCTCAGGAGAGATAATGACTTTTCTCCAGAGCCAATAAGAAAGGAAACTTTACCCCAATGCCAACGCTGATTTCAGATATCTAGCCTCCTAAACTTTGAGAAAATGGATTTCTGTTTGTTAAAGCCACCCATTTATGATATTTGTTATAGCAGCACTAAATAACTAGGACAAGAGGGTAACAAATGCAATAATTAAGTTAAGTGTAGGATGCTAAAAGAGAACCTCCAAGGGACAGAGAACTCAGAGCACATGCTAGAGAAGGACCCCATAGGAGATGAGCGTTGAGTCTTTCCCAATCAATATATAAAAGTTAACCAGGTGGAGAGAGTACAGAGGCTGCTAGAGGCAGAAGCACCAGTGTACACAAAGACATTGGGGTTTGAAAGAGCAGGGCATACTCGAGCAAGTACAAGTAGTTCAACAGGGACAAAATGAATAAATAGAATTTCCGTAACTATCCAGGAGAAGAGCCAAAGTCAGAACACTGAATAGCGTTGTTATCCAAGGGATAAACAGAAAAAGGAGAGTCATGAAGTGAGCAAGATGGAGTAGTTTGAGAAGAAAAAGAAAACATGAAGCCAAAAGGAAGAAGTCCACAGAGCTCAATGCTGCAGACAAACAAAGTAAAATGAGCAAAATCTGTTGATTATGCCAACAGGGACAACACCAGTGACATGAAGCCTACCCTCAAGAAGTTCATGGTGTACTGAAGGACACTAACACTTAAATTATTACTATAGGTAGAGTTGCCAGATTTAGCCAAATAAAAATACAGAACACTGACAAAAGGCCATTTCAGTGGCATGTGATAGCAACAGCTTGAGAAAGGTCACGGAAGTGGCGAGAATTGGAAAAAGCAAGTGTAGAATCACTTTCAACACATTTGGTTGTGAGAGAAGCACCACCCTTAGACCTGGACAAACCAGGATCTTACTTGGGACCTGAACTTTATGGGGCCTCAGTCTTCTCTCCTCTGGCTCCCTATACACCACAAGGTAAGATTCTACAGGCCAAGGGGATGTGCTCATCTAGAACCCACACACACCCTTTTAGACCCTACAATTCTTTGCCCAAATGACACTAAGCCTGTTTCCAAAGCCTGCACGAGACTCCTCCCCAGGTGTCTCCTCCCAAAAGTGAAACATGCCACTGGCACGCCCATCACCAAACCTGCAGTCAACCTAGGGAAAGCTGTTTGGGGCTGGGGGGATCTTGGACACATGGACAGATGTCCACACTCTTGTGTGGATGGATGGCCTTTAGGATGTGGAATGGAGTCAGGACAAGACATGAAGAGAGGAGGATACAGGCCTCCATCTGTAATATCGTGCTTGTCTCACAAGTGTTAGGGGAGATCTGTGAGAAGTGGTTAGAGAGGGGCATAAGCCTTTTGAAAATAAGCACAATTTGAAAGAACTTGTAGTGAAGGTTATAATGAATCTATGTTGTTGTTGTTGTTGTTATGTGCCATCGAGTCGG
>NW_006921601.1:19529962-19532707 GCF_000298275.1 Orycteropus afer afer | reverse complement strand
GGAAAAGAAAATAATGAAAAACCAGTTCCCAGTATTATCCAGGCTGCCAGTAGCAGATGTTTCAAATGAAGAGACAATTTACAGAACCCACAGGCCAGGTTAATGGAACAAACAAGGAATATTGAGGCATTCAAAGACTAACAACAGTGGGAAGCCATTATACCCCATTATACCCCTAGGTCTGAAAGGACTGGAGACTGGCAGGGTGATATTGTCAGAGTCCAGAGATCTTGTGATTCTCTGACTTTAAGATCTTCCTTAAATGTAATAAAGCAAAAAGGGAAGTTTTCTCTTCTTCTGCCCTCCAGTTGGTGAGTGAATCCAACTAGAATCCAGCCAACAAAGGATCCTAGGGTCAATGCATTCCATAGAAATTGGCCTCTTGGGGCAAAAGCAGGATGAAGAAGGGTTAGGAAGTAAATCTACAGGGGCAAAAATCTGGATAACTGCTGAGTCATCTCCAACTCATGGCCACCCACATGCATCAGAGTTAAACTGCTCCAGAGGGTTTTAAGTGTCTGAGTTGTGGAAGTAGATCACCAGGCCTTTCTTTGAGCCACTTCTGGGTGGACTTGAACCCCCAATCTTTCAGTTAGCAGTTGAGCACATTAACCATTTGCACCACTCAGAGATTTATTGGAGGAGCAAACAGAAAATAAATAACCAGCAATGTCCCCAAGAAGGCAGGAGGGGATTTAACTCAGTACTGATGTGAACAGTTGTTGTTGTTGTTATGTGCCGTCGAGTCGGCCCCGACTCATAGCGACCCCTCCTTGGGTTTCCGAGGCAGTATCACTACGGAAGTAGGATTGCCCAACCTTCCTTCCGAGGAGTGGCTGGTGGGTTTGAACCGCCAGCCGTCTGGTTAGCAGGCAAGTGTCTTAGCCACTATGCTACCAGAGCTCCTGATGTGAACAGAGTGGAAGGTAAATTGAGAGGCAGGGGAATACCTTGTTTTTCTCTTGCAGACAGCAGCAGGTAATTGTGGTCAGCAGCTGGCATTTGATCTTGAGGCTTTTCTGTAGTACATATAATCCTCTCTTAGTGGTACAAGCAATTAGTGCTCAACTTCTCACCTGAAGGTTGTTGATTCAAACCCACCTAGCAGTGCCACGGAAGAAAGGCCTGAAGATCTGCTTCCATAAAGATTACAGCCAAGAAAACCCTATGGAACAATTTTACTCTGTAGCACATGGGGTTGCCATGACGTATTGCATGCACTGGCAAATCTGCTATAAAAGACCTCTTTTAAATGCTGAAGAGCAAAGATGTCTCTTTGAAGACTAAGGTGCACCTAACCCAAGCCATAATACTTTCAATTGCCTCATATGCATGTGAAAGCTGGACAATGAACAATGAAGACTGAAGAAGAGTTATTGCTTTTGAGTTGTGGTGTTGGTGAAGAATACTGAAAGTACCATGGATTACCAGAAGAGCAAACAAATCTGTCCTGGAAGAAATGGAGCCAGAATGCCCCTTGGAAGTGAGAATGGCCAGATTTCATCTCATCTACTTTGGTCATGTTGTTAGAAGGGACCATTCCCTTCTAACAGCTGAAAATCTGGGGTGGGGGTTTCTCATTCTCTCTCCTTCCTCCATTAATCTCCTGGCCTGCCAACTCAGGGCCTACAAACAACCCTCCAGCAACCTAAAGGCCCACACACTACTCAGGCATTGGCTCATGGTTCATTATAGCCTCTCTCTGATAGGTCCCTCCTTTGGTCAAATCAAGAGTCCCAACTTGTTAGAAAAAAATATATTTTAAAACTAATTTTCACTACAGTAGGAAACTGGTAGCCTTGCCTTTAATCCTCCCATCAGTGTCTGATCAGGAGGAAAAAAAAAAAAAAAACCTCTTTACCCTAAAATGGCAATCTCCACATTTCAAACAGAGACAAAATGAGCCAAAGAATTTTGGATGTTTAGAGACAAGGACATCCTGTTGCTCCCCAACCCCAGTCATCTTCTACAAACTACTGGCTCTGGAGATACAAACTGCTCCTCATCCTATGTTTTAAACACATCACCTAGTTTTTGCTTTTTTTAACATAAAAAAAAGAGAAAAAAAGAAAGGAAAAAGTGAAGCAAGATTCTGATCTAGAGAGTTTCAGTCCATAGGCAAACATCCCCCTGCAGGCTCTTAATATTTGACAAGAGTGAAATTTGATATTAAAACAAGCACTAGAAATAACTTGAATACAGGGCTTCAAACTGGTTAGAACCAGTTCAATCATGGTCATCTGCGTATAATTGGAATTGACCCAAAATTTTTTAATTTGGGTGAAGCGGCACAATAACCAAAATGAAAAACTTACAGGTCAATGCCCTGGAATGCCTAATGTGGGAGACTGGATTCCTGCCAGCACTGCAGGGTGTGACACACATTCGAAGCCGCTTGCTTGGCTGCCATCTTTGAGCAGGGCACCGTTGTTTCTGACGCTATCAAGAGATTGGCTGCTATGCTATGCTATGCTACCCTTGTTTCCTAAGAGGAAAAGTAAATTTGTAACAGGATGTCCTCCCCCCATTATTTCTCCCTTTTTGTACTTGCCAAGTTCATCTACATTTTACAAGTTCAGATTCATTCAGATTTGACTGCTTCAGTCATGACTGGGAGCTCTGGTAGGGTAGTGGCTAAGGTACTTGACTGCTAACCAGAAGGCTGGCGGTTCAAACCCACCAGCCACTCCCCGGAAGCAAGATGGGGCAATCTACTTCCGTAGTGATGTTGTTGTTGTTGTTGTT
>NW_006921601.1:19498927-19529222 GCF_000298275.1 Orycteropus afer afer | reverse complement strand
GCTGGTCAACCAACTTCATTGTCCTCTGAGCATCTTTCACCAGAAAGAGTTCGAGACAGGAAATCAATAGCTCCAACCTGGGGCACAGGGAAGGGTAAAAACATGGGGCAAGGCCACATGAACAAGGAGGGGGGGTGCAGCGCCTAATTAAAGCAGCTGAAAGGTTAAGTGGAGAGCCGTGGAGAGCCAGCGGAGCAGCAGCGGGGGGTTAGTTAGGGGGGAGGAGCATCTTCTGCTTTTCACCTACCTGGTGCGCAGCCACACCTCCATGGTGGGATAGGAGCTAGAGAGGAGGCTGGTGCCAGGCGAGGTGTGGGGCCGGATGCAAAGGGGCCTGATAGCCTCAGGGCGCTGCTCTCCGCATCCATTCCCACCAGACTGCAAGATCCTAGGGGCGGAAGTCACAACTACCCAGGCTTCTGAGGGCCCGGGGATCTTCCCCTCTTCTTGGAAGCCTCCAGCGCACGCCACTTTTCTTTCTTCCACAGCGCGCTCCTGGAGGACCTGGATATGCTGTCCATCCCGTACTGCCACTGAGCCCAGAGACTGGGAACTGCAGAGGCCCTAGGTGAGGCGCCCAAGAGCTGTGGGTTTTTTAATGTTGTTGTTGTTAAGTGTATTCCACCCACAGCAACCCAAGTGAGATGGGAGAACTGCCCTCACAGAATTTTCTCAGCTGTAATCTTTACAGAAGCAGATGGCCAGGTCTTTCTCCCGCAGAGCATCTGCATGAGTTCCAACCACCAACCTTTCTGAGCCAGGGAATGCTCAAACATTAGCACGCCAGTGTACCTTTTTTAAAGTTTAGATGATCAGATCCTAAAAGGCCCTTAGAGAACTCTTTGGAGCAACTCCTCCTCCACACAAGACCATTGAGGCCCAGGAGAAAAGAACTTTCCATGAAGACAAACAACACGGTAAAGTGAAATGGATCCAAACGTGAGTTCAAAGGATATCCAGGTCTGCAGAGACCCGCTTACAAAATAAGTAAAGGCAATTTATTTTTTCAGGAGAGAAGGAGGGAAATACCAACTCTGAAAAGAAGCAATATGAAATTAATTTCAGAGACAAAGAGGAGAGCGGAGAGAAAAAGCACTCAAGGCCTAGCTCACCAAACTTGAAGTTGGACTATTTTGAACCAGAACAGAGTCGGCAACCTCCCCCCTACTCCCCACCCCGGCCCTTCACTGTGTTAAAGCCTCTGGGACTGGAGCGCAGAAGCCAGTGAAAGTAAACTCGGGCCCAGGCGGCACTGCGCGCTGCTCTACCCGAGATCCTCTTTCTTCTGGTAAAAAAAAAAAAAGAAAACACAAAAAACCCACAAAAAAACACAACACACAGTTAACCACCTGTCAGGGCTGAGGATACAATGAGGCTCCTCGAAAAAGAGCTTTTCATGCATGCGTAATATATTTGTTCAGCTATTCACTTAATGAAGCTGATAAATGTGATGCAAGACAATAGTCAAGTTAATCTATTTAGTAAAATGTTTTGAGACTTTCAGGCTACGTTAAGGAGGGGAGCGTTCGGCGACATTTTCATTTAAATGCGCTCATCTCCACTCTTAGGCTGCACAAGGGGGTTCAAGCAATCTATGTGAATATAATTTCTTATAAATGTGTCTTTAATGGGTTTAATTCACCCTTGCCAGCTGTTTTGGGGGCTATTTTGTAAGAGCAAAACAAACGTTTCAGGCTTGGAAAGCTAGTTAAAATTAGTTTCGGTCAGCGAGGCCAAGCTATATTTCCTGCAAACCATCTGCTTGATTGGCACAATAGAAGGATTTTCAAGGAAAAAAGAGGGGAGTGAGTGTGAAAGGAATAGGGAGTCGGGTGGGGGGAGACGCTGGAAAGGGCTGGGGCGGCGGGTTGCTCCTTGTGGCCTATTCTGAAGGTGAACCTCTTATAGGTGTCTTAATAGAGCGGCTTGCCGAGAGGGGCTGGGGCGGCAGGAAAGCTCTTTCAGCGTTGAGTCTCGCTGTCCTTCTCCTTTTGCCCCGCCCGCCAGCTCCCTTTCTCCCCGGGACAGGAGATGCCTGGCGGTGGGAGCTTCTTCCCGCTGCTCCGGCTTCCCGCCAAACTCGCAAAGTGTGCACTAAATCTGTGGGCGGCTACACTCGGGACCCCCAAGTGCAGAGGGTCAGAAGCCTGCAAAGAGGTCTTAGAGACCTAGCCTTCTCGAAACGGACGCTGTCCATTTTTCGAAGGCCATGCTCTACTTTGCAGCGGCCTTCGCCTCCCTCTTGGGCCCGAGCTGATTCGGTCTCTCCAGGCCCGGCCTAAACTGGAGACCAGAGCGCAGCGGCGAAGACGCAGCGCGTGGAGCTGGGCCTGCCCATGTTCCCCTGTCCCGGAGAGAAGAATCCCCCAAGAGTTGGTTCCGAAAGCCCTTTCTGCCGCTCCACCGAAGCTTGGGCACCTTTGGCCCGTCCACCTCGGAGCTCCCAGTCCAGCCGCGGCTCAGGTGAGGTCCTTAACTCCAAACCTGAGCTTCCAGCGCTCCTTTTCTTTTTCCCTCCCGTCTTCTTTTCCCCTGAGAGAAAGAAACTCCAGCCCTAGAATAAAGAACGCAAATGACTTCTCCGAAATAAACTTGAAGATAACGACATTACAATGAATGGCAGGAAGCACAAAACCCCATGGGCTCAAGTCAAACAGCATTGGTCACAGGTCTTAGCCACAGCCGCCTCCGGCGCAGCCCCTTAGGCTATCGCGGAGTTTGAAAAGACGCGTTCCAGGAGATCACTTAAAGTAAGATCCTTTGGTCTGATTCCTTGCTTCCGTAGGATTTATTTTGCCATTTCACGGGCTACCAGCCCTTGCTCCCGCCCTCTTTAACGCCTTAGGAATTCTTTAGGAAGCTGAGGAGACTGACCGCTGGAAGCAGGTTCCACGTGGATCGCAGCAAGCGGTTGCCCCACCTTCCAAAAAAATGTCAGGCCCCATTTTAAAAGCAGAGAAATCAGCAAGAGTCTATAGTCAGGCAGAATTGCCGACTGTGTGTAGTGGGGGGGGGGGGGGAGAAGGAAGCATTGAACGACTCAGTGGGTGTGAAAACGACACCCAGGGTAAAGCCGTAGGAGGGCAGGCGGCCTGGGGAAGTGGGGCGCTAGAAAGTTTCCAGTCCAGCTTCACGTCCTTGCTGCCCCCAAAACGAAACCCAAGCTGTTCTCTGCAAATATAGGCTCTATTCCAAATCCTTCTGAAGACTGGGCAGGCGCTTCCTAGAAAAGGAAACGAACACCTGTAGCGGTCAACGTCTCCTTCGGAACCTAGCAACTGCCCGAAGCTTTCAGGAAAAGAAAGGGGTGGGGCGGCGGACAGAGACGGAACGCAAAAGCCAGAGCTCATCCTTCTGCGTCCAGAAAACAGTTGGGAGGGGGCGACTGGAGATTGCAATGGAAAATTGCGTCTTGTGGCAAGATTAAAGCGCAAGTAGTCAAATAGTTCCGTTTTCTATCCTACATTATTGCAAAACTTCCAAAGGAGGAACTTTGAATGTTTTTCGGCAGCTCTCCCTTTCCCTTTACTAGGGCCTCCAATTTACTCGAGCAATGCATATCCCGTATTTAAATCGCTACTTATTTCAGTTGTTTTTTTCCCGCTGGAGATTCTCCCGTCTGCCGCCTAGTACTCCTCCCTAAGCAGTCTTGGGCTCAGAAACTCCGCAATTGCGTCATCTTCAAGCATTAACTCCAGCCTTCAGTACCCAGGCCTAAATAACTTTTTAATTTGAATCAAGGGAGAGCTTTAGCGCGCTCCATTTCTGGTTTAATGTGATATAAATCGCAGATGCACTTTTATTGAACGGTTAAAGCAGCGACATGGAGATCATCAACACAAAACGCCCTGAACAAAACCATCGAGAGAAATAAAGCTGGTTAATAAGATTTTTGAGAAAGCTTTGTGTTAAAAAGCAAAAAGGAAAACCAGCTGAAGGTGACAGTTCATGGTTAATAGGATCAGGGCAGCCTGGCGGGGCTGCACACTTCTCTTTGGGGAGGTTCAGCCACACTAAAGAAATGAATGGGACATTTAACACATCTGTTATCTCGCCAAGTAGTGAAACGGGAAATCGCGACTCAGAGCTACCCCAGCCCCAATCCAGAGGAAGGCGAAGAGACTGTCCCTTGGAAGATTCCTCTGAAGGCCCAAATTAAGGAGAGGCCTTCCACGTGTGGACCAACATTCTCGGAAACTTGCGTTATTTGCTTGGCTTTTACGCTTGTATGTTGCAGTTAATTAAGGAGTGCAGAACCTTAGCCAAGTTAGGCGCTCCGCAAAGGGCAGGACTTTTATGGACTCCTGACCTTCACTGCCAAGGCATGAAATGTCCCAGTTGTGGATTTGAACGCAGTTTGCCAAAGGCTCCATGAAGTTGGAAAAGGGCCAGTGTAGCACTCACAGCGTTGGAGTCGCCTCCCTGAGGCAGCCCGGGATGGGGGTAAGGTCCCTGCGAGGGGAATCCTCTTGCCTAAGTGCCGCTCATCTCCCAGGATTGCTGCAGAGCCTTACTTGTAGACTCCTAGAGAAACGTCGCTGGGAACTGTTTGCAACTTGCTGAGAGTTTGCAGGAGACTGCCTTTTATTCTTTGGGTCACAATCAAAGCTCTGAAACTCAGCAAGTCTCTCAAGATAAAATAACCCAAAATCCAGACCTCCCCCGACCCTTACCCACAAACACACATCCAACAGCCCCAAAGCAGCCATTTCCAAATCTCCCTGGGCAGTTAAAATGGCACCCCTCCCCCATTCTCATTGCTTTAACCCGCTGCTCACATCTGCTTCACGTCTCAGCTAGGGTGAATAGGGCTAGAGACCGAAGAGGGAGTATATTTTCATGTTCACTGACTTGAAATTTTCCATTGTCTCCCCGAAAAAAGGGGGAGGGCTATTTTACTGATAGCCTGGAGATGAATTTCTATGAATATTTATTGATTTATTTTCCAGGCTCAGCAGGGGAGCTGCAAATAAATTTAGTACGTTCTTTAAATAATTCCTTTTCTATGAGGCAAGATGTCATCTGAAACTTCTAAATAGGCATTTAATTAGCCCGGGTGTTGCTTCGGAACAAAATCCCCCGGCGAGAGCTTTGGGGCCGCACTGTATTGCAAAGAGGCGGTCGATATGCAGAATTGATGCGCGCAAGCCTTTGTTGCCAGCCCATTGTGCGGGCCATGCTTATGAAGACTAATCCAATCATAAATTGCACCCCTGCGCCAATCAGAGCTCCCAGCGCCCCCCGGCGAATGAAGCTCGAGTGGAGAACTTTGTTGAACTTCATTGTCAGAGCTGTCACTTTTCAAAGCGCTTTAGCGGGCGGGCCACTATAAAACCATCATCTCGAAGGGAAGACCAGGGAGGATTCTCAGACGCCCAAGTGAAATCGTACTTGGAGACGTTTGCCAAGCCCCAGAGAGAGGGCACCGCGGGGGCGGGAGGGGCGGGAAGCGAGGCATTTACCCTCCAGCTACTGGAAGAAGGCTTATTCCGCCTGCCCTGCGCCTACCATGATGTTCCCCGGCCTCCTCGCGCCCCCCGCGGGGTACCCCAGCCTCCTGCGCCCTACGCCCACCTTGACGCTGCCCCAATCTTTGCAGTCGGCATTTTCCGGCCACTCCAGCTTCCTGGTGGAGGATTTGATCCGTATCAGCCGACCCCCCGCCTACATGCCCCGCAGCGTACCCACGGCGAGCATGTCGCCGTCCAGGCAAGGGGCCCCCGCGACCCTCACCGACACGGGGGCCTCGGACCTGGGATCCCCTGGCCGGGGCAGTCGGCAGGGCGGCTCCCCTCAGACGGCGGTCTCCCCAGCCAGTGAGCCTACGTTTCTTAAGTTTGGAGTGAACGCCATCCTCTCCTCGGCGCCCAGAACAGGTAAGGGAGGGCAGGACATTGAGGGTTGGTCCAGGTGTGGAGTATGTGCGGGGTCCCTCTGGCCTCAGTTTTCTGTATTGAGGGAGCACTCATGCACACATCCGCGTACACACGAATTCCGAAGTCCCTAGTAAGACAATGTGATACTTAAGTCCATCCTACTCCAAGGAAGAAAAGCCTCTAGGCTGCTCCACCCTCAGAATGAACTTGATAACACGCAGTCGGAAAGCGCGCACATTTCCCCGGCCCGGAAACAGCTAGCGCACGCCCCTGCATTGCTGTGTTTCTGTCTGCGGGCTTCCAGGAGCCAGTTTTTGTAAAACTCAAGACCGTGTATTTGTTGAATTAACTAACACTGTGGGTGTGAAATTCTTTTCTTTTCCGGCCCAATCCTACCCATCTCATTAATTGCTCAGTATAGCCTAGCAGGCGTCTGCGGAGAGGGGTGAGAGAAGGCGTTGTGAGGAAAGGGGAGGATTTCAGCAGATAAGCCAATGCTACGAAAAGATGTATTTTACTCTCAGTCCGCTGAGGAAGATAGCTATGAAACCAGCCGAAGGGGTAATCATTTCATGGGTTTAATCTGTTGTACAATAAACACACAAGCAAATTCCCTGTTTATCCTCCTCCCTCTGTCTCTCCCAGAAACGTCCCCTGCCTTGCTCCAGAATGTCCCTCCCAAGACCTTCGCCTTTCCCTACTTTGAAGGCTCCTTCCAGCCTTTCATCAGATCTTCTTATTTCCCAGGTAGGTCTCGTACCCTTCCTAGTGCGAGGCTGGGCGGCGCCCCAGCCCCGGCCCAACGCTCCCTGCCCCGAAGCCATATTTCTCCGTCCACCCCTCGGGGTTATGCTCTGGTTCAGAGGTTGCAAGGCGTACAACATTCACGAATCCGTCGCGCCAATTTGATGCCCTATTTAGCACAAGCAGTGACTGCTTGACACTTTGCACCAATTCCCTGCTCTACAAATTAGCAGGAATTGTCATGGTCCCAATTTGAGGCGGTTCCCTTCCCGGCGAGGAGCTGTTGGCATCCCTTCACGCCGCCGTTTTCCCACAGAGTCAGTGCACTTGGCCACGATTCCCCACAAAGGTTTCAGCACCATGACCAATTGGTCAGCTCCTCCGGGCAGCCACACACAGACCGACCCTCGCCCCTCCACGCCGCCGAGAGACACCTACCAGCCGGGGCTAATTTCTCTTTAAGATTCATTCAGGACTTCGGGCTTTTCACAAGACCACATGGGGCTCTCTTGTGTGGGGTGCTTGGGGTCGCCCAGTGGGAGGGGTACTAGATCCTCCCCCACCTCAACCTTCTATTTCCAACCTGATTAGCCGACGTCTTCTCATGCCCGCCCCTCCCCCACGAGTCTTAGTTTAAGTTATGTTGTTGTTGTTGTTATATGCCGTCGAGTCGGCCCCGACTCATAGCGACCCCTCTTTGGGTTTCCGAGGCAGTATCACTACGGAAGTAGATTGCCCAATCTTCCTTCTGAGGAGTGGCTGGTGGGTTTGAACCGTCAGCCTTCTGGTTAGCAGTCAAGTGCCTTAGGCACTAAGCTACCAGAGCTTGGAAAGTAAGCAGCAGTTGAACAGGAAGCTTCGATTGGGTCTCCGTCTAAAGAAGAAACACCTGAAACACCGTCCACACGGTTTCCATTCTGGAATCACGTGGTGATTCAAACGGCTCAAAAACTCTGCAACTGGTCAAAACTCAGGAGACAGAAGAGCCGCTATAAAGAGAAGCCAGAATGGGCATGGACGGTGGGGGATGGGTAAGACCAGGCCAGCACTCCCAAATATCAGCAAAAGAAACAAGCAATTGATTTTAAAAGGGGGAGAGAGCTCCCCCCAACCATTCATGCTGCTGCTGATAATGGAATTTGCTCCCTTTCTCCCTCATCTCAATGCTCTAACAAAAACAACCCGAGCTTTATAAATAGCTTTTCATGTCCATTTAATGAAACGATCGGAGGAGGAGAAGCCTCTGCCATCAGTATTCTCCCAATGGTCTTGGCCTGCAGTTGTGTTTAGTTTGAAAGTGTAAATCTCTTTTGTCCCAGTAATATATGGCTTTCGCTGCTTGTCCTCAGTCTTTTTCTGTTAGTTCATTACTACACAATTACCATTCACGCTTCATTAGAGTCTCTGTCTCTCTCTCTCTTTTTTTCCCTCCCTTAAAGCGAAACTCTCCCCCTTTTTATCATGCCAATACCCATTGGGAAGCAGTCAATGTGCTAATTAGCTGCCACTTTTCATGTATTCGGGTCGAATTCTTTACGTTTTTTGCTGGAGAGGGCGGAAAGATGACTATAAAAAAGATGAATACTGATGGGTTAAAAAAAAAAATCCAAAGAGGATTTTCCCTTATCAAATCAGTAAAAGAATTATTTTTCATCTAAAGTATGTAAAAGCCACCGAGGTAATAAAAATTTAGGGGAGAAGCCCAGCGGCATCAGCTGGATTTTTTTATTTTTATTTTTGTAATTCATTTCTTCTATGGCTATCTTAGCTGTTGTGTGCAGGTTTGTTTCCCTGAGACCTCTTTGAATGGATAAACGAAACGGGCTATTGTGGGGGCCGTTTTTCGTGGTTTTATCTAATCCGAGTACGGTTGAAAGGCAAAGTTATTTGGGCGGAAACTCCTTTCACTCTCCCAGGTTTGTAGGTTTGGGGCCTATTCTCCAGCGGGAGAAAAAGGAGAGCTTTAAAGGGATGAAGGGTCCGAGAGAGAAAGCCAAGGAGGCTGCGCTGGAGGGGCGGGCGCACCCCGGCGGGGGGTGGGGGGGTAGAGGACAGCGCCCCGCCATCGCAGCCTCCCCTTGCCCCGCAGCGTCCTCCAGCGTCGTGCCCATGCCTGGCACCTTCTCCTGGCCGCTGGCCGCCCGTGGCAAACCCCGCCGGGGCATGCTACGCCGCGCGGTGTTCTCCGACGTGCAGCGCAAGGCTCTGGAGAAGATGTTCCAGAAACAGAAGTACATCAGCAAGCCCGACCGCAAGAAGCTGGCGGCCAAATTGGGCCTGAAGGACTCGCAGGTGAGGGCAGTCTCGTCACAACACCTGGTCCCCTACGCTTCCCCTGACAACTGGGAGGTTCTTTGAAACCGCTTGGGTCCGGCTGTACAGGTGGGGAAACGGAGGCTCAGAGAGGTAGTAAGTGAACGAGCCAGCTTCCCCAAGGCGCCTCAGGACCGGACCCCTAGCTCACCTGAGTATCCTCCTACCCGCACCCCGAACGTCACGTGCAGGACGAGCTGGGGTGGGGGGTTGGCGGCGCTGCGACCCCGCTGAGCTCACTGCAGAGGGTGGGGCGCCGGCCCGGAAGCTAAGGCGGAGCAGCCCCTCCCCGGGCGCCGCGCGCTGCCCCCCGCCCGAGGCCTGGGCTCACCTCTGCTGCTCCGCCCCCAGGTGAAAATCTGGTTCCAAAACCGACGCATGAAATGGCGGAACTCCAAGGAGCGCGAGCTGCTGTCCAGCGGGGGCTGCCGCGAGCAGACCCTGCCCACCAAGCTCAATCCGCACCCGGACCTCAGCGACGTGGGCCAGAAGGGCCCCGCGGAGGACGAGGAGGAAGACGAGGGCCCGGGCAGCCCCGCCCACCGCCTGGCCTGTCGCGCGTCCCCCGACCCTCGGCACCTGCGCGACACGCGGCTCGAAGGGCCTCTGCCCGCGTCGCCGGCGCACTCGAGCAGCCCGGGCAAACCTTCGGACTTCTCCGACTCCGAGGAGGACGAGGAGGGCGAAGAGGAGGAGGAAATCACGGTTTCCTAAAAGCTCCTCCCCAGGCCGGGTACTGTTTTTAAACGCTTTGAAATTGAAGAGGCGGGATCCAGTCTGCGTATTCACCTTGTCCCTGCTGCCGCTTTCCACTGTAGAACCATCACAGCGTCCAGGGCGCTCCTGCCCCTTCCACTGCCCCCAAAGAAACGCTTTCTCCCCCCCCCCCCACACACACACCACCTGCCAACGGCCCTCCCCACAGAAACTTAATTTAGATCTTGGTCCAGGCCTTAACTTTCCCATATAGACTCCTTTCTATCTTGTTTGCTGCAAACTACTTTAAATACAGTGGGAGGTCTCCATTCCCTAGAGCCTGGGATCTGGGGCCTAAGAATTTCACATGATTAAGGGCTTAATTAGGAACGGGAGCCCCTGGATGGTGCAAATGGTTAAGTGCCCAACTACTTAACACCTGAAGAGACCCAGAGGCGCCTCAGAAGAAAGGCCTGGGGCTTTGCTTCAAAAGGTCACAGCCTTGAAAACCCTGTGGAGCAGTTGTACTCTGCAACATAAGAGGTGGCCAAATCAACTCCAGGGCAGCCAGCTTGGGGTGTCCGAGTTTATGAACCAGGCCCTGCAACTCTTTAGCAGCTATAGCCCTAAAGGTAGGGACCATTTTTACAGAGCGTGGAACTGAGTTAGGAGTCAAAACACCAACCTGTGACTCCAGGGCCCCTGACTTCCTAGGTCCCTTCACCTCCCTATCTTAGGTAAGGTTTCCAACATGGTCTGCATACCCTACTCCAGGCTGCCTACCCCCAGGCTTCCCATAGCAGTTCCCTTAGAAAGTTCAAAATTTTGAACAAGAAAAAATATCTGTGCCTTCTGGTCTAAGGCGCAAAATAATAAATATTGAGTCTTTTGTCATAATCTAAAATCTCTTGTGGAAGAAAAGTGAGTTCTCTAAATGAGGAGAAGAGTCCGCTTCTACTTTTGTTTGTGTATTTTTAATGCTTTTCCTTTATAATTTCTGCATCCATAGCATATGCACCAAGCACTCTACCTTGTGCCCTTTGAATATTTCCTGAGGGCTCTCTGGGCTGCAAAGCTTCTTAGCACTGGGCCTGATGTGGACAGAGAGAGACCCACAAGCCTCTTTGATTTTTTTTTTTTTAAATGAACTTTGCTGTCTTTGCACAGCTTTTATGAACTGTACACTATTTTGTACACATGTGTTGTATGGATATTTTATACCAAGGTTATTGTGAATGACTATAAAGAATTGACTAGATTTCTTTGTTTTTTTTTGCAATGGTTTTTAAACTTTAAAAAAGTAGCTGTTTAATTGCATAACTTATAAATAAATAAATACTTATTTTGTATTTTTACCCTGTACAGATTTTTTATATATGTATATATGTATGAAATAAATAAATGCCAAATAAAGTAGACTGTATGCAAAAGTCAGGTGATGTCATTAATTCACTGAGTGTTTGTGTTGAATGGAATAGAGCTAGTCTGAGGGTTGGACCTTATAGAAGGTAAACTGAGGTCCAAAAGAGGAAGGTACCTGTCCAAGCCCACCTAACTAGTTAATAGCTGGAACTAGGGCCTATCTCTGACTCCCAGTGTCTTTCCTGCTTTGCTGTACCATAAAATAGCTGTATTTGCTATGCACATGGAAAGTTTCTCCTGTAAAGTGATACCAAAAAGGTGAGTCTGCAGTCATTCTTCTCCCTGCTCTAAGGAACAAAATGATGGGTTAAAAGAAATTGATGAAAATCAAGTGTCTCGAGTCTGCAGCAGCTTTCTTTAAACTTCCTTGAAGACATGTTTTCTGGTCCTCAAGAAAGCCTCAAAATTGATGTTGACTCATTTTCTTTTGTGTGAGATTTGATTTTATCAAGAATGTTATCTACTGACAGGACATAACCCAGACACAGATTCTTCAGTCCCAAAATCAAACAAAAGTTCTCTAAAGAAGGAACAATTGATTTAGCCAGCAACCTACCCTGATTTTGCGCCTTTTGAGAGATTGGTCTTTTCAGCATCAGCCACACAGACCTTTGTTTCTTTCCTTACTTGAACCACATCCCAACTGTTGAGAAAAAAAAAAAAATTGTCAAGTTTAAATTCTGTCCTTTATATTTGAAATTTAAATATGTGCTATTACAAATTAACTCTTTTTCAAATCACACAAGCCTCCTCTACTGTAAGATTCTGATAACCTGGCTTATTCCTGAAGTTGATGTCACTGTTCATTATTGATTATACATGGAAAGTGAAAAAAAAAAGTTATTATTCAGATAATTCAAAGATTCACCTACATTTCCTCCTCAAAACATATGAAAATACTTAGCCCTTGTTCTACAGAGTCAGCATTCAACCCATTAATGCCTTCCTTTCCTGTTCTCACTGAGATAACTCTGCTTTGAGGGGCTCAGCAATGTCAAATTTGCCTAATAGTTCCTCAGCTATTGAACACTCTTAGATGCTTTAGTGTCTTATTCATTTCTAGTCTGTAAAGTTGTAATGTTTAGTTTTTAGAATGTCTCATGTCAATGTTAAAAATTTTCAATTTCCTTTTTTTAAATTCTGGTCTCAAAATGGTGCTACAATTCAATTGCAACTATAATACTGTATTTAAAAAATGATCTGTAAGAAAATCAGGCAAATTATTGACATCAATAAAGCTGAGGGAAAGATAGCTTTTGACATATTTTCTTTCTTATTTAGTTTCATCCAGTTTTTTTGAAGAGTGTATTCCTCCCTCCCATGAACTGAAGAACTCTGATATGTCGCTTTCATCTTGTTCTATAGCTGTAGAAGTAGAAACGATAGCTGTGGATTGGGAAAACATGTCTTCTAATCACCCCATTTGAAGCCAATAATCCATCCTTAAATATAAGAAAAATATGAAAAAATTTTGTTTTAGAATAAAATATTCAATTCCAAAGGTAAAATTTTGAAATGTAGAACATTTTCAAAGTATTTAAAAATATTATTTCCAAAAGATAACAAAGTTACTGATTTCTTGTTTTGTTTCTGTGCATATGCAAGGAAAGCTTTGGGATTTCAAAATAATAATTTATTAGATAATTTGTTGTTGTGTGCCATCAAGTCGGACCCGACTCATAACGACCCCTCCTTGGGTTTCTGAGATGGTATCACTACTGAAGTAGATTGCCCAACCTTCCTTCTGAGGAGTGGCTGGTGGGTTTGAAACACCAGCCTTCTGGTCAGCAGTCAAGTGCCTTAAGCACTATGCTACCAGAGCTTCTCTAATAATGAGGTTAAAATCAACCCACTGCCACTGAGTCATTCAGGCTTATAGTAACCCTATAGGACAGAGTAGAACTGCCCTGTCAGGTTTCCAAAAGAGTTCTGGTGGCATAGTGGTTAAGGCATTTGGCTGCTAACCACAAAGTCAGTGGTTTAAACCTACCAGCCACTCCATGGAAGAAAGATAGGGTGATCTGCTTTCATAAAGATGTACAGCCTTGGTAATCCAATGGGGGTCGCTATGAGTCAGAATCAACTTGATGGCAGTGAGTTTGGTTGGTTTGGTTATAGGGTTTCTAAGGCTGTATGTCTTTACAGAAGCAGACTGCCACATTTTTTCCTACGGAATGGCTGGTAGGTTCCAAACACTGATCTTTTGGTAAGCAACAGAGTGCTTTAACCACTGCATCACAAGGGCTCCTTAATAATGAGGTTACAGTTATAACCAAAGTTATAACCAAAGAGAGCAAGTAAGAGCATAGTAGAAATACTGACAGCGAATGAAATTAGTCTCTAAAACTGCACAAAAATATGTCCCAAGCCTACTATTTTAGAAAATTCTAGAAAACACAAGAGTATATAACATACATTTCTATTTGCTGGCAGAAGGAGAGATCATCACATAGCATCTGGAAACCTCCACTAAACACTCATGAGGACATGAGAGTTAAAAAAAGACAAATAACAGTATAATTATGAAAATAATTTTGACCTTGTGACCACTGGAGGATCTTGGGGATCACCAGGTGTTCCCAGACCACACTTTGAGAACCACTTATTTAAACACTACTACTTAAATTAACACTATTTTCCTGAGGAGAATAGCGGGAGAAAGCCATCAGGCCTCATCCTACAACCCCACTTAAATACTTTGCTACAACCGTATTTATGCTTTGCACTTAATTTCACTGCCTTCTCTGTTGTCCATTCCTCTGTTCCCTAAAGTCATCTCTTCTCTACTCATGTCAGGTCCATCCTTCTCAGAGAAACCTTCCCATCAGCATTTAAGCAGGCTCAACTCTGTCACCCCCACCACCTGACAGAAAAAGGCTCTTTCCCTTTCCTGCTCACCTCTAACTACTACCCCTACCCCTCAGCCTCTCTGAGCTGTTTGAGACTCATCCTTGGACTCCTCATCTGCTGTATTTCCCTTAAAAACGGATGTTCCTCAAGGCTCTCTCCTTAGCCCTCTTTTCTTCTCATTCTATGAACTAAAGGGGTGGAGTCCTCCTCACCCCTCTGGTTTCAGTTAACATTTGTATGTTGTTGTTGTTGTTAGGTGTCATTGAGTCACCTCCAACTCACAACCACCCTATGTGCAACAGAATGAAACATTGCCCAGTCCTGCGCCATCCTGCCAAACCTGCTACACTTGAGCCCATCTTTGCAGCCACCGTGTCAATTCATCTTGTTGAGGTTCTTCTTTTTCACTGATCCTTGACTTTACCAAGCATGATATCCTTCTCTAGGGAATGGTCTCTTCTGACCTCAGTCTGGCACTCAAAGGTCTTTCTCCTTACCTCCAGATCAAAATAGTCAACAGTCTTTGGATAGATTCCTTTGGGTGTCCCAAAAACTTATTAAATTCCACACGCCCAAGACTAAATCCCATGCCTTCTAGTTGCAACACCCCAGGCAAACAAAACAAAAGAAAAATACTCTTCCCCTAACTCCATGAATGCCTTCATCTCTCTTCAAAATTTAAAGACCCGAGTGTCATTTCTGACCTTTCTCTGTCATCTACACCATATAACCAATCAACCTCTAAGGCTTATCCTATATTCTTAATAGACTTTCTGCTCTTCTTTCCATTCTCATAGCCACTATCTAAGACAAAAGCTGTCATCCTTTTTTTGGAGGAATGTACTATGTGCTAGGTGCACTTTATAAACTTTATCTTCTTCAATCAACACTAAAACTACCTTTAACCCCATTTTATAGCTGAAGAAACAGACTCAGACCTTCCTTGTTCTCCAAAACCCAAACCCTTCCCCAAGCTCTGAGAGCATCAAGGAAAGTTTTGTGGAGAAACTTTCCCAAAGTCTTGAAGGATTTTAAGATTTTTGGAGGGGGAATAAAAGGAGCCCTGATGACACACTGGTTAAGTACTTGGCTGCTAACCAAAAGGTTGGTCGTTCACACCCATCCAAAGGCTCCAAGGGAGAACAACCTATCAATCTTCTTCTATAAAGATTACAGGCAAGAAAACCCTATGAGGCAGTTCTACTCTGTCACTTGGAGACTTGAGGGCACCTAACAACAGCAACAGGGAGAGAAAACAGTATGATTGTTTCAAGAAAGAGCAGAGGGAGGAATGTTGCCGGAGTGTTTTGTGGACAGTGAGGTTGAAGGAGATGTTTTCACTCAGGGTCAATAAGTTAAAACAAGCAGCTGATAAGTAACATATTTCCAAAATGTGTCTTTCCCTTCAGTAAATAAAAAAAGAATACCAGTAATGTCCATTTACAGAGTCATAATGTGCCAAGCAAAATGCTGAAGATTTTCTTTACTCTGATCTAACCTTTGTTCTAGCCCTGCATAGAAGTATCAGCAGCTGCTTATGATGGAATTTGAAACTGAAGCTGAGTAACTTTCCCCATGTTACCCAGCAATAGAAGTAAGATTTGGGTCTATTCTCTCTCCACTAGGGGCAGAGGTATCTTGCACCCATAGCTATTTAGTCAGTTCCAAATCAGCGGCCCTGTAGTATAGGGTAGAACTGTCCCTTAGGGTTTCCAAGTCTGTAGTCTTTATAGACCACCACTATTCTGTCATTTCTGTAGTTCAGTGGTGGCTGGGGTGTTGCTGTGATGCTGGAGGCTATGCCAATAGGATTTCAAATCCCAGTAGGGTTACCCATGGTGGACAAGTTTCAGCAGAGCTTCTAGACTAAGACAGACTGGGAAGAAGGACCTGGTGATTTAGTTCTAAAAAAATTGGCCAGTGTAGAACTTATTAATAGCAGTGTAACACTGACTGTATATGTACAGTGCTGGAAGGGGAGCTCCTCAGGTTGGAAGGTACTCAAAATATGACTGAGGAAGAGCTGCCTCTTCAAAGTAGGGTTGATCTTAATGACATGGATGGAATTAAGGTCCTTTATTATTTCAGTTAACCTAATACAGTCCTCTGGGAGCTCTGGTAGCATAGTGGCTAAGGCACTTGACTGCTAACCAGAAGGCTGGCGGTTCAAACCCATCAGCCACTCCTCGGAAGGAAGATGGGGCAATCTACTTCCATAGTGATACTGCCTCGGAAACCCAAGGAGGGGTCTCTATGAGTCGGGGCCAACTCGACGGCACATAACAACAACAACAACTGTCAAAAGTCAATAAGAGGTTTACACACAGAAAGAAACGTTCTTTTAAGGTGATGAAAGGTGGGAGGGAAGGGAGAGTAAATCATTAGCTGTTGTTGTTGTTATGTGCGGTCGAGTCGGCCCCGACTCATAGCGACCCCTCCTTGGGTTTCCAAGGCAGTATCGCTACGGAAGTAGGATTGCCCAACCTTTCTTCTGAGGAAAATCATTAGTAGGTAGACACATATTAACTTCAGTGAACAGAAAGTAATATACAATAAGGGGGAGGTCAGTACAAAATGATCAAGGTGAGAAAGATGCTGGGAAGATCACAAGAGTTAAAGGCAACAAAAGTAAACACTACTACATACCCAATCCTGCAATGACAATAATACATGAATGGGTTCATAAGCAAACACACTAGCTGAAAAGGGTGGGTAGATGAATGAAACTATACCCATAAGTATATATAGGTCTGACAGAGGATATTTCTACATATGCATTTAGATATGGTTGGTAGTGTAGTACCTAAGGCACTTGACTGCTAACCAGAAGGCTGGTGGTTCAAACCCACAAGCCACTCCTCAGAAGGAAGATGGGGCAATCTACTTCCATAGTGATACCGCCTCGGAAATCCAAGGAGGGGTCGCTGTGAGTTGGATATGACTCCACGGCACACAACAACAACAACAACAAATATATATCAGGGAGCTCTAGTGGTGTAGTAGGGGAGCTCTGGTAGCATAGTGGATAAGACACTTGCCTGCTAACCAGAGGGCTGGCGGTTCAAACCCACCAGCCACTCCTTGGAAGGAAGGTTGGGCAATCCTACTTCCGTAGTGATACTGTCTCGGAAACCCAAGGAGGGGTCACTATGAGTCAGGTTTGACTCGACGGCACATAACAACAACAACAGTGGTGTAGTGCCTAAGGCATCTGACTGCTAACCAGAAGGTTGGTGGTTCAAACCCACCAGGCAAAAATATTAATGAATATACTAGAGCATACAGAGGGCAAAGTTATGGAAACTTCTTAGCCACAAACAAACACCTTGAGGGAATGAGTTGCTGGGCCTGGGACCTCAGGACGATCACCTCAGGGGACACCAAAGACAATTGATATAACACAGGCCACAAAGACAATGCTCTGCATCTTTGATGAGTACTGACTGTGGTCTTAAAAGCTTGTGAGCAGACATCTAAGGTGCAACTATGGGTCTCTCCCCATCTGGAGCAAAGAAGAGTGAAGAAAATTAAAGATGCAAGGAAGTAATTGGTCCAAGTGACAAATGGACCACATGAATCCCAGCCTCCATGATCCTGAGACCAGAAGAACTACCCAGCTACCACGGGTGACTTCTCTGAAAGAGATCACAATAGGAAGTCCTGGATAGAGTGGGAGAAAAATGTAGAATAAAACTTAAATGAATAAAAAAAAAAGACCAGGCTTACTGGTCTGACAGAGACTGGTGGAAACCCTAAGACTGTAGCCCTTAGTCATCCTTTTAGCCTGGAACTGGACTCACCACACTTTCAGCTAAATAATAGGCCTATTGAGGTGAACAATAAGACCAGAGAGGTACGTACTCCTTAGAACAATCAACCCCACCAAACCAAAACGACAAAATTACCCAGGGATAAAGCTCAGAAGGCAGGAAAGGATAGGAAAGAAGGACAAATGGAAGCACAGGGAGGAGGTGAGAACAATGCTGTTACATTGTAAAGACTGCAATCAATGTCACAAAACAAAATGTGTATGAATTGTTGAATGGAAAAGCAATTTGATCTGTAAACTTTCACCCAAATCACAATCAAATGTTAAAAACAAATAAAAATAAAAAAGGTGCTTATTTTCAAAAATTAGTTCAGTTAAAGAGAGAGGTTAGATAAATTCTGGACCCAACACAATGGATGAAACCACCTCTGTCCATAAAAATAATATTTATCAGCGAAAAACACACTTGATATAGTATCTGGTCCTAAATCATTTCTCTCAAAGAATATGTAAATCTTTCCACAAAATACTGTGTAAATCATGATTTGCTAAACTCTAGATATTTGTGTATTCATAAATAAATGAACGTGTTCTTCTTTTTGCTGTTAGGTGCCATCGAGTCAGTGCCACTCATAGCAACTCTATGTAAAATAGAACACAAAATTGCCCAGTCTTATGGCATCCTCACAATTTCTGCTCTGCTTGAGCCCACTGTTGCAGCCACTGTGTCTGTCCATCTTGTTAAGGGTTTTCCTCTTTTTTTTTGCTGACCCTCTACTTTACCAAGCAAGGTATCCTCCAGGGACTGGTCCCTCCTGACAACACCACCAAGGTATGAGAGATGAAGTCTCGCCATCCTTGCTTCTAAGGAGCATCCCAGTTGCATTTCTTCCAAGACCAATTTGTTCATTCTTATGGCAGTCTGTTTTGGTTACTTCATGCTGTTGTAACAGAAATATATCACAAATGGATGGCTTTGACAAACAGGAGTTTATTCTTTACAGTTTTGAAGGCTAGAAGTCTGAGTGCAAAGTGCTAGGCTCTAGGGGCTGGGTGAAAGCCGCTCAACCTTGGGTTTCAGCTCTGCCTTTTGCTTCTGACCCACTGAAGCTGGAGGCTCTCTTTGCTCAGGCAGCTGTTTGCTGCTGAGGCTGACAAACCCAAGGTCGACATGTAAAAAGTCACAGTTCCAATATTACCAAACCACATGGGAGGCCACTGATTCAAGTTCATTAAGTCTCCCAAGATTGGCAGACAACATGGGAGGCTGCTGAACAACGACTCGACTACATGCAGGATTCAAGCATCCCAAAAGCTCCAGACCATTCCCAAAGCTTCTCCTTATATACTGGAAGCAGACCACATCCCTAAAGCAGCTGCTCATGGCAGCTTCCACCATGGAGTTGATTGCCAGTCTCATCATGGGAAATAACTACATCCAGCTTCCCAGCCACTCAAAACCAGGCCTAGCCAAGTGGACACATAACCTTAACTACCACACAGTCCATGGTATACTCAGTGTTCTTCACCCACACCATAATTCAAAGGCATCAATTCTTCTTCAGTCTTCCTTATTCATTGTCCAGCTTTCATATGAATATGAGGTAATTGAAAATACCATGGCTTGGGTCAGGTGCACTTTAGTGAAAGTTACATTTTTGTTCTTTAATGTTCTAAAGAGGTCTTTTACAGCAGGTACAGTACAGTACAGTGACTGCTGTTGAGTGGATTCGACTCATAGAGACCCCTTCTTGGGTTTCTCTATGGAAATAGATTGCCCAATATTCCTTCCGACGAGTAGCTGATAGGTTTGAACTGCCAGCCTTCTGGTTTGCAGTCAAATGACTTTGGCACTATGCCACCAGAGATCCCTTGAAGTAGATATGCCCAGTGAAATACATCATCTTATTTCTTCTTTTTTTTTTTTCCTACATAACCTCATTCTTTTATTTATTGTGGTAAAATAATAATTAAAAAAGACTACAACCATTTTCACATATACAACTCAAAATTAATATGTTCAAAATATTATGTAACCTTCACAAATTTTGTTCCATCTCCCTTGAAAGGAATTGAGTACTCCATAAGTAATAACTCCCCCATCTCCCCTCTCCCCTTCCCAGTAACAACTAATAAACATTGGTCTCCTTGCATTTGCCTAATCTAGTTATTTCATATAAGAGGGATAATAATTATTTTATTCAGCATAAGTTTGTCAAGAGTCATCCATATCATAGCATATATTAGGCTGCCATTCCCCTTTATGGCTAAATCATTATCATTGGGATTGGGGATGACAAGGAGTTATGTGCATATGGAACTGGAATTTTCCTTGTTTCTCATGGGGTTTGGGATCCAGGTTGAAATTGTCCTTATGGTCAGGACACTCACTCAGAGGCTGACCACAGCAGCTGGGGCATGGTGTCTTCCAGAAAAACATAGGATATAGGTATGGAGATGACCATGGAGAGCTTATGGTCCAGGGCCCACATCCAGGTACCTGGGGATGCTCTACACAGGTCACATGTGGGGTGATCCGCACCTGCTTCTCAAGGGGACCATGGATGGACCAAGCCTGGAACTGGTCCTCAGGAGGTATAAGGTTGGCTGAGTCTGCAAAAGGAGGACCTGAAGGGACTTCATCCTTGTGTTTACAACCCAGGATCCTGTGTAGGGCATCTCCATAAGCACACAGCAAAGGTTTACTCCTTGGTCTCTGGTTGGCCTCATGAATAGTCCAATATAAATTCTGCAGACTTATCAGCATGTCCAGACATTGTCGCCAGCTCTTCCGTATGCCCCTGAGCTTGAGTTTCTTGGAAATTGCTTTTGAAAACACTTCATTCCTGTTTCTCATTTCCATGTGTAAATCACATTCAAGGAATTCCCATTCTTGTAGGAAATTCAGAATTTCCTGGTTAGTCCAAGGTTTAATCAACTGGTCTGAGTGATTCCCTGGTTCCTGCATTAGTTTTTTCTCCCTTACTTCCTTCGGATTTCTAGCAATTTTCCTCTGAGTTGTCACTTTCTCCATATTTATTCCTGAGTTTTCTCCTCTGATTCCTTTTTATGTGGCCATCGAGTCTAATTCAGGGAGAGCGGAGAGCTGACACTTAGTCTGAGCTGCCGGAATTCAAGTGGGTAAGGAAGGCCCAAGTACAGAGACATGTCTTCTCCTCTCTGCTGCCTGAGGTCTCTATCACTTTATTTCTTGACTGCTGCTTTCATGGGCATTGATTGTGGATTCAAGTAAAATGAATCCTTGACAACTTCCATCTTTTCTTCATTTATCTTGATGTTGCCTATTGGTCCAGTTGTGAGGATTTTTATGTTGAGGTATAATCCATACTGAAGATTATAGTCATTGATCTTCATAAAAAAATGGTTGTAACAGTACATTGATAGGAAACTACCAGAAATTCAAGCTAGATTCAGAAGAGGACGTGAACGAGGGATATCATTGCTGATATCAGATGGATCTTGGCTGAAAGCAGAGAATACCAGAAAGATATTTACCTGTGCTTTATTGACTGTACAAAGGCATTCAACTGTGTGAAGCATAATAAACTATGGATAACATTGGGAAGAATGGGAACTTCAGAACACTTAAGTGTGCTTATGAGAAACCTGTACATAGACAAAGAAGCAGTCCTTTGAACAGAACATGGGGAAAATGCATGGTTTAAAATTAGGAAAGGTGTGCATCAGGGTTGTATCCTTTCATTATACTTATTCAATCTGTCCACTGGGCAAATAATCCAAGATCTAGACTGTATGTAAAGAAGAACACAGTATCAGAGTTGTAGGAACACTCGTTTACAACATGTAATATGCAGATGACATAACCTTGCTTGCTGAAAGTGAAGAGGACTTGAAGCACTTATTGATGAAGATAAAAATGAATATGTAGATGTAAGAAAGAAAAAATCAGAAAAGAAACTAAAGACCAAAACAGTCAAAATAGATTCTTAAACTTGCCCTTGAATGTAAAGGAGCTAAAGCAAATGGAAGAAATGATGAAGTGAAAGAGTTGAACAGAAGATTTTGAAGGGCGGTTCGAGAAGACAAAGTATTATCATGAATATGTAAAAAAAAAAGAAAACTCAGTGAAAACAAGGAAGACTCTCAACCAATGAAATGGATTAATACATTGGCTGTCACATGGGCTCAAATACAGTAATGATTGTGATGATGATGCAGAACTGGACAGTGTTTTGTTCTGTTGTACAAAGGGTCACTATGAGTCATAACCGACTGGATGGCACCTAACAACAACAGTCTTTATGGGAGCAGACTGACACATCTTTCTTCCATGGAGTAGTTGGTGAGTTCAAACCACCAATCTTTTGGTTAGCAGCCAAGTGCTTACCCACTTCTCCACCAGTGCTCCCTAGAAGTACCCTAGAACTTAAAGCTCTACCCCATGCCTATCCCTCCTCCAAATCCAGCCTCAACAAGGGGCCATTGGGAAGCTGCTTTCTCTCCTTCCTCTAAGAATTGGCATTAGCTGGGGTTACACAACGTGAATATGGGAAGAGAGAGTGCTAATTGATTATAAAGATGTTTTTCCTGGCAAAGGCATACGTAAGTCTGCAGATTCATACTTTCTAAAGACAAAAACATAATCTTCATTTTATGTTGATGGCATTACTTTAAAAATTTTTTTAAATTACTTTTTGATGTTGATATAAAACAAGTCACATCTAAATACAATGTGATATCCTACATGGAATCCTGGAACAGGAAAAGGACATTAAGTTAAAAAAATCTGAATAAAGTATGTTTCTTAACTAGTAATAATATATCAATCTTGGTTCTTAAATTGTAACAAACATAGCATAGTAATGTGAGATGTTAATGTTAGGGAAAGTAGGTGGTGAGTATATGAGGATTTTTTTATACTATCTCAAAGGAGCTCTGGTGGCATAGTGCCTAAGGCATTTGACTGTTAATGAGAAGGATGGTGGTTCAAACCCACCAGCCACTCCATGGAAAAAGTAAAGATTTACTGACTTGGAAATTCAAAGGGGGTCACTATGAATCAGAATCAACTCAATGGCAGCGAGTTTGGTGGGGTTTTTTTAAATAATATCTCTATTTATTTTTGTAAATCTAAAATTATTCCAAAACAAAATGTTTATTCAAAGAAAACTATATCTGTTTGCACAGATGTTGCTCAAGGCAAAACACAACCAATTTTTTATATTTAAACATTGCAAAAGACTATTATAATAAGATGCTTTTTTAAAGAAACAGTAAACTTCCAATTCATTCTTTGATAATCCAAAGCAACAAAAGTGTACCCCCTGCTCTGCCCAAGCTCGGTAGGGTTGATGATTCTATTATTTAGCCCACTCATCCATTACCTCCAGTCTCCTACAATCAGGGTAATACCCCCTGGAATTCCTTTTGGCACAAACATCTTGTTTTAAGGCCATGTTTAGACTGTGATTAAAAGAGGATTATTTACACCACATAGGCATCCCAACTTGAAAGGACAGGCCATCCTCTATACTTTACTAAACTTTTCTATAAATACCACACCCCAGCAATCACTAACAAGCTAAACAAAACAGATCAAGGGGCAAAAGAGATGAATTTTGATCGTTCTGAGCAAAAAGTTTCCATTTCAACTAGCAGCTGCTACTAAACTCTTCATTCTCCAGTCAAAAGGACTCATTTATTGGGATCAACGTGAAAATAGTCCTAAGGTTTTTGTTCAAAGGACATTCCCATTTGAAAACTACAGTTATGGGGGCAAGTGAACGGTAATAAACAGCTTTTATTATTGACAAGGCCTTGGATAGCCTAGTTTACAGAGTTCCATTTTACTCACATACATTTAAGGACACAGGTTCTCACACAACTAGATGAGCTAAGTTCTTATACTTTACAAGTTTTTCTTACCTAAGCAGTAACTTTAAAAACAAACAAACATATTGTTGTGCTATAGGTGAAAGTTTACATAGCAAATTAGTTTTCTTTTCAATATTTCATATACAAATTGTTCCGGGATATTGTTTGCAATCCATGCAATGTGTCAGCGCTCTCCCTGTTTCCACCCTGGTCTCCCCATTTCCATTCTCCAGTTCCCCTGCCCATTCCTAGCTTCTTATCTTTGTTTTTGGGCAGATATTGCCCTTTTGATCTCTTGTGATTGCTTGCCTCAATAACAACTTTAACTCCTCACATTTGTTCAGAATTCTTAAATTTTACTTTGTATCATATCATTTGATCTTTACAACAACCCTGCATAATTACTTACTGCCATTGAGTTGGATTAGACTCAGAGACTCCTCCACTACGGAAGTAGATTGCCCGACCTTCCTTCTGAGGAGTGGCTGGTGGGTTGAACCGCCAACCTTCTAGTTAACAGTCAAATGCCTTAGGCAGTATGCCAGCAGAGCTCCTCATGATCTATATAAGCTTAGAAAGGCTGATCAACTTCCTAAATGTGGCACAGCTGGTAAGCAACAAAGATGGTACTTGAACCATATTTTCTGAACTCTAAGTCAGGGCTCTTTCATTTAACAATTATTTATCCTGTGCCTCATCTTAGTTATCTGGTGCTTCTATTACAGAAATACCACAAATAGGTGACTTTAACAGACAGAAACTTATTTTCTCATAGGTTAGGGAGCTGTTGTTGTTATGTGTCGTCGAGTCGGACCCGACTCATAACAACCCCTCCTTGGGTTTCCGAGGCAGTATCACCACGGAAGTAGATTGCCCAACCTTCCTTCCGAGGAATGGCTGGTGGGTTTGAACTGCCAGCCTCCTGGTTAGCATCAAGTGCCTTAGGCACTATGCTACCAGAGTTCCCGGTTAAGAGGTAAGAAGTCTGAATGCAGGGTGCCAACTATAGGGGACAGCTTTCTTTCTCTGTTGCCTCTGGGGGGAAGGTTCTTGTCTCTTCTGTCTGTTTCCTGGCTCCTTGGAGATCTCCATGTGGCTTGCCATCAATCTTTGCCCATCTATGCTTCTCTGAATTGATTTTTTAGATCTCTTTTACATCTCAAAAGAGATTAAGTCAAAAAACATCCTACACTAATCCTGTGTTATTATCATAACATAGATAACCCACTCTCAAATGGGATTATTATCACAGGAATAGAGGTTAGGATTTACAACAATTTTTGGGGGACACAATTCAATCTATAACATGCCTTTCCTGTGTCTAGATCTCTCTAATATCCTGAGGATAGAGTGATAACCAAAATACACAGGGTTCTTGCTCTCAAGGAGCTTACAGTCTAGTGGGAGAGGAAGATATAACCAAGCAAATGAACAAATACATACATAATTACAAATGGTGATAAGGACTATAAGGAGAATGAATAGGGTGCAAAGATAGATAAGAAATGGTTAGCTGTAGAAGGACTCTTTTACCAGATTTCTGAAAGAGCCAGTGGGATATGTATCGTGGAAAGGGTGTTCAAGGCTGCTTATTACAGAGTCTGCAAAGGGTATTGGGAGGGGTGGTTGTGTTGATGTTTGGAAGGAACTAAGAAATGAGTGTGGATAAAGAGAGTAATAGTCTAACTCAGGAAAGAGTCAGAGAAATGGGCAGAGTGAATCACTTGAAGCTTTCTTGGCCTGTTAAGGGGCTTAAATTTTATTCTAAGTGAAACAGGAGATTACAAAAGAGTTTTTAGTAAGGATTGGCATGATTTGATTTGTGCTTTAAAAAAATTCATCCCTAACACTATGTGAAAAATGTATGGAAGAGTGAACTAAAATTGTATCTGTAGGCAAGAGTGGAAACAGAATGATTGGTTGACATCAGTTAAAAATTATGGTGCTTTTGGACTAAGGGAATGACAGTGAAAGTGAAGAGAGGCTGAGGGAATAAAAGTAGAATCAATAGCCTGGAGAGATGAATTGAATGTGGAAGGTGAAGGAGATGGAGGAATGTATTGTTTGGTTAAAAAAAAAAAAAAAAAAAAAAGCCACAACAAGCTAGTTACACTGGTGAAGTAATTTGGAAAAGCAAAGTGAGAATGGCTGAACAACTTGAAGAATGTAGTCAATATCACTGAATTGTATGTGTAGAATTGTTAAAATGGTGCATCTTTGATGTATGTATTTTTGTCTCCCCAAAAAATATTTAATTAATTAAACTTAAAAAAAAACCAATCCCAGAACAATGAATGGATTTGTTTATAACAAGGAAAAAGACGTATCTGTTAATAAAAGTTCCAAAATATATGTGGCCTGAGTTAGTTTGATCAATTTTGACAGTGAGAAAAAAACCCAATGACCACAGTTTATAAAAGTATGAGTATTCCTCTCCTGTGTGAACATATGGAATTGGGAAGGAGGCTCCAATATCATCAGACTCAGACCATCTCTACCTGTGGCTCTGCCTTCCTCAATATGCAGCTTTTACTTTATGGTCCCAAGTGGCTGCTCTGGCTCCAGCCATCTAATAGTGTCCTAGCTTGCAGAATGAAAGAAGGAGAAGGAAAAGGGTATGTTCCTTTCCTCTGCAAGGATGGCCTCAAAGTTATATACACCAAACCCACTTCTTGCCTATGAGCCAGAAATCACTCTTGGGACTACACAGAGCTGCAAGGGAGGGAAAAGCAATCTTACTGCTGGGTGGCTGAACTACATAAGGTGAAAGGGAAAATGAATACTGGGGGACAACTGCCATTCTATGCTCCATACCCTCAACAGTCTGCTGTTACCTCTATGGGGAAGCAGGTGGTTGTCAGCGATGAAAAGATATCTCATGTTTTCTCCTTCAGTTATGCCTTACTTCAATTCTTTCCTCTGGGAATGTGTTCATGTATTATGTGTGTAGAAAGAAAGAAAGAGGAGTATGAGGAACAAGAGGAGGAGGAGAGCTCCACCAGGGCTGGGAACAGAAGGCACCAGCAAAGCAGACAGAAAGGGGGCAGCCACAGAGATAGGAGGAAAACCATAGACGCAAAGAGGAAAGAAGTAAAGGGATGCCAAGTCTCCTGAATATTTCTTGAAAATCAATAAAGAAGAGAATATGAACTATTTAACAAAACAGAAGTCATTGGGGGTCCTGACAAGATCAGTTTTGCTGGATAGATGGGGCTGCATGTCAGATGGAAGTGAATTGAAGTGTAAATACCCCAGCAATAGAACCAAATGTATATGAAAACTTGAAATCTGGTAGAAAAGGCATGTTAGATCAATGGAGAGAAAATGAGCACTCCATTCTTGGGACAATAAACTTATATATGTGTGTGTGTGTGTGTGTGTTGGTGTTGTTGTTGTTGTTATTGTTATGTGCCCTCGAGTCAGACCCGACTCATAGCAACCCCTCCTTGGGTTTCCAAGACAGCATCACTATGGAAGTAGATTGCCCCACCTTCCTTCCGAGGAGTGGCTGGTGGGTTTGAACCGCCAGCCTTCTTTTGGTTAGCAGTCAAATGCCTTAGGCACTATGCCACCAGAGCTCCTAAAATTAGGAGCTCTGGTGGCATAGTGCCTAAGGCACTTGACTCCTTCAAGTTTTTAATTACCTTCAGCCACTCCTCGGAAGGAAGATGGGATAATCTACTTCCTTAGTGATACTGCCTTGGAAACCCAAGGAGGCATCACTATGAGCCAGCTCTGACTTGACGGCAGTGAGTTTGGTTTGGTTTTTTATATATGTTGCTCTTGAATGGAGAGTAGTTAAAGCAAATGGAAGCAATGACAAGATAAAAGAGCTAGAAAGAGGATTTCAAAGAGCAGCTCAAGAAGACAAGGTCAATTATAATGAAATGTGCAAAGACCTGGAGTTACAAAACCAAAAGGGAAGAAAGCCTCAGCATTTCTCAAATTGAAAGAACTGAAAAAAAATTTCAAGTCTTGAGTTGCAATATTGAAAGATTCTATGGGCAAAATACTGAATGATGCAGGAAACATCAAAAGAAGATGGAAGGAATACCAAAGTCACTTCACCAAAAGAATTGGTCAATGTTCATCCTTCTCAGGAGTTAGTGTATAATCAAGAACCAAAGACGCTGAAGGAAGAAGTTGAAGCTGCACTGAAGGAATTGGTGAAAAACAAGGCTCCAAGAATTGACAGAATACCTCCTGAGATGTTTCAACAAATGGATGCTGCACTGGAGGCATTCACTTGATTATGCCAAGAGATTTGGAAGATAGCTACCTGGCCAGCTGACTGGAAGAGATCCATATTTGTACCCATTCCAAAGACAGGTGGTCCAACAGAATGTGGAAGTTATCAAACAATATCATTAATATCCCCCGCAAGTAAAATCTTGCTGAAGATAATTAAAAAATGGTTATAGCAGTATATTGACAGGGAACTGTCAGAAATGCAAGCTGGATTCAGAAAAGGACATGGCACAAGGGATATCATTGCTGATGTCAGATGGATCTTGGCTGAGAGCGAAGAATACTAGAAAGATGTTTACTTGTGTTTTATTGACTATGCAATAAAAAGACTGGGCAGTTTTGTTGGATCATAACAAGTTATGGATAACATTGAGAAGAATGAGAATTCCAGAACACATAATTATGCTCACAAAGAACCTGTGCATGGATGAGGAGGCTGTCATTTGAGTAGAACAAAGGGATACTGCATGGTTTAAAAACAGGAAGGGAGAGCATCAGGGTTGTATCCTTTCACCACCATACTTATTTAATCTGTATGCTGAGCAAATAATCTGAAAAGCTGGACTATATGAAGGATGTGGATGGAGGAAGACTCATTAACAATTTGCAATATGCAGATGACACAACCTTGCTTGCTGACAGTGAAGATGATTTGAAGCATTTACTGATGAAGATTCAAGGTTATAGTCTGCAATATGGATTATACCTCAACATAAAGAAAATGAAAATCCTCACAAGTGGACCGATAAACGACATCATGATAAATGGAGAAAAGATTGAAGTTGTCAAAGATTTCATTTCACTTGGTTCTACAATCAACACCAATGGAAGCAGCAGTCGAGAAATCAGATGATGTATTGCACTGGGCAAATCTGCTGCAAAAGACCTCTTTAAAGTGCTGAAGAGCAAAGATGTCTCTTTGAAGACTAAGATGTACCTAACCGAAGCCATGGTATTTTCAATCACCTCATATACATATGAAAGCTGGACAATGAATAAGGAAGACCAAAGAACAGTTGATGCTTTTGAGTTGTGGTGTTGGTGAAGAATACTGAAAGTATTATGGACTGCCAAAAGAATTAACAAATCTGTCCTGAAAGAAGTACAGCTGGAATGCTCATTGGAAGTGAGAACGGCCAGACTTCGTCTGACCTCCTTTGATCATGTTGTCAGAAGGGACCATTCCCTAAAGAAGGAGATCATGCTTGGTAAAGTGGAGGGCTGATGAAAGAGGGAAGGCCCTCAATGAGATGGATTGACACATTGACTGCAACGATGGATTCAAGTATAGCAAGCATTGTGAGGCTGACATAGGACTGGGCAGTTTTGTTCTGTTGTACACAGGGTCACTATGACTCAGAGCTGACTCGATGGCACCTAACAAGAACAACAACAACAACATGAGTCAGAATCAGCTCAATAGCTCCCAATAATAACAAATGGAGCATGTTTGTGGGCTGATGGAAAATAAATTTGTAGAGAAGAAGAAACAATATCACTCAGATATCTGGGAGACTCTCATGAGCACTGATTAGGTACGCAGATGTCGGGGTGGGGAGTGAAAAACAAGACTTAAGTCTTCTCCATCTCATGTTGGGCTATTAGTCTGTGTGATATGACAAGGCAGTTATATGGGCAGGTCAGGAAACAGGCAGGACAGAACTTCAATAGCATGCACAAATATAGGATTTCCCAGAGTTGATTCCTAGGGTCAACAATATCATCAAGACCCAAGCTCTTGTCATCCTTCTACTCAACGTTCATCAGCAGTTGGTTTTCAAGCTTGTTTCTTTATGGTGGCAAGATGCCTGCTGTGGCTTGAAGCATCCTCTCTTCATGTGACAGCATCCAAACCAGGGAACAAGAGGAACAATGGCAAAGGGATTCCATCTCACATGAATCTCTTTTACCTTGGAGGGAAATGCTTCCCAGAATCCTGTGGCTGACACCTCCTTACATATCATTGGACACAACTGGATGCCTACCTTGTTGTTGTTAGGTGCCATCCAGTCGTCTTCGACACATAACGACCATATGCACAGTAGAACAAAACACTGCTCGGTCCCGTTCTAGCTCCGCGATCCCTGCTATACTTGAGCCCATCGCAGCAGCCACTATGTCAATCCATCTCATTGAGGGCCTTCCTCTCTTTCATCGACCCTCCATCTTACCAAGCATGACATCCTTCTTCAGGAAATGGTCCCTCCTGATAACAAGATCAAAGTAAGTGAGACGAAGTCTGGCCATTCTCGCTTCCAAGGAGCTTTCCAGCTATACTTCCTCCAGGACAAATTTGTTAGTTCTTTTAGCAGTCCATGGTACTTTTAACATTCTTTGCCAGCACCACAACTCAAAAGCATCAATTCTTCTTCAGTCTTCCTTATTCATTGTCCAGCTCTCACATGCATATGAGGCAATTGAAAATATCATGGCTTGTGTCAGGCACACCTTAGTCCTCAAGGAGACATTTTTGCTCCTCAGCACTTGAAAGAGGTACTTTGCAGCCAACTTGCCCAGTACT
>NW_006921601.1:19496057-19498827 GCF_000298275.1 Orycteropus afer afer | reverse complement strand
ATTGTAGAACCAAGCAATGTGAAGTCTTTGACAACTTCAATCTTTTCTCCATTTATCATGATGCTGCTTATAGGTCCAGTTGTGAGGATTTCTGTTTTCTTTACTTTGAGGTGTAATCCATACTGCAGACTGTATTCTTCAATATTCATCCGTAAGTGCTTCAAGTCATCCTCACTTCCAGCAAGCAAAGTTGTGTCGTCAGCGTATTGCAGGTGGTTAATGATTCTCCCTCAAATCTTGATGCTATGTTCTTCTTCATATAGTCCAGTTTCTCAGATTATTTGCTCAGCATATAGATTGAATACATATGGTGAAAGGATACAACCTTGATACACTCCCTTCTTGATTTTAAATCATGCAGTGTCCCCTTGGACATAGGATCCCTGCTTATGTCTACACAAATCACGAGCAAGGGAACTGTAATAATTGGCTTAGGCCAATAATGATTCACTTCCTGTGGTTGAGCATTCTATTGTCTAAACCAAACTGGGATTCTGTTAGTGAAAAGGGTAGGATGGCTATTGGGTAGACAATCACCACTGTTTCTGAAGCATGTAAAGAATTAAATGTTCCAGCCACCATTGTATTTGGTCTTCCTTAAAAAGAGCCTCCTTTATACATGTACTAGGAAACTATCCACCAACTTTTTGGAAAACTCTACCCATTATACCTAAGGAATGATCTTACTGCACTGTCCTTCCCCTCCAGTCTCATGAGAAATACCATCCCCATGCAGAAGTGGGAGATAAAGGAGAGGCATGTACATGACAAGTGGATTGTTGCTGGCTGGCTGGTCAATCCAAGTCCAGGAAGGAGACCTTTGATGCCCCAAGTTCTTCAGTGAAGTCTAGAAAGAATCCATCCAAGTCCAGTCTTCACTGCATTCAACTCTTCATTCTATTATCCTGCGAGTAATTGTTGAATCAAATACCATCAAACACACCCTACTTGTCTCCCAATATAGACACTAACTCTCAGAAACAGCACAGTTTAAGCTCATGGTCATAAATGCTAATGCCCCCAGGAGCCAGGCAGATGACAGAAGTTAGTGAAGGGGGCCTGGACTGATAGAGACCCTGGTGAGCTGGAAGATGCAGGCCCCACTGATTGTTACCAGCTCCAGCTGATTGTTTCCATGTAAGAATATAGGCCAGATTGGCTGGTTTTTACAAGAAGCTGGAAATCTGGGATTTAAATGCAAACAAACAAACAAAATATCTGTAGGTCATAGCAGGACCTTAAGCCACGGATGTTTAAGAGCTCTGTTCAACCTCCATTAAGGAGGGGGAATATGTTCTCAATTGGCAATACCTCCTCACTCACATGAAATCTCTACTTCACAATATTAAGCAGAACTGTACAATTCCTAGGGACCTTTGGTAGTGCAGTGGTCAAACTGCTGGCTGCTATCCAAAAGGTTGGGAGTTTGAACCCACCAGCCATTCCATAGGAGGAAAATGTGTCAGTCTGTTTCCATAGAGATTTATAGCCTTGGGAACCCTATGGTGGCAGTTCTACTTTGTCCTGTGAGTCAGAATCTACTGTATGGCAGTGCGTATGGTTTTGGGATTTTGGGTAGAGTTCCTAGAAGCCCTTGTAGTACAGTAGTTAAAACACTCAGCTGCAAACCAAAAGGTCAACTGTTCTGCAGAAGAAAGATGTGGCAGTCTGTGTCTGTAAATATTACAGCCTTGGAAACCCTAGGGGCAGTTCTACTCTGTCTTGTGCAGTCACTATGAGTTGGCATCAACCTGATGGCAGTGAATTTGGTTTTTTGGTTTGATACAGTTCCTTTCCTTCATCTCCTAAGCATTTTTTTTAATGGTTCCCATTATGATTGTTTGGCAAAAGAAAGAGGCCTGTGGCTGAACCACACACCTCTGGATGGTGGCATCCTTAGCTACATCATGACCAGCTTCTTAGATTTAAAACCACCACTGGTAAGATCACAGTAAAATGCTAGGCCATGTCTATCCTTGTTTCCATCTTTGTCTGAGAAAAAGTAAGAAGCCTTGTAGGCAGAAAACTATTTATTCACCCGGGGGGTGGGTGGGTGGAATATATATATATATATATATATATATATATATATATATATATATATATATATATATATATATATATATATATGAGCTCTGATAGCATAGTGCCTAAGGCATTTGACTCATAAGCAGAAGGCTGGTGGTTCAAACCCACCAGCCCCTCCTTGGAAGGATGATTGGGCAATCTACTTCCATACAGATACTGCTTCAGAAACCCAAGGAGGGTTGGGTCTCTATATAGTACATATATGTAATGTATGTATGTATGCATGTAATGGAAAGACCAAAATGGATGTCAGAAGAGACTCTGAAACTTGAGCAATAATAGCTAAAGTGAATGGCAGAAATGACAAAATAAAAGAGCTGAACAGAAGATTTCAAAGAGAACCTCAAGAAGACAAAGTCAATTATTGTAATGAGATGTGCAAAGATCTGGAGTTAGAAAACCAAAAGAAAAGAATATACCGAGCATTTCTCAAGCTGCAAGAAAAAATTCAAGCCTCAAGTTGCAATATTGAAGGAGTCTATGGGTAAAATATTGAATTATGCAGGAAACATCGAAAGAAGATGGAAGGAATACCAGAGTCACTATAGGTGAAAAAATTCACGTTGCTTGGTTCTACAATTGATGTGAACGGAAGCAGCAGTCAGGACATTAGATGACGTGTAGCATTGGGAAAGTCAACTGCGAAGGAACTGTATCAAGTGCTGAGGAGCAAAGATATCTC
>NW_006921601.1:19493189-19495867 GCF_000298275.1 Orycteropus afer afer | reverse complement strand
CTCAAGTATAGCAGGGATTGTGGGGCTGGCGCGGGATCGGGCAGTGTTTCGTTCTGCTGTGCATGGGGTCACTATGAGTCGGAAATGACTCGATGGCACCTAATAACAACAACATACAAAAAAGAGCTGGTTGATATCCAACTATTTCAGGAGACAGCATATGATCAAGAACCAATGGTACTGAAGGAAGAAGTCAAAGCTACACTGAAAGACTGGCAGAAAACAAGGCTCCAGGAATTGACGGAATACTCATTGAGATGCTTCAACAAATGGATACCATGCTGCAGGCACTCACTCAGCTATACCAAGTAATTTGGAAGACAGCTACCTGGCCAACTGACTGGAAAAGATTCATATTTGTGCCCATTCCAAAGAAATGTGACCAACAGAATGTGGAAATTATTGAACAATTATCATTAATATCCTAAGCAAGTAAAATCTTGCTGAAGATAATTCAAAAACATTTGTAGCAGCATATTGGCAGGGAACTTCCAGAAGTGCAAGCTGGATTCAGAAGAGAACATGGAATCAGAGATATCATTGCTAATGTCAGATGGATCTTGGCTGAAAGCAAAGTGTACCAGAAAGATGTTTACTTGTGTTTTATTAACTATGCAAAGGCATGAGAATTCCAAAACACTAAATTATGCTTATGAGGGACCTGTACGTAGAACCAAGAGGCTGTTGTTTGAATGGAACAAGGGAAATACTGCATGGTTTAAATTCAGGAAGGGTGTGTATCAGGGTTGTATCCTTTCACCATACTTATTCAATCTCTATGCCAAGCAAACAATCCTAGAAGATGGACTGCATGAAGAAGAACATAGCATCAGGATTAGAGGAAGACTCATTAACAACCTAAGATATGCAGATGACACACTATTGCTTGCTAAAAGTGAAGAAGACTTGAAGCACTTACTGATTAAGATCAAGGACTATGGTCTTCAGTATGGATTACACCTCAACATAAAGAAAACAAAAATCTTCACAACCAGACCAGTAAACAGCATCATAATAAATGGAGAAAAGATTGAAATTGTCAAGGATTTCATTTTACTTGCATCCACAATCAATAGCCACAGAAGCAGCAGTCAATAAATCAGATGTTGTATTGCCCTGGGCAACTCTGCTGCAAAAGACCTCTTTAAAGTGTTGAAGAGCAAAGATGTCACTTTGAAGACTAAGGTGAGTCTGACGCAAGCCATGGTATTTTGAATTGCATCACATGCATGTGAAAGCTGAACAAAGACAATGAACAAGGAAGACCAAAGAAGAGTTGATGCCTTTGAATTATGGTGTTGGCAAAGAATACTGAAAATACCATGGACTGCCAGAAGAATGAACAAATCTGTCCTGGAAGAAGTGCACCTAGAATACTCCTGGGAAATGAGAATGGCCAGGCTTCATCTCACCTACTTTGGTCATGTTGTCAGAAAAGACTATTTCCTGGAAAAGGATATCATGCTTGGTAAAGTGGAGGGTCGGCAAGAAAGAAGAAGGCCCTTGACAAGATGGATTGGCACAGTGGCTGTACTGATGACCAGGCAGTGTTTCGTTCTCTTATACACAAGGTCACTGTGAGTCTGAACTGACATAACAGCACTTAACAACAACAGCATGTCATGTATAAACCAAAACTAAACCAAACTCACTGTCATAGAGTTGATTCTGACTCATAACAACCCCCAATGGGTTTCCAAAGCTATAAATCTTTACAGAGGCAGATTGCCTCATCTTTCTTCTGCAGAGCGGCTGGTGGATTCAAATCATTGAAACTTTTGGTCAATAGCCAAATGCTTTAACCACTACAGCACAAGAGCTCCTTATGTAATGTATACACACATATATATGTAATGTACACGTATATAATGTCACATACACATGTCTCTCTCTCTCTCTCTCTCTCTCTATATATATATATATACCAAAAAACAAAACAAAACAAAAAAACCCACAACAACCCACTGTCATCAAGTCAATTCTGACTCATAGCAACCCCCTTTGGGTGTCCAAGGCAGTAAATTTTTACGGAAGTAGACTAACCAGTCTTCCTTCCACAGAGTGACTGGTGGGTTTGAATTGCCAACCTTCTGGTTAGCAGTCAAGTGCCTTAGGCACTGCACCACCAGAGCTCCTTTATACATACATACACACATATAAATGTGTGTTCTGGGTACCTAGTGCTGCTTTGACAGGAATATACCACAAATGGGATGGCCTTAACAAACAGGAGTTTATTCTCTTACAGTTTGGAAGCTTTAAGTCCGAGTTCAAAGTGTCAGCCTCTAGGGGCTGGGTGAAAGCCCCTCAATCTTGGGGTCCAGCTCTGCCTCCTGCTGCCGGCCCACTGGAGCTAGAGGCATTTCTTCACTCAGACAGCTGCTGGCTGCTGAGGCTGACAAACCCAAGGTTGACAAGTAAAAAAGGCATTATCCCGATGTTAACAAACCACACAGCAGGCCATTAATTTAAGTCCATTGAAAGTCCCAAAGTTGGCAGAGCATGGCAGGCTGCTGAATAATGACATGGCTACATGCAGGGTCCAAGCGTGCCTTAAGCTAGAGACCATTCCCAAAGTTTCTCCTTATATACAGGAAGCAGACCACATCCCAAAGGCAGCTACTCAGCTGCTTGTGGTAGATCCCACCATGGAGTTAATTGCCAATCTCATCATGGGG
>NW_006921601.1:19488126-19490924 GCF_000298275.1 Orycteropus afer afer | reverse complement strand
TTTGCTATTAATGCTGGGGTGGGATGATATCTTATTGTTGTTTTGATTTGCATCTCTCTAATGGCTAATGATCATGAACATTTTTCCATGTGTTTGTTAGCTGCCTGAATGTCTTCTTTGGTGAAGTGTCTGTCCAGGCACTGAATTATTAAGTGACTTGCTGAAGGGATTTAAGACTGGGATTGAAACCCAGACAGGCTTGCTCCTGAGTCTGGGTTCTTAGCTAGCATTCTCCCTCACACAGCTGTGGCAAAGGCTGCATAGTCTAGGGTAAACAAGCATTGGAAATAGTGGTAGAGGTAGCCAGGCACTGCACCAGCAATTCACAAGCATAGCTCAGGGAGGTGATGTCTCCCATGGCAGAGCAGGAAGTGGATCTGCCAGGTATGCTCCCAATGGCTAGTAACAGAAACTTTAGCTTAAGACACACTCCTTGTATTCTCCCATTTGCTGGAAGCCCAGAGGTCAGGTCGGCTCCTGTGTGGACGAGCTCGTGGTTCAAAAACATGAGCAAGGATCCAGAGTCCATCTCTGTGTTCTCCCCTCCTCGGTGCTACTTCATCCTCAGGCTGCTCACAAGATGAGGCATCAGGGCCATTGACACCTCCAGACACGACAGTAGTCCCAGGAAGTAGGAATCATTTTGTCCTTGTGGATCTCTGTTAAGAGACATGATGATTTCAGAAGTCTCCCTAAAAACTTGCCCACACACTGCATTGCTGCCTGTTCCTAAACCAATCCCTGGGAAATGGGCTGGGACTAACATTAGACTGTCAGCTCCACCTTGGACTTGGGGAGGGGCTCAGCCTTCTTGAGTCACATGACCCTATGTATGGGGTAGATACTTGCACAATATTGGGATTCAGTTAGGAAGAAATAAGGGGATGATGGATGCTGAGGATACTTGTAGCATCTACTTCAGGTGAATATCGTCACATTCATTTCACAGACAAGCAAGCTGAGCTCAGGAAGAGTACCAGCCTGCACAAAGTCACAGCTTGCAAGCAGAGGATCTGGGATCTGAACCCAGTTGTTTGACTCTAGAACCTGTGCACCTAACTAATTCCCTAGTTGCCTGGGAAAGGAAGCCAGGACACCTGAGTCCTTGTTCTGGCATCACCATTAGGTCAGGGGATGTCTGCGACAATTTATTCCCCTCTCTGAGTTTCAGCTTCGTCATCTAACTGTAATATTGCGTTCTGAGCCTAACTTAAGGAGCTCTGATGGGGTAGTGCCTAAAGCATTTGAGTACTAACCAGAAGGTTGACAGTTCAAAATCATGAGCCATTCCGTGGAAGGAAGATGGGGCAATCTACTTCTGTAAAGATTTACCATGTTGGAAACCCAGTGGGGTTCGCTTTGAGTCAGAACAGACTTGATGGCAGTGAGTGTTTTTAGTCTGAGCCTAACTTGCAGGGCCTGTGGTGGACCACCACTGAGGGCCCAGAAGTGGTACTTCGTAGCTGTTGGTGGAGAATGTAGTGTGGTGTAGGAATAAGAATGCATACTTTGGACTCTGACAGGTCCTGGGTTCAAATCCTTACTGTCACTGATTAGCCAAGACCTTGAAAAACCCCTTAACCTGTCATTCTGTAGAAGGGGGATGCTAATACCACCTGCACACAATTGTTATTCAGATCACAGGAACCCATGAAGGCAAATTGTTGATTTAAGAAGATATACATTAATTCCTTTTCTTATTCCCTTCATAGGGAATGCAACTTCTTTGTCCTCCAAGCATGAGGTAGAGGGAAAAATACTATACTAGATTTTCTGAAGGTCATTCCTAACACACACACACACACACACAAACATGTGTGTGTGTGTGTGTGTGTGTTGTTATTAGGTGCTGTTGAGTCAGTTAAGACTCATAGAGACCCTGTGTACAACAGAATGAAACACTGCCTGGTCCTGTGCCAACCCCACAATTGTTGCTATAATTGAGCTCATCGTTGCAGCCACTGTGTCAATCCATCTCATTGAGGGTCTCCCCTCTTTTGCTGACCCTCTAATAAGCATAATATCCTTCTATAGGGAGTGGTGCCTTCTGATAACATGATCCAAGTACGAGAGACGAAGTCTGACTATTCTCACTTGTAAGGAACATTCTAGTTGTACTTCTTCCAAGATAGATTTGTTCATTTTCCTGGCAGTATTCTTCACCAACACCACAATTCAAATGTATCAATTATTCTGCGGTCTTCCTTATTCACTGTCCAGCTTTCATTTGCATATGAGGCTATTGTAAAGACAATGGCTTGAGTCAGGAGCACTTTAGTCTTCAGAGTTTTCTTTAAAGAGGTCTTTTGCAGCGGATTTGCCCAGCGCAGGACATCCTCTGATTTCTTGGCTGCCGCTTCCATAGGTGTTGATTATCGCCCCCAGTAAAATGAAATCCTCGACAACTGCAATCTTTCTTCATTTATTGTGATGTTGCTGATTGGTCCATTTGTGAGGATTTTTTTTTCTTTATGTTGAAGTATAATCCATACTGAAGGCTGTAGTCTTTGATCTTCACCAGCAAGTGCTTCAAAGTCTTTTTCACTTTCAGCAAGCAAGGTTAATATATATATGTATCTACATATACTCACCAAACCAAACTCACTGCTGTCGAGTCGGACCCGACTCATAGCAGCCCCTCCTTGGGTTTCCGAGGCAGTATCACTACGGAAGTAGATTGCCCCATCTTCCTTCTGAGGAGTGGCTGGTGCGTTTGAACCGCCAGCCTTCTGGTTAGCAGTCAAGTGCCTTAGGCACTATGCCACCAGAGCTTATATATATATATGTGTGTGTATATA
>NW_006921601.1:19423443-19487261 GCF_000298275.1 Orycteropus afer afer | reverse complement strand
TTCCATAGTGATACTGCCTCGGAAACCCAAGGAGGGGTCGCTGTGAGTCGGGTCCGACTCGACGTCACATAACAACAACAACAACAGTGGGATTGAGCTCCAGTTGCCCACAATGGTAATTAAAGAACCATTTATTGGCTTTTCTCCCTTTCTTGTCATGTTCTGTCCACTCCCTCACTCAGCTGAAGCTATACCGCCTTGGAAACCCAAAGAGGGGTCGCTATGAGTCAGCACTAACAACAACTATAGACTGCTACATCTTTCTCCCGTGGAGCGTCACTTTTCAGTTAGCAGTCGAGTGCTTTAATCACTGCGCCACCTGTGCCCCATGAGGTTGAGAGCACTGTCTGAAATCACAGCCTTAGTGTAGGAGCTGGGAGCAGCCGGGCTGCTTTCACTCGACTAACGTTATGTTTGTGACGTTCATCCCAAAGCACTTACACTCCTGCGTGATGTTGTTGCTGTTAGCTGCCGTCGAGTGGGCTCTGTCTCATGGTGACCATGTACAACAGAACGAAATGGTCCTGCGTCATCCTCACCATCACCAGCATGTTCCACCCCATTGTCGCAGCTACTGCACTAATCTACCTCCCCGAGAGGCTCTCATACCCTCACTGGCCCTCTGCTTCACCAAACAGCATGATCTCCCCTAGCAACTGATCCTTCCCAGTGATGTGTCCAAGGAGGTCTGGTAGATGGTTCAAACCCTCCAGCCACTCCTCAGAAGGAAGACTGGACCTTTTACTTTCGTAGAGATACCGCCTTGGAAACCCAAGGATGGGCCACTATGAGTTGGATCTGGCTTGACGGCAGTGGGTTTGGTTTGGTTTGGTTTTTAGTCAGAGACAATATTATGCAGGATTCCATGTGTGTTGGATTTATTTTGGGCCTATTCTCTGGAACTATTTGTCCATTGTACTAATAGCACACTGTCTTAATGACTTTTATAATAAGTCTTGATAAATGGTAGAGAAGACTTCTCATTCTTCTTTATTGGCTATGCTTTACCTTTTGCATTTGCATATACATTTTATTGTCAATTCCACAAACGACCCTATAGGGCTTTTGAATGGATTGTATCAAATTACAGTCCTTTATGGAAGAATTAAGAAGCCCTGGTGGTGCAGTGTTTAAGTGCTTGGCTGCTAACTGAAAGGTCATTGGTTCATACTCACCAGCAAATACATGGGAAAAGATGTGGCAATTTGCTTCCAAAAAGATACATAGCCTTGGAAACCCAATGGGGAAGTTCTACTCTGTCCTACAGGGTCCCTGTAAGTTGAAGTTGACTTGATGGCAGTGGGTCTGGTTTGGTTTTATGGAGAAACTGACATTTTCACCACATTGAGTATTCCAATTCCTAAACTTAATAATGGTTTTGTTAGGTGCCATCGAGTCATAGTGACCCTACAGATAACAGAACAAAAAGGTGCTCAGTCCTGTGCCATCCTTACCATGGTAGGTATGTTTAAGCCCATTGTTGCAGCCACTGTGTCAATCCATTTTGTTGAGGGTCTTCCTCTTTTTTGCTCACCCTCTACTTTACCAAGCATGATGTCCTCCAGTGACTGATTCCTACTGAGAACGTATCCTCTCTTCTAAGGAGCATTCTGCTTGACTTCTTCCAAGATAGATTGGTTTCTTTTTCAGGAAATCCATGGGATATTCACTATTCTTTGCCAACACCACACTTTAAATGCTTCAACTCTTCTTCAGTTCTTTATTCATTGTCCAGCTTTCACATGTGTAAGATGTTGCTATGTGCCGTCAAGTCAGACCTGACTCATAGTGACCCCTCCTTGAGTTTCTGAGGCAGTGTCACTACGGAAGCAGATTGCCCAACCTTCCTTCCAAGGAGTGGCTGGTGAGTTTGAACCACCAGCCTTCTGGTTAGCAGTCAAGTGCCTTAGGCACTATGCTACCAGAGCTCCTACTTGTATAAGAGGCAATTGAAAATACCATGGCTTGGGGCAGGTACACCTTAGTCCTCAAAGTTACAACTTCACTTTTCAACACTTTAAAGAGGTCTTTGGCAGCAGATTTACCCAAGTAGTAGTACGTCATTTGATTTCCTGACTGTTGCTTGCTTCCATGGGTGTTGGTTGTAGATCAAATAAAATGAAATCCTTGACAACTTCAATCTTTTCTTGATTTATCATGTTGCTTACTGGTCCAGTTGTGAGAATTTTTGTTTTCTTTATATTGAGGTATAAATCCATACTGAAGGTTGATATTCATCAGTAAGTGCTATAGGGTCACCATGAGTTGGAATCAATTCTATGACAATGTTTTTTTTTTAAAAACTATACCCCTCCATTTATTTGGATCTTTAATTTCCCTTATGCTTTTGTTTTATTTCAATTCCAACACAGACTGACCCCCATTGGGTTTCCAGAACTGTAAATCTTTATGGAAGTAGATTGCCCCATCTTCCTTCCATGGAGCAGCTGGTGGGTTTGAGCTACCAACCTTCTGGTTAGCAGTCAAATGCCTTAGGCACTACACCATCAGAGCTTCTTAACTAATATAGAAGGGATGTGTCACCTTACTCTCAAATTCCAACCTAAGCTGATTGTAGCAAAATGTAGCAAAAAGGTTATGGGTTATAGAACCAGTCAAACAGAGAATTACATTTCTACTATGTTCTCTGATGTCTGAGAACATTTTTCTTGCCTATAAAATAGATAATATCTACATTTTAGAGACCTGTGATTACATATGATAAAATGAAGTTCTCAGTACAATGCTTGACAAACACATGAAATGTATAGTTCTCTTCCTTCCCTTCCCTTTAAAAAGTCATACAGCTCACTCTTCAACAAACAATCCTGGGACAACTAGATTTCCACATGCAGAGGAATGAAGTTGAACCACTACCTCACACCATAAAGGAAAATTAACTCAAAAAGGATTAATGACCTAAATATAAGAGTTAGAACCAGACAACTCTTAGAAAACATAAAGGTCAATCTTCAGAACTTAGTATTTGGCAATTGATTCTTAGATATGACACCAAAAGCATAAGCAACAAAAGAAAAAGTAGATAAATTGGACTTAATAATAATAATAAAAATCTTTTGTGCACTGTGGTGGTTAAGGTTAGGTGTCAACTTGGCTGGGCCTGGTTGAGTGGCTGGGCAGCTGGTGGTAGTTATTCCCCATGATGAGACTGGCAATCAACTGCATGGTGGGATCTACCACAAGCAGCTGAGTAGCTGCTTTAGGGATGTGGTCTGCTTCCTGTATCTAAGCAGCAGCTTTGTGAATGGTCTCTAGCTTATAGCACACTTGAACCCTGCATGCAGAGTCCTTGTTCAGCAGCCTGCCATGCTCTGCCGATCTTGGGGCTTTCAATGGACTTGAATCCAAGGCCTCCCATATTGTTTGGTAACATTGGGACTGTGATTTTTCACTTGTCGACCTTGGGCTTCTCAGCCCAGCAACAGCCATCTGAGTGAAGAAAGGCCTCTAGCTTCAGTGGGCCAGGAGCAAGAGGCAGAGCTAGAACCCACGGTTGAGGGGCTTTCACCCAGCCCCTAGAGCCTGGTGCTTTGAACTTGGACTTAAAGCCTCCAAACTGTAAGAAAATAAACTCTTGTTTGTTAAAGCCATCCCATTTGTTGTTTATTCTTGTCAGAGTGGCACTAGATAACCAAAACATGCACCAAATGACATTACCAAGAACATGAAATGACAACTTAATAAATGGGAGGACATATTTACAAATTATATATCTGATAAGTATAATATCCAGAATATATAAATAACTCCTTCACTCCACAATAAAAAGACAAACAATCCAACCGAAAAAAATGGGCAAAGGACTTTAGATATTTCTCCAAAGAAGATATTCAAATGACTAAGCATATGAAAAGATACTCAACATCATTAGTTATTATGGAATTGCAAATCAAAATTACTTCACACTGATTAGGATGGCTACTATCAAAATAAGCACTAGTGAAAATTGGGAGAAATAGGAATCTTCATCTGTTGCTACTGTCAAGGGAAAATGGTATAGTAACTCTGGAAAACTGGTGGTTCTTCAAAAAAGGTAAACATAGAATTACCATATGACCCAGCAATTCCACTCCTAGGTATATATCCAAAAGAACTGAAATTAGGAACACAAACTGATATTAGTATATAAATGTCCATTGCTGCATTATTCACAACAGCCAAAAATGGGAACAACTCAAGTATCCACCAACAAATAGATGGATAAACTGTTGTTGTTGTTGTTATGTGCCGTCGAGTCGGCCCCGACTCATAGCGACCCCTCCTTGGGTTTCCGAGGCAGTATCACTACGCAAGTAGGATTGCCCAACCTTCCTTCCGAGGAGTGGCTGGTGGGTTTGAACCGCCAGCCTTCTGGTTAGCAGTCAAGTGCTTTTAGCCACTATGCTACCAGAGCTCCCGATGGATAAACTATGTGGTATATATGTACAATGGACTATTAGTCAGCCATAAAAAGGAACAAAAATTCTAGTACATGTTATGGTATGTATGAACCTTGAAAACATTATGCTAAGTGGAATAAGATACAAAGGGACAAATATTGTATGATCTCACTTATATAAATAACTGTAATAGACAAATGCAAAGAGACAGAAAGTAGATCAGTGGTTACCGTGGGCTGGGGGAAAAAGGGAATGGGCAGATGTTGCTTAATGGGTACAGTTTCTATTGAAGTGATAAAAAAAAATGTTTTAGAAACAAATAGTGATGATAGTTGCCCAACACTGTGTGATTAATGCCACTGGATTTTACATTAGATGGTAAATTGTATGTTGTAGACACAACATAAAAAAAAAAAAGGCATCTGGCCCATCACACCTGTTATGTATGCTGTTATTTCCTAGATAAAATCAGAGCACATCATCTAGTAGTGGGGTAGAATATTTGTTCAGGAAACTTGGAAGTTCAAGACATCGGATGCCAAACCAGTGTACCACTTTCCCCTCATTTTTTGACAGGCATTAAAAATGTCATGCAAAAAATCTGTGGATTCTTTAGTTACCCTACTAGGCTATTATTGTGGGTCCCAGTAAGGTGGACATTTCATGTCACTAGCAGTTGGGCCAGCTGAGTAGGATCAATTTCATTAAATCCATAAGCTTCACTTCAAACCAACCCTTTGAAGTTTTAGTTGCTGCTGATAAAAAATAAATGCTAAAACATGATGCTATCTCCCACTGTCCATCTCTGCTTTGGATGTGGGCTGCAACATGGAATAGGGCCCATAAGATCATAGGCACCAGATTAGGTAGGATTTGTAGTAGAACATGGGGCTAAAATTCTAACTTTCTTATCTCTTGCAGGATTTTTGGCAAGTTGTTTTCTTTGAGCCTGTTTTATTCACTTATAAAATGGGGGAAAGAATATTTACCTCCACAGGGTCATATTGAAGATTATATTAGTTTGTGGGAAAGCATTTGGCATTTAGTAGGTACTCAATACGCAAATCTTTCTCATGCCAAGGGAATGAATGGCAGCCAACTGGATACTGATACTGCTTGCTACTCAGTGTGGTCTAGGGACCAAAGCATTGGCAAAATTGGGGAGCTTGATAGAAACTGCCAATCTTAGGCCCCATCCTAGATCTCCTGAACCAGAATTTGCATTTCCACAAGATCCCTAGTGATTCATAAAATTTGAGTGGAGCCTAAAATTCTGCAGTTCTAACAAGTTCCACATGAGTAGTGATGACTTAGATAAGAAAACTGAGAAGAGGTGGGGTCTTGATGACATAGTAGTGGCCAGGATGGATTTGTAAATATTGTGGGCTTTCCCTGAAAATGTCTGCAGCATCTAGACAAGAATGTCTTGGCTTGAAATTGAATTCTGATAAAGATTTGCTCTAGCACAAACAAGCCAAACCACTAATCTGAATAAATAAGCATCAATTTTATTGAATCATGAATAATTTAAGACTGGTACAATCATCAGCTTTATTCTCTATGATGTGGGGCATGATCTCCAACAGATCATTGGCAAATTCAAAACCTCATGACAAATGAAAATTAAATAGGAAGGGAGGGAAGAAGGAAGGGGAGGAAGAATGAAACATACCGTACACAAAATACTCAATTCCTAGTTTTCTCTTTAAAAATGGCTAGAAAAAATTCATCAAAATGCAGCACTTTCATCAATTATTTACAATTTTTATGTTACAATGAAAAAATGTACATCTTATAGAACATATTTCATAAACCGCTCCGCTGGAAATAACTAGATCAATAAGCAAACCTTCCATTCAATATCCACTAAGTTGGATTATTTTTCCTTTTGAAGTAGATTCGCCATGATCAGACAAATTTGAATACACAGAACTTTGAAGTTTAAGCATTAACAATAAAATAAAAAAACGTCCCCAAGGTACAACAAAGGTCTAGATGAGACTTTTTCCTTGTCTTTTCCCTCCCCTCCCCTCCCCACTCCCACCTTAAATTAAAAGGCATTCCCATTCATTTATGGCCTGTATAATTCTTGGCAATTTGGAAAGAAAAGTTTTGGCTTCCATTGGTAACTCAATGTAAATGTTGCATAGAATTTCATACATTTCAAAATTAGCCTAACTGTAGAAAAAGGCAAAATGGAAGCATTTTGGACAGAGCCCTAAATGAGCACAAAGTCACTTTGTCAAAGGTGAGTGACACTAAAGTAAAACATGATCAAAATAAGAAGAGTGCATATTAGACAACCCTGCTTCCCGAAACTTTAGGAAGGACACCAAGTTGTGAATACAAAGGTTATACTACTTGAAATTACCACTCACCAATCAGGCTGTACCAGGTACAGAGATCTCGATTCTGAGTCTGGACCCAGTGGGAGGGGAGTCTGTGATAGACTGGAGAAGAGGAAGAGAGGGCTTCATTAAAAAAAAAAAAAGTTTCAAACAGTATTGGCAGGATCTACTCACAAGGTGACTAGGAAAACTGCCCACGAGGAGAAGTCAATTTTACCTTCTCCCAAATTCACAGTATGAGAGTGCAAGGTCATTGCTGGGAGATAAATGGTCTGAGAAGGGCCACCATTTGGGTTTACCAGAAGGCTCAGAGTTTGGCCCTCTGGTCACAAGGTAAATATATGGTTTAAATTTTTTATTAAAAACAAAACCAGAACCACACACAGTTGACTAATGAAAGCTAAACCGAAGAGTCTAAGTTTACTGAGATTCAAGCAGAGGCAGAGTGGAAAGGCTTTGTATTCACCAGTTAGCGGGACACGTTCCCCTTTTCCTTTCAAAGAGGAAGCAAACGGTGTCATCCAAAGTGACGTGAGCAGTTTCAGGTGGAGCTCTTGTGGTGAGAAGATAAGAAAAAACGTAGAGTCATACCCTCAGGAACAGAAATGCAAAAGATGGAATAAAAACCCTGATCATTAACAGAGAAACCCTCACTGGGGTCCAATAAAGATTTTCTTACAAAACAGAAACAAACTCAGAGTTACGATGCTCTGGAAAGAAAATACCAGCATGCTGAAGACACGGCAAACTGGGTTTCTACCAGGGCGTGTGTCAGCAATGTCATGTACACTTGCAGGAAAGTTTGCCTTTTACTGCATAAGACAGATCATTATTCCAGTCTGGTTGTTGGCTGGAGACTGATAAGAACCAAAAACGGATGTTTTTTTCTTTTTTCCATGTTCACATAGCCACACAACTGAGTCTTTTAGATGAGAAAAATCACAGCAACTTGGGTTCTCCTAATGAAAAGATGACTTTTTAGCCCTGTTTGCTTTGATGGGGAAAAAAAAAAAAAAAAAAAAAACGAACCCCCAGGCAGGCATGGCATGTGTGTAAATGAACATGGTTAGTACAAAACCAGTAAGGCATCTCTTTGGGAAGGTCAGCACCGAAGAGGTCAGGCAAGGCTTGTCCTGACGGGGCTGGGGCTGGGGCTGCTGAGAAAGTGCGGTAACCCACTCCTGTTGAGTTGCGCGTGTGTTGGTTCCCGAGAAAGTGCAAGTCTTTTGCGAGGTGACCTCACCACCCACCTGCAGTCGGGGCTGGGCTGCTCGAGGTATAGATGTGCACTCCAAAGCCTCAAGGACGAGGAGGAAAGACGAAGGTCATGGCTCACCCATGTCTTGAGGACTGGGTCCTTGTCCACTTTACAGAGACCACAAAGACCCCCCAGCTCCAGCAGTAGGAGGTGAGCACATAGAACTGTTAGGATGGACAACTAAAAACCAAAATTAAGCAGGACCAAACCAAAACTCAACTCCTGCGGTTCTCACTTTCGCCAAAGGATTGATTCTGACCACGAGGGAAGGGAGAAACGTCTTCAAAACCAATGGGCAATGTCATTTTTGAGGGGTAATCAGTTCTCCTAAGTAGAACAATTCTCACTATACACAGTGTTTGAGAAAAGAAAGAAAGAAAAAAACCTGATTCATTTTTATGTCATAAGGAAACAAACAAAAGCTGCACTGCACCAACAGCCACATCCACACTCTCACACTCTCACTCCTTCACTCACTCACATGGATTAATTAACCAGAGGCTGATGGACCTGAAAGGTGTGGTTAAACGAACAGGCAAAATACCTCTCGGAGAAGGAGAGCACCATTAATAAAACAAAAAAATGAAAAAGCATGATTTATTTTTTCCTAAGGTTTCCCTGTGTTGTAGCTCTGTAGTTTGTTGAGGGGACCAAAGCAAGTGCCCTATAAGTAGCACCAGTTCGCTCTGTAGTAGGTTGGGCAGGGGCCAAGTTGGCATGGATGTGGGGCGCAGATAGCTAGATCCGGTCGGGAGGGTCTGTGAGGACAGGAAGCAATGCTGTCTGCTTTTCCAACTTTGATCCGGTCTCTTCTGTCTCTGGGCAGCTCACGGTAGGATGCCATTTGGTTTCAGAGCTTCCACTTGGTTCTTTCTTTTCCTTTTCATTTCAACTGGGATGATCCTTTCCCGAGAAGTATCTTCAGTGTCTTAGGGAGGTCACAGCAACCAGGCAGAACAGAATCATTAAAATAAAATGAAACATAGTGCAGTTCTTACTATCAGAGGGAAGCAGTCCCAAGGTGGTTGGACTAGGGGGCCTGCACCCAGGTCAAGGCTGAGGGACGAGGAGTCTTGATGTTCTTGCAGTTCAAGTGCTGTGGCTGGAGGCTGGCTCAGGAAGTCATCTTCAGGATGGAGTGGCAGGTGCAGGTGGAATGGGGTGAGGAAAAGAGGAGGTGGGCTGGCTCTATGGTCGGGCCCCTGTCACAGAGTAGACTCCAAGGATGAGTCCAGGATGTCGTCATGATGGCTGTTGCTGTTGGAGTCACTGTCATAGCTCTGGGGGCTGGAGTAGTTGGCAGCCTCCTGCAGCCTCATCAGCATGTTCATCTGGGGAAAGAGCAGAGAGCGTGAGAGCACACCAGCCTCGTCAGCTCTCAATCGCTGACCTCTTAGAAGCTCAAGCTGTCTCCTCCAGATTCCCCCTGGAACTGCAGCCCACAACAGAGGCAGAAGACAAGAGTAGGGCTCTGAGCCAGGCTTCCAGGGTTCACATTCTGGCCTTACCACTTATATGAGCTATATGACCTTGGAACAGTTACTTAAACTTCTTTTGCCCTAGTTTCTTTATCTACCACTTGTAGATAACAGTGCCCTCTCTATGGTTTGGATTAATATATGCAAAACACTTAAACATAAAGTTCTGTATACATATTATTTTTTACCTGGGAGGAACACAACTTACCCAGGTGTAGTCCTCGGTCTAGGTGAAGATACCTGTCAAGCATCCCTCTTTTCAGGACAAGTATATCAGCACTGCTGGCATCTAAAGCACATGGCTCTCCCTTCCATGAGAGCAGGCCTGCCTCTGGCCAGAGGTCATCTTGCAGCCAACTGTGCTTTAGAGCCTGACAAAGCTTCGTGGGAGGCAGGGAGAGCACCAGGAACAGCACAGACTCTGAGCGCAGGTAGGCCGCAATTGTGACTCGGGAAATTTTGGGCAACTTAGCTAAAGTATCTGAGTTACCGTTTCCTCATCTCCACAATAAGGAGAACAACAACATCCATCTCATGGGAATGAAGCAGGGACAAAAATGACATAATGCCCTTTTCTAAGGGACACGCACTGCCTGGCATATTCTAAGTACTTAATAAATACATGTGATCTGCCAACATCTTCATCATTAGCAGTATCATCTGACTTAAGAAAAAGAGTTTAAAGATGGCATTCCCAAATCTTCCCTGGTCTAGATTCTATTTGTCATTTGTTTGGAGTGGGGAGAGGACCTACTTTTTTTTTTCCTTCTTTTTTTTTTTTTTTTATTAGGATTTGGGTGATTTACAGAGTAAATTCACTTTTCATACAGCAGTTCACATATACTTTGTCTCATGTCATTGACCAAAATTTACAATGCAGCAGCTCCCCTCCCACTTCCTCCCCATAGTTACCTCCTCCCAGTGTCCATCCCTTCATACTCTTCTGCACCCTGAGCTATCTCCCTGTGCATAAGCAGCCCTTCCTTCTCCCATGATTGTTCTCTCCAGGGCGTGTGTCTACTTGAGGTAAATGTTTAACTCACATGCCTGTACTTTGTTTGGCTGGAAACCACAGTTGTGGTTTCAATTCCAGACCTGAAGGGCAGCTAGGGGCCATAGTCTCAGTGGTTACACCAGGCTCTATTGAACCAGCAAACCTGGTCCCCACCTTCTTCTTCTTTTTTTTTTTTTTTGCCTCCAAATGATTTTGAGTTTTGTACCACATTGTTCTCCCTCTTTATGCAGGATCTCCTACATCCCTTCCAAGTGGATGGCAGTGGTAGCTGGGCACCATCTAGTTCTTCTGGTCTCATAGTTGTATAGGTTGCAGATCTGATGGTGTACCAGTCGCTAGGACTGATTGTTTCCATTAATTTTGGTTTTCTTCTTTCTTCTTGATGAGGAGAGACCCGTTGTTGCATATAGATGGCAACTTCCTAGCTTTTAAGGTCCCAGTCGCTACTCGGAGAGGACCTACTTTTAGGTGGTGGTTGTTAGTTGTTATTGAACCAATTCTTTGGGTGGCACAAATGGAAAAAGGCATTGCCTGGCACATCGTAAGTGCTCAAAAGGTTGGCGGCTCGAGGTTCACCTACAGATGCCTTGGGAGAAAAACCTAACAATCTGCTTCTGAGGGGTGACAACCTCGAAAACCCTGCATAGTAGTTCTCTGTACACATGGGGCCACAATAATTTCATTTATAAGTATAAATTATGTATGTGTGTGAGTATGTATTTACATATATTTATTTTTTTCTTTTTCCTTTCAAAGAGAAAGTTCCTGACTGCTTTTTATTACTTGGAACATTTCATTGTATTTTAGGTGAAGTTTTCCATTCAATAATTTATAAACAATTTGTTCTACTACATTGGTTGTTATTATCCCTGCAATGGGTCAGTACTCTCCCCATGTCCACCCTGCCTTCCCCATTTCTGTCTCTCCAGTTTCCCTGCCCCTCCTTGACTTTTCCTCTTTGCTTCTGGGCTAATGTTGCCTGTTGGGTTTGGTATAGTTGATTGTTCTAAGAATCACATTCCTCATGGGTGTTATTGTTTATTTTATAGGCCAATCTATTATTTGGCTGAAAAGTGGCCTCTGGATGTGGCTTCAGTGCCAGATTAAAAGTGTGTCTTAGGGTGGCAGTCTCTTGGGTTCCTCCAGTCTCTATCAGGCTAGTCTTTTTTATGACTTTGAGTTTGGTTCTATATTCTTTTCCTCGTTCTAGCCAGGACCTTTGATCGTGTCCCTGCTCAGAACTGTCATTAGTCATAGCTGGGCACCATCTAGTTCTTCTGGTCTCAGGCTAGAAGAGGCTGTGCTTTGTGTGGGCCATTAGTTCTGTGGACTAATTGCTTCCTTGAGTCTTTGGTTTCCTTCACTCTACATTGCTCCAGATGGGAAGAGATCACTAGTTATATCTTAGATGGCCATTCACAAGCTTTTAAGATCCCAGATGCTATTCACCAAATTACGACGTACAACATTATCTTTATGACAATTAACCTAGATGTCCCTTGAGAGTATGGCCCTCAAGTGCAGTAACTCAGCCCCATGAAGTGTTTGGGTATGGCTAAGAAGTTTTCCATAACTACACCCTCTATGTGCTTTATTACCTATACAAATATATATACATATTCAGCACATACAAATATGTATATATAAGTGCCCACAAATACCTATATATGTATATGCACGTGCATGTACTCCCATATGCCTCCCACACTTATATAGCATACATATCTGTCTATGTCACGGAAGGAAGACTGGGCAATCTACTTCCATAAAGATTTGCTGCTTCAGAAACCCAAAAGGGGTTCTCTATGAGTTGGAATCAACTCGATGGCAGTGAGTTTGGTTTTTGGTTTTTTGATCTGCCTATATAACCACTCTCAAATTTCTGGTTGGTATTACTATTGTTGTAGAATGGTGTATGCTATAGCATTTAGTGTACTTGTCCTTTATGCTTGTATACCTCTCCATGTTTTCATTTACCTGGGTCACATTGTGCTGACTCCATACGTGTATTGCCTTTCCCTTCACCACAATTGACACCTGTGTACTATCTAGTACACAGATTGTCTTCCTCCCCTCCCCCTCTCATTCCTGGTAACCATCAGAGACTGTTTTCTGTGTGTAAACCTATTCTTGACTTTTATAAAGGTGGGGTCATACAATATTTGTCCTTTTGTGATTGATTTATTTCATTCAGCATAATAACCTCCAGATTCATCCACGTTTTAAGATGTTTCATGGACTCATCGATATACTTTATCATTGTGTTGTGTAGTATTCCATTGTATGTACAACATTTTGTTTATTCAGTCATTTGCTGATGGACACTTAGGTTGTTTCCATCTGTTTGCTATTGTGAATAATGCTATGATGAACATGGGTGTGCATACATCTCTTCATGTCCCTGCTCTTATTTCTTTTGTTGTTGTTGTTGTTTGCCGTCGAGTCAAACCCGACTCATAGCGACCCCTCCTTGGGTTTCCGAGGCAGTATCACTATGGAAGTAGGATTGCCCAACCTTCCTTCCGAGGAGTGGCTGGTGGGTTTGAACCGCCAGCTGTCTGGTTAGCAGGCAAGTGTCTTAGCCACTATGCTACCAGAGCTTATTTCTCTAGGATATATATATCTAGGAGTAGGAATTCTGGATCACAAGGTATTTCTATTTCTAGCTTTTCAAGGAAGCGCCACAGCATTTTCCATGGTGGTGTCATTTTACAATCCCACCAACAGTGTGTAAGAGTTGCCCTCTCCCCATAACCTTCCCAGCATTTGTTGTTTTCTCTTTTTTTGATCAGCCCCATTTTTTGCAGGGATGAGATGGTATTTGTAGTTTTAATTTGCATCTCTCTAATGGCTAATGAAGGGAGTTGGTGGTATGGTTGTCAAGGCATTTGGCTGCTAACCGCCAGCCACTCTATAAAAGAAAGATGAGGCAGTCTGTTCCCGTAAAAATTTACAGCCTTGGAAATCCAATGGGGGTTGCTATGAGTTGTAATCGAATCAGTGGCAGTGAAAATGGCTAATGATCTTTTCCATGTGTTTGTTAGTCACTTCAATGTCTTGTTTGGTTCATATCCTTTGCTCATTTTTTAATTGAATTGTTTGTCTTTATGTTGTTGAGGTGTTGAAATTTTCTTTAAGTTTTAGAGATTAGATCTTTGTCAGATATGTTGCCAAAATTTATTTCCCAGTCTCTAGGTTCTCTTTTTACTCTTTTCGTAAAGTCTTTTGATGAACAAAGGTATTTAATTTTTAGGAGGTCCCAGTTATCTAGTTAATCTTCTGTTTGATAGTGTATTTAGGTCACAGATTATGACCTTTAGCTTTGCCCCTATGTTAGCTTCCAGGAACTTTATAGTTTTAAGTTGTATATTTATATTTTATTTAGCAAGTAAGTTAGCAAGATAGGACCTCTCTGAGCTACGCCAAGACATGATGTAGCTGGGTAAGAAATCCAGCTGCTCCTTTGTCAGCTGCTCCTCCAGGATGCCTTGTGGAGGGTCTTCCTGGGGAGCTAGACCACAAAATCACCATCAGGCTACAGTGCCTCTGCAGTGAAAGGCCCCAATGGAGAGGTGGAGACAGAGTACAATGGATAATCCCTCACTCATCAAACATTCCCAGAGAGTCCACATATTCTCCAAGGCTCTGGGTTAAAACCATGGAAGCCTTAGTCTTGTGGGGAAGAGAGACAAGTAAACAAAAAAGCTATGACAGCAAAGACCTGGGATGCTGGGCAGAGAGAATGGGACTTGGCATAAATACCAAATATCTACCCTAACAAGTCAGGGAGGGGCCTGGCACAGCTCATTTTGGGGGCATGGAGTCAGAAGGAGAATCCTAAGTAACTGTTCTGAAAACTCTTTAAGTCTCACCTAAACATTTTCTGTGTTCAACCAGTGACCTTGGCTTTTAGCAATGGCTAACGTTAGGAATGGCTGTTTGAAAGATGTTGCCTTCCTCTATGAATCTATTGTAAACACTGCAAATTAGTTCAATGCTTTTTCATAGTGACACAAACAATAATTTTTTTTTTAAATTTAGTGCCTGTTGAAAGCATCAATGGCACCACAGCTACATTCAATAACAGAAATTACCTATTATCTAGCCAATCAATTAGTTGTTAGGGATAGAACAGGAAATCCATTGTCTCCTTTACCTGCTATCTCTCGTATGAATATTTTCTTTCATTACATAATGCAAATAATATTCTCTGTTGGTTTTCTTTTTGCCTTAGTTGCCAAGGAAGGGAAGCTCAGAGCTAAATTTAAGACATGATAATAGTCATTTAACCATGGGTGATTTTGGTATATGTGCTTCCTCCTTATTTTAAAGGGCTTTTGATTTGCTAGTTTTAATTTAACAGTATGACTAGGTATGTGTCTTATGTTGGTAGACAGTGCCATGATTGATTAGCAATGTCTGCCATGAGTAGTAGGGTGGAAATGTGGCAAGCATGCCATGCTTTCACTATCCTGGAATTAATGAAGTAACACTGGTGGTACAGTGGTTAAAGTACTCAACTGCCAAGTGAAAGGTCTGTGGTTCCATGGGAGAAAGATGTGGCAGTCTGCTGCTTCAGTAAAGATCACACCCAAACCCAAACTCACTGCCTTCAAGTCAGATCCAACTCATAGTGACCCCTCCTTGGGTTTCTGAGGCAGTATCTCTATGGAAGTAGATTACTCAGTCTCCCTTCTGAGTAGTGGTTGGTGGGTTTGAACTGCCAGCCTTCTGGTTAGCAGTCAAATGCCTTAGACACTATGCCACCAGAGCTCCCTCGGTAAAGATTACAGCCTTATAAACCCCGTGGGGCAATTCTACTCTGTTCTACTGGGTTGCTATGAGTTGGAATCAACTAGACAGCAATGGTCTGTTTTTTGGGACTAAAAGAGAAAAATAAAGCATGAAGGGTAAGATAGGTCTGGGATCCAGTACAGAAACTGAACTACACTAATGTGGCATACAGTCTCCCACAAAAGCCTAACTCTCACTGGCCCAGGCGCATATTCAAAGGCCTTTATTGCTTTAGCATGGCAACTCCATATGAGTCATAGCAGAACTGTGCTCCATAAGGTTTTCAATGGCTGTGACCCTTCAGAAGTAGATCACCAGGCCTTTCTTCTGACATGCCTCTGGGTGGCTTAAAACTGCCAACCTGTTGGTTAGCAGCTAAGCACTTAACTGTTGGTGTCATCAAGGGATCACTATGAGTTGGAATTGACTCTACAACAATTGGTGGGTGATGGATGGTTTTAGCAATAGCAGACCAATTAAGCAGCCTAAAACCAAAAAACCAAACATACTGCTGTCAAGTCAAATCTGACTCATAGCGACCCCTCCTTGGGTTTCCCAGGCTTATCTCTACAGAAGTAGATTGCCCAATTTTCTTTCTGAGGAGTGGCTGGTGGGTTTGAACTGCCAGCCTTCTGGTTAGCAGTCAAATGCCTTAGGTACTATGCTACCAGAGCTCCCATTAAGCAGCCCAGCCAGTGTTAAAGACTTAAGTCATCTCACTGACCAAAGGACCCATACTTAGGTCCCCTTGTCCACCAAGAGTCCCTTCTGCCCTCAAACCTATCCCTGCCTATGTTCTTGGGCTTGTGGTTCTCAGTTCTCTCTGGCAGTGCTTACTTATTACATGGGAGATCAATGGAACAGGACAGTACATGGTAAAGTTGGCATCTCAAGTCAGGGCAAAGACAATAGGCTAATGATTTAGGGGGAAAAAAAATCCCTAACCTTACACCAGAATAAATTTCAGAAGCGTTAAAAGTTCAAGTGAAAAAATAAAACTACGGAAGAACATATTTGTAAAAATATTCCTCATCGTGCAGTGGGCCCAGGCTTCCCAAGTCATCTTCATATTTCCACAGGGTTTTGCATCAAGCTTAATGTGCAGGGAGTGTCCAATGAATGCCAAATTGTCCTACAGTCTGAGGACTCACCAGCGGGTCTCCTTCTGCGTCACTGGGAGGCCCCTGCTTGCTCGCTGAGCCCTCCCGAGGCACTGAGTAGCCATCGAAGCCGACATCCTCAGGCCGCAGCTGCAGCAGTGGGGGCCACTCATGCTGTTGGGGGCTGGCTGCCCATGGATAGGTGTCCATCACCCACTTGGCAGGATCCTCCCAGGGGGCCCGCCTTCCATACAGCTGAAACAGGCAAAGAGGGAACTTGTTGGAAGTGGACTGAGACCTCTCCAGCAGTCCTAAGCATATAGCTTTCTGTAAAACAGCCCTGTGATCGAGTAATTGCAAACTACAGGCATACCTTGTCTTACTGCACTCCTCTTTATTGTGCCTTGCAGATACGGCGTTTTTTACAAATTGAAGGTCTGTGACAACCCTGAGTTGAACAAGTCTATTGGTGCTGTTTTTCCAGCACCATGTGCTCACTTCGGGTCTGTGTGTCACATTTGGTAATTCTCATACTATGTCAAACTTTTTCATAATGCTACTGAATGCTTAATCAATGACAGCGTAAATATAACTTTTATATGCACTGGGAAACCAAAAAATTTGTGTGCCTTATTTTACTGTGATATTCCCTTTATTGTGGTGGCCTAGAACTGAACCCGAAACATCTCTGAGGTATACCTGCATCTTTCTTTTCATGTTCTTTATTATTCTGAATCCTTCTGAAGACTATGACTGCTCCTATACAAAGCAATCAAGTATTACAGATACTAACCATGCAAACATTTGCCAGCCTTGGTCAAACATTCAGAAATTATGAACACTGATTGAAGCCATTAATGTGTACTGTCACAAATGTGTATGGATGTGCACATCCCACCCTCACCCTCTGTGGGCTTACAAACCCTTCTCATATCCTCCCTTGTCCAGCATTGAGAAAACACAGAAGCTCTCAGAAACCCATCTGCTGAACCAGTGCCAGGATTATTCGGCCGGGCATGATGCCTACTAATTACTCAGGGCGGTGCTGAAAGCCTGTGGGACTTCTTTGGCTGCCTCCAGGCTTAACAACAAAATTGCTGCAAGCTCCAATTTTAGTGTAACCACTCTGGGCTGAGTGAGGGGGTCAAGAATTCAGTCTTTCTATCAGCCATAGGGCAGGGGAGGTTTGCAGCCTCATGGTCCTGAGGCCAGGTAGTGAGTATCAGGCCACACACAGGCAAAAACCTAGACTTTGAGTCAGAGGCATGGATTGAAAATCCAACTCCTTCAAGTTTCTATTTTATGATCTTAAGCAAGTCATTTATTCTCTTGGAGCCTCAATTTCCTCTCTTAAAAAATAGAGATAAATAAGTATCTTTGCCCTAGTTTCAAGACAAACCCAGGGCTCGAATCAAATAGCCAATATGAAAATACTTTGCAAACTGTGAAATGCTACACACATGGACGGTTCCATTTCTTGTGGGTTTCAGCGAACTCTGCCAACAATTCTATGTGGCGGAGGTCTACTATTCTCACCCTCTAGTGGTGTGGAAACTTAGGCACTAAGAGACTAAATGACTTGCCTGGGTTTTAGACAGCTAACAAGTGGCAGAGCCAGGAATGGCAGCTTAGGGAATCCTATATTGTCTAGGCTGATGGCCCCATACAAGGGGTTGCCACCTTATGTCAGCCAGATTCCTGATAAAGGACATAACAGCAACTCATCTGGGCACAAGAACATATCCCTTGACTTTGAGGAAAATGATTGGTAGCAAGCTTCTTACCTGGAGTCCTTCTCTGACAGCTTCCAGAAGATAAGGGATAATTGAGTAGTTCCACAAGTCAGTGAACCACACCCTTGAGCCATCTACATCTATGGGGCAGGAAAGGAAGAGCCGGGGGCCTGGAGATGACAGAGAAAATAGAAAGAAGCTGAATTGGGGGACATTGGGAGAAGCCATGGCCTGAGCATCCTGTAAGGAGGGACCCTAGAACCTGTGAGCAATGGCAGGTCTGACAGTGGAAATACCTGCTGCTGGGTGGGCACCAAGCAGGACACTGAGTCTCTCCACTCCCATCACTGGGGTCTCTCCCCTCAAGGAAATCATCCAGAAGGGAGGCAATGATTTATGAAGAAAGATGTTCACTGCAGTACTATTAATCCTTAATTTTTTTTTTTTTTTTTTCTTCAAATGGCAGCACACTAAATGTCCAAGAAAACAGAAGTGGCTAAGGGAATACTGGTCCAACTACACAATTATTCTGCAGCCTTTAAATATGATAACTATAAAAACTGAGTAGAGCATGGAATGCTCATGAGATAATGCAAAGTGAGAAAAGGGAACAACACACTGCACATAGACTATGACTGCAACTACATGAAACTTGTAGGTACAGAAAGGACAGAAGAAATAAGCCCAAATTAAAATGATTACGTCAGAATGGCAGGATGATTAGTGAGTGTTTTTCCTCCGCTCTAAATCCCCAATCTTCTGGTTGTAAACTTTTATCTTAAAGCAAAACAAATTCCAAAGGGTATGAAGGGGGATCTTGTGGCGGTGGCTTCCCCTGAACGGCCAGCTTTGGCATCAGCGCAGACTGGCCAGATCTCTCTTCTGCTGGTCACTGTGGACACTGGGCAGAGGAGCCAGGCAGTCTGGGGTCTCTCTTAGTCTGTGACTGTCCCAGTGTCCCTTCTCTGTCTGCATGGGCAGTCTGGTGTCCAGCTGGCTTGTGCCTGCAAAGAGCTGTCCTGTCAAGCCCTGACGACAGACATCCAAGAAAGCTGGGGCTCCAGGAGAATCACCTATTCCCCATGCACACCCTGGCCAGCCTGCCCCCTACCTACCGATGGTGACATCCGAGGAGCTGTGAGCCTCCAGGAAGCGGTTGAGGTGATGCCAGACCTTGGGAATCCAGTCAATGATTTTTACCAGCTCCACATTCCGCACTCGTCCACTGATCTCCGTTTCCATGAGCTTCCTCCTCAGGAAGCGGCTGAGGAAGCCCTTCACGGGCTCTGTGTGGTTGGCACAAAGCACCCACCTGGGGGAAGTCAGGAGGGCTTTTTCATCATGACGGTGGTGATAAAAATAATGGCTACCTCAGGAATCAAAACACTTTAGAACTGGAATGCATCCATACTAATACTACAATAAGCTTTATTATGAGCCAGACACTGTACACATATTAACTCACTGAACTCCTCACAGCAACTCTATGACACAGGTATTGTTATCACTGTGCCATCTTACAAACAGAAATGAGGAGGCACAGACAGTTTATGTAACTTGTCAGAGATCAACCAGCTGGTGAACAGATGAGCTCAAACTGGAACCAAGACAGTCTGGCTTCAGAGTCTGAGCTCTAACCACTGAACTATACTTGGTTCAGGCCCTGTGCTGGGCTACAGAGATATAATAGAGACTAAAGTACAGTCAGAGACCTAGTGGCACAGTGGTTAAGCACTTGTCTGCTAACTGAAAGGCTGGTAGTTTGAACCCACCTAATTGCTCCACAGGAGAAAGATACAGTGGTCTGCTTCCATAAAGATTAAACCAAAAAAGCAACTTCACTGTCTCTGAGTTGATTTTGACTCATAGCAACCCTTTAGGACAGAGTAGAATTGCCCCATAATGTTTCCAAGGCTGGAAATCTTTACAAAACCAGACTGCTTAATCCTTCTCCCATGGAGCAGGTGGTGGGTTTGAATTGCTGACCTTTTGGTTAACAGTTGAATGCTTTAACCCATACACCTCTTCCATAAAGATATAAAAAGACATAAAGAGCACCTCTTCCATAAAGATAACAGCAGGAAACCCAATGGGATAATTCTACTCCATCATATGGAATTGCTATGAGTCAAAATCAACTTGATGGTACCTAACAACAAGACAAATCCCCATCCCCAAGGAGCTCAAAATTTAGTGCAGGAGACAGACGAACACATGAAGGAATGAGACATGATGACAAAGCTTGGGGAATCCAGGAGGATCTTGAGAAGAGGGGACATCTGGGCTGAGATGGATAAACAGAGCAGCCACATAAGGAAAGGCAGGGCAGAGGCTGGGGCAGGATATACATAGGAATAGCATGCTACAGCATTTGCAGACATGAGAAATAATGTGGGGTGTTTGAGAAAATTGCCAAAAGTTCAGTGTAACCAGAATTTAGACTTGATCTGCCAGTGTGAGGAGTCTGGATCTAATTCTAAAGGTGATGGGGAGCCATTGTAGGTCTTTAGCACAAGGATTACATGGCCAGATCTGTACTCTAGATGGCTCACTCTTGATTGCTACAGAGCAGAGTCTGGCCACAGAGGGTGTGAGCTACAGGCAGGAAGGCTGATTGCAATGGTTGTTGGGCTGGGAGAAGTGGCAGTGAGTGTGGGAAGGAATTGGAAGAAGGATTTGGGAGACAGATAGGAGAAAGCATGACAAGTCTGAGACAGCCTCCTTGCAAAGGTGAGTTAAGCTTTCAGTGGCCGGAAGAAGTGAACATTTCTCTGATAATTACATCAGGACCACTTTCAATAGGTTTCCTCAGAGATGCTGCAGAGTGGCCACTGCAGAGCAAGCCAGGGGTCCCAGACCAGGAGAAAGCGTTTTATCCTTGTCTAAGGTGCCAGTCAGGGGGCAGAGTGGTAGAATCAGCTGAGATCCAGGACAGACAAAGGTACTTAGCAATGCCAAAGCAACCAGTGACGCAATGGAGCATGACTGAGTTGAATGGTCCTCCCTACACCCTAGTGATGAACACACCCAGGACAGAGCTGGGGCAGAGGGGAGGTGTTATGGATTGAATTATGTCCCCAAAACATATGGATTGTAGATCCTACTATGCTTGTGTTTATAATCCCATTTGGGAATGGGTTGTCTTTGTTATGTTAATGAGACATTATCAGTGTAGGCTGTGTCTTAAGTCAATTTCTTCTGCCATATAAAAGAGCAGATTAAGCAAGCAGCAAGAATGCATAGAAGGGAAGTTACATACCACATGTTCCACAAGGAACATGTTTTCAGCAATAGAAGCTGAAAACAGACAAGGATCTTCCCCCAGAGTACACAGAGAGCCTTCTCTTAGAGCTGGCATCCTGAATTTGGGCTTCTGCCTCCTCAACTGTGTGAAATACATTTTTATTCATCAACGCCAATGTGCTATTTCTGTTATAGCAGCACTAGATAACTAAAAGAGAAGGGGAAGGCAAACTCACCAACACAAGCCCCAGCAGCTGGGGCTCTGACGCCCACGGGCTGGGCCACACGGAGGAGATTCTTAGGTAAAGACTGTGCTGCTCATGTTCACTTGGAACCACTCAGAGAAATGTGCTGCTGCTAAAGTGTGGGACCTGTAAGGGCACCTCCAGCTCCTGCCCAGAGCTGCCTCCTTGAAATTGCTATAGCAGGACTTAGCATCAAAGAGACCTGGGTTCAAGTTTCAGCTCTTCCATTGACCGGCTGTGAGACGTCAGACAAGTCACTTAATTCTTGGAGCCTCAGTTTCCCCATTTGCATACAGAGAATAAGGAATTTAACTACTTAAGGGTATTATGAGAATTAAATGAATTGAAGTTGGGCAAATGCTTAACACAATGCCCAGCACGTAAGAGCTACTCAAAAAACGGCTTTTCTACTCTTCCTAGCTTGCTCTCCTTCTGTGTGATTCTAGCATCTAATTGGAAAAGAGAAGTGAAACCTTACCTGAAGTTATGATGAAGCTGCAGATTGGGAGTAGAAGAGGTAGCCTGGTTCATTGTGCCAATTATGTAAGGGCTGTGGGGGAAATAAAGGAAAAGAAAGCATTGTGACTCAAAGCCAAGTTGGCCAGCCAGGTGCTCTCAGAGGCCTGTGACCTCTATGTATCTAGGCTTTCTCTGAACTCCCCAATGCTTTACCACCAACTGAGCCCCAAGACATGTATGCATGGCTGCCCACGCAATGCACATTATGATAGTGACACACTCTCGCTCAGGGAACATGAGGTCTGGAACTGGCCTTTACCATTTATGGTACTTGCAGTTGAGCAGCCCATTGAAGATCTCACCCAGGGAGCTGACGTGGTGCAGGTTGTCCAGGATGATGACAAGAGGCATGTCCACAGCATTGTTCTCACTGTTGCACTGATCAGCAAGGTTGGACAGGTACTGGCGCAATTCCTAAGGAGGCCCAGAAGGCCAGGGGAAGAATAAGTTGATGAATACACACTAGAGAAGACGCAGATGCTCAGAGCCTTCACTTCACCCAGGATGAAAGACCCTTCATGATGCTATCCCATGACAGGAACATGTATTGAGTGCCTGTCCATTACAGGGCACCAGCTTGGTGCTGAAGGGGCTGTGGGGTAAGCGTGGGATGACAGAAAACCTTCGGTCCAAGGTAAGAGCACAGCATCATGGAGTTGCCCAGGCATAGAATTTTATCCCTGCTCTCCTATGTCTCTAGAAATGTTACCACGTTTGTTTATATTTCTTAATCAACCAGCCTCCCAGTAAGCTCCTTGAGGGCAGGTGCCTCACATACCTTTGTACCTCCATAGCACCTGCCTGACAGTTATACATAGAAGTCCTTGAAAAATACGTCAAACAGGGGTCCCAGATAAACACACAAATAATGATGATCAGAGCAGAGGTAGACAGACAAAGAACAATGGAGGGGAAGATGAATGTACATGCACAGGGGATCCTGCAAGTTCTAGTTGTAAGTTGGCTTTGAATTTGACCTTGAAGAATGGGTAGGGCATTGGCTTGATCAGAGGCCTGGAGGTAATCAGATACTGGATGAGTGCTAGGAATAGAGTGTAGCTGAGTATGGCTGGGGTGGGAGATGCAGGTCAGGAAGGGAAAAGGAAAAAGAATAATGGTACAACAGGAAAAAAGGCTGAAAGGGTGAACAAGGCCTGGTGAAAGCCTGGAATGGCTGCCTCATAATAGGAACATCATAATAACAGCAGGCATTACCTGCTAGGCATGACTCTAAGTGTTTTACATATATTAGCTTATGTAGCCCTACAGTAACCCTGTAAGGTGGATACTGTGTTATTTCCATTTTACAGACAGGGAGGCTGAGGTACCTAAGGTCAGGTAATTGGCCTGAGATCACATAGGCTACATTCAGATTTGGGTGCCTGACCCCAGTGCATGCTCTTTACCAGGTTACATGGCCTCAGACTCCAGCCTGGTAGCTCAGATGGTGGCACTTCCTCCAAAGAAAGAGATATTCCTGGGCCTCCCTTTTAAGGAGCTCTGGTGGTATATGGGTCAGGTGAACCAGAAGGTCAGTGGCTCAAAGCCACCAGCTGCTCCATGGGAAGAAGATGAGGCAATCTACTTCCATAAAGATTTACAGCTTAGAAACCTAATAGGAGTTGCAACGAATTGGAACTTACTTGATGGCAGTAGGTTTGGATTGTTTTTTTGCGGGGGCCTCCCTTTTAAGCCAAAATGTGGCTTCTTAAACACAGAAACAGCCCAATTCTTTAAGTTACTTAGCCCGCTTTACCCTGGGCTCACAGCCCTAATCAAGCACCTGACAAGAACAGGTTCTTGACTCCCTGAGACCCTGAAGCCCACCCTACCTCACTGAGGTCTGAGATGTGCAGGTGGCTGGGCTGTGCTCTGAATGCAGGTATCCTGCCAAGCAAAAAGTGAACTGGGGCTGAGGTCACTGGCCACATGCCTTGGGTGCTTCCTCCTCTAAACTGGTCCTGTGTAAAGGCACCTTCTCTAAGCCACTCAAAAGCTTTCAATATAGTGGTCTGACCACTTTTCCCTCATTTTGGCCACCACATCACAATCATCTGAGGCCTATAGGCCAACGCTCATTGTAGCACTTTTCACAATAGCCAAAAGGTAGAAGCAACTGAAATGTCCATCAGCAGATGAATGGATAAAAAATGTGGTATATCCATACAATGAAACACTATGCAGCCGTAAAGAGAAATGAAGTTCTGATGCATGCCACAACACAGATGAACCTTGAAAACATTATGCTGAGTTAAATATGTCAGTTGCAAAAGGGCAAATACTGTGTGACCTCATTTACATGGAATAATATGTAGAAACCAAAGACTATTAATAGTTACTAGGGGAAGGAAGAGGAGCTCTGGTAGCATAGTGCCTAAGGCAGTTGACTGCTAACCAGAAGGCTGGCAATTCAAACCCACCAGCCACTCCTTGGAAGGAAGGTTGGGCAATCTACTTCCATAGTGATACCGCCTCGGCAACCCAAGGAGGGGTCGCTATGAGTTGGGTCCGACTCGACGGCACACAACAACAACAGGGGAAGGAAGAGGACGAAAGGGGAAGTTTTTGTTTAGAAGGCACTGAATTTACGTTAATAACGATAGAATCATTTGGAAAAGGATAGCAGTAATGGTCACACAACATGAAAACGTAAAAAATGTCAATAAATTGTAAATGTGGAAGCTGTTGGTATGTATATTTTCACCACAATTATTTGAGGAAAAAAAAAGATATAACAAGTTTTTTAAAAAAATTACTTGGGGAACTTGTTAATAGTGCAGATTCCTGGCCCCACACAACCCACTGAAACAAGTCATCTAGATGCAGCAAAGCCCAGAAATCAGCATTTTCGGTGATTCTAAGGCGGAGGAATCATTTCTAACTCGACTTTGGCTCTCTGGCCCCTTTGCAGAGGGCCAGCCACAGAATGAATTATCCACAAACCCATGCAGGATGAAGGAATGAACAGGTTTTAGAAAACATTTCACAGCCCATGGCTGGTGCTACATTGTTGTTGTTGTTGTTATGTGCCGTCGAGTCAGCCCCGACTCATAGCGACCCCTCCTTGGGTTTCCGAGGCAGTATCACCACAGAAGTAGGATTGCCCAACCTTCCTTCCGAGGTGCTACATTTGACTCCATTCAAACAGGTTTCCATTGTTCACTGTGAAGCAGGATCAAGCCTATTTGCTGCCTCTAGAATCCAAGACTTAGGCTCCAGCCCATTCCACTGCTTACTATCATCTAACTGGCCTCAGGCAATATAACCAATCTGCTTTAAGCCTCAGTTTGCGCCTCTGTAAAATGGGGACATAAATAGCTACTTCCTTGAAGCTATGGCTGTTGAGAAGGCCAGTTTGCTAGTCACAGGCAAGGAAGAAGTCAGCAAGTGAGAACTTCTGTTATTGTTTGTGTTACCACAAAAGAAGGCTTTATTTTGGAAAAGCATGGACCCTAATGTTGTTGTTGTTGTTGTTGTTGTTGTTATGTGCCATCGAGTCGGACCCGACTCATAGTGACCCCTCCTTGGGTTTCCGAGGCAGTATCACTACGGAAGTAGATTGTCCCATCTTCCTTCCGAGGAGTGGCTGGTGAGTGTGAACTGCCAGCCTTCTGGTTAGCAGTCAAGTGCCTTAGCCACTATGCTACCAGAGATCCCTGGACCTTAACAGGCACGTGATAAATTAATGTTGAATTGGAATGGACATATCTGGGGTGTTTTAAAAAAAAACCTACTATTACAGACCATCACGCCTGGCTTATAGTAAGCCAGCAATGAATAAACTAGACCCATCTAACCCTAAATGGAACATCTTGCTGGGAAGACCTGAGTCAAAGCTTTCCTTTCTGTAGTCCCATTCTGACCTCCTTCACCTGGTTTTTAACAGCCACCAAAGGAGCGCTTATAGGAAATGCTGCTTTCCCACCTACATAGCAATGGTGGCAACAATTCTAAAAGGGCTAAAAAGTGAGCCTGAACTGAACAGCAGGCTTAGAATGACTCCCTCACCTTGCTAGACTTATGGTCCACATTGAAGGTGGCGATGACTCCGTCCGTCAGCTCTCGTCCTTCTCGAAGCACTATGTACTCTGACAGCCGATTTGCCAAGTAGGTCTTTCCAGTGCCACTGGGGCCTGACAGAATAATGCGCCGATGCTCTATCAGCAGGGAGACATAGCGCTGCAGGATGGGTTTGGGGATCAGGGACTCGAATACCAGAGAGTCCAGGCTGTTTTCCGCGAGCCCTGCATTTGAGGAAAAAAGGAAGTGTTTGGAGCTCTGTAGAAAGGGCAGCTCTTTGCAGTTGCCTCATGGGAACTGCTAAGACCTGAGGTTTCCCTTTCCTTGACATCCCATTCACCTGAGACCTCTGCCCACCCAGATACCTAGGAGGCCGAGAATGAACCACCACTATTCCAGGAAGTCACATTTCCTTTCACCAGTACTATGTGCTTCTGGCTCCAGCCATGGCTCACCTTCCCAGATTTGGACTCACTTGTAATATCTGGACCCTCAGTCCTCATCTGCCCTCTGTAGAAGTCCTAGGACTCTAGGCTCTGCTTGTCTGTCTGGATTCACTACACTGAGCTAATGCTGTTTGCCCAAACCAGGCCAGATTCTTGCCCAAGTGTGTCAGCCAGGACCCTCAAAGTTGCCTCTTTACCCTGTTCTCTCCTCCCTATCAGTCTGTTACCCAGACTCAGATGTCATTATGAAAATAATGCTTTATTTTTTAAAATAAAAGAGAAAAGCCAGGTAGGATCATTTGATTTTGGAATGTATGTCATGGCCCAAGGTTGAAATAGTATATATTGAGAGCTCTGGTCCTCAAATATCAAATGGAAGTATATCCTTCATTCTTCTCACTTGGGATAACTTTATTCACCAGGCTTGTTGGCTTTTAAAAAACCTGTTTTTCTTGATACCATCCCCAAGAGAAGCTCCATCCAAACTTAGTTGTCCAGATCCCAAGGTGATTCTGTTAAAACTTAATCCAAGAAAAACAGTATCTGTAAGTGAAAATTAACTGAAGGGCATCTATTCAGTTTTATAATAGCATCTTTCCTTCCACATAATTATTCACTGCAAGCAGATCCCCTAATGTGTTTAAATACTTGTAGCCCCTAAATGCAACGACTATTCTAAAAAGACCATGATGAAGGTCCCCAAATGATTTATGTATAGGAGACAGATCTACAATTTTGCTGGTATTGAGCTCAGTATAAGGAACTCTGGTGGTTCAGTGGTTAAGCTCTTGGCTGCTAGCCAAAAGGTCAGCGATTCGAACCCAACAGCTGCCTTGCATGAGAAAAGACTTGCTGATCTGCTCCTGTAAAGATTTACAGCCGTGGGAACCCTGACCCTGTCCTGTAGGGCTGCTATGAGTCAGAACTGACTTAATGGCACACAACAAAAACTGAGACCTTCATGTCAAGTATAGAACTTAGCCTCTCTAGCCCTAAAACAACTTTCTGCATCCATGTCTTTTGCCATAAACAGCCCTCTGGGAGGTGATTACTTTGCAACCTCATTTCAGAACATGCTAAACCACATTTTCCCTTCCCCAGTATGACCAAAGTAGATCGCCTGCAGCTCACTGATCTCTTTTGGTTCAAATCCTTGAGTATGAAAGCAATCATTGTTCTGACTCAGCTATACATCATTGATGCTCTTATTTTGTTCTGAATTTTTGCACCAACATTCATTTAGTAGACTTGCCTAAAATTTCATTTCCTTCCTTTCCACTTTCCTTTTTCTCTTATTTTCTTTTGCTTAGCAAAATGCTAAGACTTTTATATCAGTATTATGCATGTTCCTTGAAAATGAGTATATTTTTCTGATTTCTCAATATTCTATAACTATTTAAATTGCAGTCTATTTGCTCGTAAAGTTTTAAGTAAATTCGCCTGTGAAACTGCAGAAACAGCAACAGCAACAAAAATCCTTGGGCACATTTTAGTGCCTTGAAGGCAGACGTTTCAATCACCATGGAAAAATATAAGAGTCAGCTATGGTTTAAAAATAAACCCTCGAGATGATACAACTTGGTATGCTGACAGACGCAACAAATCCGGTGCTTTGTGGTGGGCTGACATGTTCCACCAGGGGCCGATCACCTCATCACTGTTGCTTTCTCCTTCCCCTTGCAGTAGAACTCTATTTTATTGTGGGAAACTCATTCCAGGTGGTTCAAATAGGGCTGATCCAGCACCTTCATCCACCCACTGGGGTAGATCATGACCAGGCTTGGCCAAAAGCCTCTCCCAGACCATAGTGAGTAATTCGGTTGGGTATCTGACTCATGGTGAGCCAAAGTCACCCCTAGGAATTCTTTGCCACAGTTTTCCAGAAAGGTAGTCTTTTTCTTTTAGATTCCTAAGCTAGAAGGAATCTTAAGCTAATGGTATTTCATCAACCCAACCATGTGCAGAGATCTCAAAAAAAAAAGCAAAGCAGTGATGAGCACAGGGAAGGCAGGCCTAGTTTTGATGATACTGTTTGAATACCTGGATCCAGATGTGCTTGAAGCCTCCTCTTGGGTTTCCCAGGTGAGTCTATAAATTCCTTTTTTGCTAAAGTTACTTCTGAGTTGGTTTCTATCACTTGTGGTCCAAGGACAGAATTGTAGAATTTCACTTGCTAGCTTGATAGGTGGTCTCTAGGTGGTGCAAATGGTTTGCCCTTGACTACTAACCTAAAAAGCAGCTCTGGTGGTACAGTGGTTAAAGCAATTGGTGCTGAACCCACCAGCTGCTCCATGGGAGAAAAATGAGACAGTCTGTTTCCATGTAGATTTACAGCCTTGGAAACTCTCTTGAGGCAGTTCTACTAGATCCTATAGTGTTGCTATGAGTCAGAATCGACTCAATGGCAGTGGGTTTGGTTTACTAACCTAAAGGTTGGCAGTTCAAACCCACTCAGTAGTACTACAGAAGAATGGTCTGACAATCTTCCTCCATTAAGATTACAGCCATGAAAACTTTATAGAGTAGTTCTACTCTGTTAACACATAGGGTTGCCCTGAGTTGGACTTGACTTGATGGCATGAGCAGCTGTTTGAGGTTCAAATAGTAAATGTTCCATAAGGCAGCACCAGAGCAAGGCTCTTAACTCTTGTTAAAGACTAATGTTGAGGGGCACTGGCTTTTGTTTTTCAAAAACCTAAAAACCAGGAAACAAAATTTGCATTCAAACAACTCAAAAATTGCACTGTCAAAAGCACAGTCAAGATTAGCACCTTATAGTGAGGTAAGCAGGCAAAGAAACAGGCCAATTAGAAGACAGAGCCTAGTACAACGTTTATTAAAGCACATTCCTCAGGTGGATCATAAAACACAGGAAAAAAGGGACTTCACAGTCAAAGAAACATAAAACAAATTGGATTAACCATCCTTTATAATGGCATGATCTGTCAGAGCCTTCCACGTACCAGTGTATTCCTATCCCCTCTGCCCCCGAATCCCAAATAGGGATATGATGCAGTTCCCAAAACCTATTTGGCTATGAGAACTTTTTTGTCCCCATGGAATACACTGTGGCCTGGGGCTTCACATCCCTGCATGTGAGGCAACTGGAAGCTCCAGCCGCATCATGCGTGGGCCAAGAACCTCTTCCGTTTCCTCAAGGTTCTCGGGGAGACTCTTCTAGTCTACAGCAAATCATTGTTTCCCCATCCACAGAATGGGCCCACGTCCAACAGTTGCTGGCAAGAGTAATTAATTGGTATTGGTAAGGCATTCAGAGCCAAAAGCTTCATTTCCACAGGGTTATTAAGAGTCCATCACCATCTCACAGTCATAAAGCTAATGGGAACTTCTGTTATATAATTTCAACAATAAATTAAAATTATTTGCTCTGATGGTGGTTGGAAAACTCTAACTGTTCAACTTTCTTAGGTAAGAGTAACTGTGATTGAAGTGGGGGGGGAAGCCCTTATACATATATACAAATAAAACTGTAGTCATAATTTCCTATGCCGAATCAAAAACAACTCCCGAAAGCTTTGGTGTCTGCAATCAGCCACATTACCTCTGACGGTCACAGAGATGGTCGTGTTCTCCCCAACCAGATAGCCACAGGGAAGCAGCTCGGGTGTTTCGGAAGTGTTGGTACGTTTGATTTCCCCGATGCTATAGCCGAGAACACTATCGGAATTCAGCCCGAGCTGACTCACTGGGTCAACGTGAATGATGTATTCCTGGAAAAAGTAAAGACCCTGTCAAAGATGTGGCTCAAGCCTGCTCGTGACTCATATTTTCATTGGGTGATTTATGATTGTCATCTCTTCTCACTTCTGAGTTGAAACGGACCTGTGGAATGAGGTGGGGGAAGAGCCCACTTTCTATGGGGATAATGCCCTACTATCACGGGCCTCTTCAAACAGATTTATTTGGTTAGTGATGGAATAAAAACCTAACAGGACTGCAAACGTTTAGTCTGGATGAAGCAAGCACGTAATTCCTAAATTCAGCTGGAGTCTTGAAGACATCAGGGCCTGTGAATGGTGCTGGAAAATTCATGAAAATGTACTTCTGACAAGAAATCCCTCCACCAGCCCTTTCTTCTGGCTCAAGGCAAAAATCATACCAATGACAAAGAAAGTAAAATCCAGGGCTGTTACAGAGAAGCAGCCTGGATCTTTAAAAAGAAAATATGTGTTTAATTTGGAAACTCTTAAGTAAGTGACCAAGAGATTTTATGTCACTGAAAGTAAACTAAGACCCATAGGCTATGGGGGGTGGGGGGTACACCATAATGAGTTAGAGGCCAGTAACAGGCCTCTGCTTTTAACAGTCTTGTTTCCTCACTTACTATGATGCCCCAGAAGCTGTTTTCAGATCAAACTGTTGCTTTGTAATCCAAGGATGTCCCAGCTGATTGTCAGCAGAGATAATGTTTTGTGTCAGGCAGTAGAATTGGTCTGCCCTAAGCTAAATCTCTTGCCTGGTCATATTTTTTTCTTGACTGACCCATCAAAATGTGGGATAATCTTTGGTCAAAGAATAGAATTTCCTCTGCATGAAGACATTTGGATCTAGGTGCTAGAAAAAGATTATAGTATACTAGTAACATCAGGTTTTGAAGTCAGATCCATTTAGTTAGACCTATATGGTCCAGTTCGGGAGCTCTGGTAGCATAGTACCTAAGGCACTTGACTGCTAACCAGAAGGTTGGCGGTTCTAACCCACCAGCCACTCCTCGGAAGGAAGATGGGGCAATCTACTTCCGTAGTGATACTGCCTCAGAAACCCAAGGAGGGGTCACTATGAGTCGGGTCCAACTTGGTGGCATATAACAACAACAACACATATGGTCTAGTTCTAGATCCATGACCTTAGACAAGTGACCCAACCTGATCTTCAACTTTCTTCACCTTCAAATGGGAAAATAATAAGGCCTTCCTCCTAGACTATAAGAAAGGGGTAATTTAAGTAAAGGGCTTTGCATGGTTTTGGCATAATAAATGAGGGTTATTATTATTTAGGAGACATGATTAATAAAGCACTTGTGGTTATGGCCTTACATCAGAACACTACAAAAATTATACTAAAAATATCTTTCAAAATCATCTTATATCACATGTGATGTCATAGCCATCTTCTTGACATACTTACTTTGAACAGCCGTCTAACCACCCCATCGAGTACATCCCACTTCGTCTTGCCACTAACTCCAATGCAGCCAATAAGAAAGAGATGTGGTCTGGAATCCTAAGGGTAAGGAAATGTATGTAGGTGAAAAACAAGTGAATCTTTTTGGACACAGTTTAGCAGAGGACTTAGATTGTCTTAGAACTCCGCCAATGGTTTGACAGGGGAACAGAAGTCCTATTTGTTTTAACAGCAGGTAGAACTTAGATTAAGTTCTTACTTAGATTAGCCTTAAAACCTTCTCTTGCTCTATATAACTTTCCTAGTGCTAAAACAGCATCTGTGGGACAAGAAGAGCAAATCTCTTCTCTGGAATCTGAACACTCCATCAAGTAGGTACCTGATACCATGAGCAGATAAATACTTCTTTATGCCTAGAACGTGCCCCCCTGTCCTATTTGCCATCTCACCCTTTCCAAATCTTGCTCACAAACTCACTTCTCCCTGGAAGCCTTCAACAATGAACCCCACCAGGCTCAGAGCTCACAATTGCTTCTATAGCACTATATACAGTTTATATAATAATATGTTGTTGTTGTGGTTATGTGCTGTGGAGTCGGACTCGACTCATAGTGACCCCTTCTTGAGTTTCTGAGAAAGTATCACTATGGAAGTAGATTGCCCCATCTTCCTTCTGAGGAGTGGCTGGTGTGGATATATAATTTGTTTAATTTTAGGTATTTATGTCTTATTTGTGTATAAAGTTTATCTCCCTGCTGGATCTTAAACTCCTTCAGGACAGAATATGCTTCTGCTTTTTGTTTGTTCTTTAATAATATTTACTGCCTTTTTTCTAATTAAAAGTTAAAAAACATAATCAATTCAGAAAACTAGTAAAACTCTGAGAAGTTCACAAAAAATAATCTTTTTTCCTTCTTTTGCATTTCTGCCTACAGGCTCTGCATAGTGGAAGCTAGCTAATTATACTGATTAAAGCAAAATTAATGGAATATTCCATTCAGTTGGGTTTTTAACTATCTAACATGCTGGTAAGGATGTAGAGTTAGGGGAGTGAGGGGCACATCTGGCAGTTAAGCAAAGTCAGCAGAGAAAAGAGCACAGTTCTACAGTCTGATAACCTGGCCCCACCATTTGCTTTGTAGCTCAAGTAATGCTTGAGTAACCGGTTTCCCAATTGCAAATGGAGATAATGCCTGGCTAACCAACCTCACCTGGATGCTGTGGTAATCCAAAATGATACAATTTTTCAAAGTGACTTATAAGGTTTTGTTGAACATAAGATCTACTTGTTCATACTGATGATTATTAGAATAAAACATGATCAGAGGTAATACCTGCATTTACTTGCCTGACCATGAGAATGAATTTCTACTTTGCTAGCCCATCACTCTACTATCTAAGCAACTTCTAGCTTAATGATTCTAAAACCCCTGGCAGCTCCAAAATTCTGACTCTGTCCCTTTCATTGAGACTTAAGAGCCAGTCATGAAGTAGAATCTTGTGGCAAAGAAAAGTCTGGCTGCAGATGTTTTCTTTTGGTGGGCACTGTGGCCAGCCCTGTAAACAGCCCTAGTGGTGCAGTGATTAAACATCCAGCTGCTAGCCAAAAGGTCAGTAGTTTGAACTCACCAGCCACTCTGCAGGAGAAAGATGAGGCAGTGTGCTTCCATAAAGACCTGTAGCCTGAGAGACTCTATGGGGTAGTTCTACTCTGTCCTATAGGGTTGCTATAAATTGATTAGATGGCAACAGGTTTAGTTTTTGGTTTCGTGGGCCTCAGAGAGACTCAGTTCACTCAGAGGTGTCTTGGAAGAAAGATCTGGTAATCTGCTACTGGAGTCACAGCCCTTGAAAACCCTACAGAGCACACGTCTACTCTGACACACACGGGTGACCAGGAGTCAGAATCAACTCCTTGGTAACTGATTTGTTTGGTTTTTGGTGGATCCCCTAACTGTAACTACAGTAGTATTTTGGCTAGAAATATGAAGAAGTAAGTAATAAACAAAACCCAGTGGAATTGAAATAGTGACTCAGGAGGTCTTTGCCCACTTATTTATGAGATGGTAATTCACAGCATCATTTGGATTTAATCACTGATTAAAAACCAACTTTTACTGTCAACCCCACTGCCACTCCAAAGTAGACTTTGGTTGTAGTACAGCCTTCTAGATTCTGGAAGAGAACAGAAACTGTACACTCGGAAAACTCAGATTCTCCAGCCTGGGTGAGTCAGAACACCCCCTGGAGCGCTCCCTGGCATGGCTGTCTTTGTCTCTGTGTCTACCTTCTTGGCAGCCTGATGGTCTGATAAGACTGGTGCTTGTGGTCAGCTGGATTTGGTGAGCTTATATCTGTACCTTCTGTGCTAAATGTACTTAGCTGCCTTTGATGTTTTTGGGAATATATTTAATTCAGAAAGGCCATTTCTGAGTGGTGTTAGTATTGAGTTAATGACATGAAAGTGCAACGTGGGACCATTTTTAGTACTCTTTATTAGACTTTCCAAACATGAGGAAAAGGGAAAGGGCTGCTCATTCACTGTAATTGTGCCAAAATGCTGCTGGGGATTATGGTTAGTTAAGAAAAGTGTTAGTAGTGTTTCCAAATCACCTTAGGCTCTGAGGTGATGTGGTTTTATGATTAGATCACTAAACTAGTATTGCTACCTGGGGAAAGGGCAGCAGAGCAGGGAAAGGGATCCAACTAACCTCCTTCCACTTCATTTCCTCCTGAAAGCTGACAACTATCTTAACATGCCTGCCTCCTTCCTTCCGAGCCGAGCATTCACCAGTGTCATCCAGCAACATGTCTGCGAATGGAAAACATCAACAGCCTTAGGCACATGGGGACAGCAAAGCTGGCTTCCTGACACCCCCGCTGCTTGTTGGCACACAGCAGCGGGACAAACCAGGTGTCGGGGGTGCGGGGAAAAGGGGTGGGGTGTAGGGCAGGGGAGAGGGGCAGCATGGAGAATGCAACCACAGAAACCAATGGTGGACCAACCAAGGAACCAGCAGGCTGACGATGCACCTTGCCAAATGGAAGTGAGAGGAGGGAGAGACTCAACCAAAACAACAGCGACAGCAGCGTCATGAGAGAAAAGAAAAGCGTCAGCCTTGATATGCTTACAAAGAAAACCTCGGTCACGTTCACTTGTCACTGAGCCAGCCAGGAATCCATCCTGAAGGCGGGAAGGTCATAGACCAAGCCATTGCCCCAAGTGGGACCTGCGACTGTGGGGTTTGTGTGCAGCATTCAGCTTGCAGGTCAGCCTTTTAAAATGGATCAAACGGACCTCAGCATGGTGGGTGAGGGGACCCAAGCTCAAGGCTTAGAGAATCTGGGTCACCGGAGCAAAGCATGATAGCGGTCTAACGGCTGAGCTCATGTTGATAGCAGACACACACCCAGACACATACACACATCCCAAGTGCACACATGTCTGCTGCCTCTCCATTTCATCTGTTGATCTGTTTAGATTAGGGTCTCACTTGGAGACCAGTGTGCCAGTTGCAGGCCCGGTCCTGTCCCCAGCCCTGTGGCATCACTCACCCAAGCTGGTTGACTCAGTGAGGTTCAGGCTGTGCTGGGACAGCCCCATGGACTGCCTTGGGGAGGCAGAGATTGACACCTGGGAGGGGGCCCGGCTGCAGCCACTGCCTTGAGACTCTGATTTCAGCCGGTCATTCTCAGCTTTCAGCTTCTCTATTTCGCTCTGCAAACAGTAAGGGAGACATGCACTTACTAGGTGGGTGCAACAGGAACTAGCCTTTTCTGGTGGAAAGAATTGAAAATTTCTTTCTTTCTTTCTCTCTTTCTTTTTTAAACTGTGATTTGGGTGAAAGTTTATAGAGCAAATTCACTTTCCATACAGCAGTTCACATATATTTTGTCTCATGACATTGACTACAATTTACCACAATGCAACAGCTCCCCTCCTACTTCCTCCCCATAGTTATCTCTTCCTAGTGTCCTTCCCTCCATGCACTCCTGCCCCCTGAGCTGTCTCCCTGTGCATACATAACCCTTCTATTCGCCCATGATTGTTCTCTCCAAGGAGTGTATCTACCTAGTGGAAATGTTCATCTCAAATGCCTGTCTTTTGTTTGGCTGGAAGCCACAGGAGTGGGTTCAATTTCAGACCTGAAGGGCAGGTAGTGGCCATAGTCTCAGTGGTTCCATCAGGATCTATCAGACCAGCAAATCTGGTCCCCCCCCTTTTTTTTTTTCCAAATAATTTTGAGTTTTGTTCCACGTTGTTCTCCCACTCTATCCAGGATCTCCTACATAGAAGAACTGAAAGTTTCTTGAAGAGATGAAGTGACTGTCAGAGGCACAGCAGAAAATGTAACAGCATCAGAAAGACTTAGCAGCATCTGCAGCCTTTGTTGTACACATAAGACATGTCTGGTGGGGGGTGGAGAGGTTGTCTGTTCTTGTAGGGAAGTGGCCTTTGAAAAGATCTTGGCAGTGTTTCCCACACTCTGTTGCCTGACTGTTAAATGAAAAAATCCCACATCTCAGAAGTTTGAGCAACTTTGGGTTTGTCAGGTTTTCTAACTGTAGGACTTCTAAGAGGCTATTGTCAGAATCTCTGAAAGGGCACATAGTGTACAGTATTTCCCAAATGGATTTGATCAAGGACTTTTTCTTTCAGAGTCTCTCATGGAACCAGTGCTCCAGGGAACCTCCTCTGAAAAATGCTGCTCTCCTTGAGCTCCCATTTGGCAGAACCCACAGAGGCCTTTCATTTGATGAATATTTATGAAGCACGTACTATGTGCAAGCCTTGTACTATGTACTAGGTTCAGGCAAAGTGATCCAAAGATGAATAATTCAGAAGATTTAAATGGCTTCAATCCATGGCAGAAAGGGGGTGGGCAGGGAGTCGTAAGAACAAATCTGTAGGAATTCTGATGAGAGCACTAACTTTCCCAGCTGAAGAACCTGGAAAGACTTTGCACAGGAAGCAGCATTGGGGTAACTTGAGGAAAGGGTCCAATGTGGATCTGCAGAAGGATATTCCAGTAGAGGGAACACCATGAAACAGGGGTACCCAGAGTGTACAAAAGGGAATCAATCATGGCTCTCTATGGCTGGTGAGTAGAACCTGGAAGGGGAGGGATAGGGGTTGAGAGTGAAATGGTGCCTACAGGAGGTCTTGAACACCAGGTGAAGGAGACCACACTGCACGCAGAAGGCAAAGGGGAACCAATGAGAGTCTTACGCAAGGGACAGGCATTGGGACCGAAACCTCTTATACTTTCAAAAGATTAGTCTTTGGATCCCAAAAACTCTTATTAATATTTTGCTGTATGTTTGATCTTTTTGGCATTTTTTTTGTATGCAAAACTAGAATCATTCTGTACATGTTGTTATTTTTCCTGCTTCAGTTTTTACTTAAAAACATGTGGATATTTCTACATCCATTAAATATAACTTTAAAACTTAAAAAAAAAAAAAAAAAAAAAAAAAAAAAAAAAAAAAAAAAAAAAAAAAAAAACGCCAAGCCTGGTTTTTCACTTTGAGCAGTATGTATGTGGGAGAGAATGAAAGGGGAAAGAGAGAAAGAGAAAGAGGCTGGCAGAGCAGAAGGGCTATGCGAGATTCTCAGGTAACCCTCAGGTTTGGTGAGGAGCAGCTTCCTGAAGGTCCATCCCAGACAACCTTGGGCTCAGCCCATACTCCTTGGCTCTCTCACCTGCATCCTGTTCATGGCCTCCCGGAGCTGGTCGAGCTGGTGGGCAGAGCTGAGAGCTTCCAATCGGATGTCCGTGAGCTTCATCTCCTTGTCTCTCAGCTCATTTCGGAGCTGCATGACCGTCTCAGCTTCACTGTCCATGCACTCTGAAATGCTAGGGAAAGAGGAGTGCTGTTGATAAGGGCAGCCCTGAATTCCTCTCCCTCTAGACCCCAGTGACCACTGGACATGGTCAGCAGAAACCAGGCATAACAGCTGCCTGATGCTTCCTGGAGGTGGCAATACCAAAAGCACTGGGAAATAACAGATTGTACTGATTTCTCTGTGATTCTCTACAAGTTGTCTCTATTCTTCTCTTTACAGAGCTATGACAAGCAGAATGGCTTTGGTGCACCTTTCAGCCAAATTCTGTACAATCTATGGACAATCAGGACATGGCAGAAAAGAGTAGTAACCTTTAGTACCTAACACTTTACTCCAGCATATTCCTGGTGTCTCGTCCAGGTATCAGGAGGGCTGGTGGCATACTGAAATTTAAATGCTTCGAGTGTGGGAAATTACTGCCTCCCCACAGCTGCCATTCCTTTCATCCACAGGGTTGGGATTTTCTAAGCCCTGACCTCTCTCCCTTTGGTTTCTTCTTTGAACTCCCTCTCCCTCCTACATTTGCACATTCTTACACATTTTTCAAGGTTGGAAGTAAGAATGTGCTCTCTGCCCAGCCTTTGGAAAACTAGACCAAAAACAAACATCTCCATGTCCATGGATGCTGTGGAATGTAAGAAAAGGGCTGGGGAGCCAAGAGTCCACCCCACCCAATCCCTATGGGGAAAGTGGTTTGGAAGGAGTTCTCACTCTGGTTTCTTGAAGTCCTACAGAGAAATGCATCTTCACCCCTCTCTCGTCTTACACGATTGCCCTGCAGATGGCACGGCCCTGAGTCCCAGTCAATGGATTATGGGAAGAGGTGCTGTGTGCCTCTTCCAGGCACAGATTCCTGCAGAACTTTTCCATTTTGTCCTCCCCTATATGCTGGATGGATACAGAGCACTTGGCAGAGGACTTGACACATCCACAAGATAGAAAGATTCTCAGTGCCCACATCAGCACACAGATGGCCTCCTGCCCACTAGGAATATCTGCATTGGGTTTGGAATGAACCAGACATAAACCATCAAATGTGAAGCCACTGAACTTTGAGACTTAGTTTGTTGCAGTAGCTAGTTTTACTGACCAGAATTAACACAGCAGCTCGTCTTGCCATGCTGAATTCAGTTGAAATGTCACCTCCCTGATTACTCAAAAAAAGTTGCTACCACCATAGTCTGGATCCTAGTACACTATTTTAATTCACTACATTAACCCTTAGCATGATCTGATTTTCCTAGTTTATTCAGGGATTTGTTTAATGTATCCTACCCTGGAAAGTAGGGTCTACCACTTAGCTCTGTCTTGTGTACTGTTGGAAGCTGTGCCAAGAATAGTGCCTGGCACAGAGCCAAAGCTCAGAAGTTCAGTGAACTACACTGTTCATTCATGTCATGTCCCCATTCATATGTAATCTCCCCAGGAGTGGAACTCTGGTTAGCATTCTCTTTAGTCTCTCTTCATAACATCTAGAGCAGTGCTCTGTTCAAACAGGTTAATACAAATATAAAAAGTTTGAACTGATTTAAAAAGAAAAAGAACAGATGATGAATTATTTTTTCATGGTCAGGATACAACTGGATTGAGATGCTTTGGGATGATGACATGTATTAGAATCACAGTCAACCTACCCTTTATTTACTTCTTAGGCACTCTATATATCAAATAGGACACACACTTTCAATCATCTGCCTAATTATTCACTGCAGAAAACCCATAACACTGTGCTGGGCACTGCAGGGACACAATGGGGTCCAGTCTTCCTGTGGTCCTCTCCCTTCCCCCTACTAAGATTTTCACCCTTGCTCACACAAAAGTACACTTTCCTGGGGCCATTCTCCTCCCAGGGTGCTCCCCAAGAGAAGAGGAGGTGCTGATCTAATTAAGTAAAATGGAGACACCAGCAGGGCATTTTTCACTAGTAAATGGGTTGCATAAAAATTACCACTCTGATTTCCTTGGTATGACACTGATGCTGACTTCACTGTAGACCAAACATTTAGCATGATCTTATTCAGTGTATCGTGCCCCCAAAACATCAGTTGTTACTTTGAAATGAGGTATTCCACTTATAAGAGTTATCAGAACGGAACCCCATCATAAGTTGAGGACTATCTGTACTTTGTTTTGGTGTCCCCAGGTGGTTCAAACAACTTGGGTTTAGGCTACTAATTGCAAAGTTGTCAGTTTGAACCCATCCAGCGGAACCTTGGAAGAAAGACTTGACAATCTGCTTCTAAAAAGTCACAGCCTTTGAAAACTGATGGGAGTACAATTCTACTTTGAAATACATGGTTTTTGTTTTGTTTCTGTTTCAATACTCTGTTTCCTCTCTTTCACTTCTGTCTTCCGTGCAATCAGTGTGCTACAAAGACTGGGCCTCTGAACAAGCTGATCTCCTTGACCAAACTTCTTACATTCATCTGGGAAGGCATTTGGCCAGGCTATCTTCAGCTGGAAGGCTTGGTAAGTGGACTCAGGGGCAGTTCCACCCCTGGACTTCTGAGTGCAGAACCTGGACATATAAGGTTGAAGGAGAATGGAATGCGAAGAAGGAAGCCCTGAGTGCACAGTATCTAAGAACCTTCATAAGACTCCGGTAAAGTAGATGTAATCAGCCCCATTTCTACAGATGAGGAAATTAGGGTTCATACAACTACCCAACTCCTCTGTCTAACCCTAGTTCAGGGGCCACTCTGACCCTAGCCACAGTATTTATCTTTTCTCAGTCACTGTCTCTCACCTTACTGCTAACATTCTTTGTAGACTGCTTGTTCTCCAGTTCTTCTTCCTTCAATCTTGGCTTCAATACCATGGTCTCAAATGGGATTTAGCTCCACTGAAACTTCTGGTGTCCTGAGAACTAAGCCTCTTCTCTGAACAGAGGGGGGCAGCCTTTCCCACTGCTGCAGGCTGCTGTGACACTTTCGGAGCTGACACCCAGCCATCCCAAGCCATTCCTGACCTAGTCTTGACTCTAGTGTCTGGGCCTTAAGTTCTTAGGTGGGGTACAGAACTTTCTGCCTATGTCGCCAATGGAGGAATAGCCAATGGATTGTGAATGGAAACCATGGGAGAATGGCTGGGATGAGAGCACATGACTCTTCTCCTCTAGATAAAATAATAGCCTAGGGGGACAACACCTACACCAACACCAGGGGAGTAAATGTGGGTCTTACTCAACAAAATCAGCTGTGTGTGTTCCTGAAGAGCTGTGTACAAAGTGACTCATTTTAAATTTTCTAGAGGGAGTTTCATGGTGATCAATCCTATTATGAATATAAAATCCTTCAGTAAAAAGAATTGCCACTGAATGTCTTCATTCTTTAAACTTTCAACTTCTGAGTTCTAACCTCACAGAAACAGCTGACACCACATTTTGATCAAAGAACAAAGTATAATCTAAGTTTTTTCACCCAAGTGAATCAGAATTTCACCAATAATTACCAACACTCATAGCACATCTCCCTCTCACATCAAGATGGTTCTAGATCTTTTACACCCATTTATCTTGTTTAATCTTTAGGATAGGATAAACAGATAACTATCATTATACTAATTTGACATATAAACAAATGGAAACAAAGTGAGGTTAAGTAACTTGCCCAAGGCTAGCCTCATAAGCCCTAAAACATACAGAAAGAACATCCATAATCTTATTAAAGCAAGACATAAGAGGTTCCCAAGGAGCAAGTGTATCATAATAGGACTCCTAGCCAGTCGTGTTGGAGGAGCTTCTTAGGGACCAAAGATGTCATCTGACCAAGGGTACCCCAACAGACAGACTTACAGAGAGTTGGAGTGAGAATTTCTCAGCAGTGGTGTGGAACCCGTTGAACCATTGTGTGGTAACTTTGGTGAGGAAGGCAAAGAAGAATCTGTCATCTCCTCAATGTCTGAATGAGAGGACGCTGACTTTGGAGATTTCTTCTTTCCAAAAGCTTGCTTGAAGGAGCTGCGTAACTGAATATACAAGATTGTCAGCCTGGCAGGGAATGCAACCAAGCTTAGGCTTTGGCAAAACAGAGACATGCAGACAAAAAAGCAATTAATTCTCCCACATTTTTCCCCCACCAGTGAAAAACGTTCCAAACAGCTCTCTCAAATCAGTGCATTAGGGAAGAAGAGTTATCTGGTGTGGACAGCTCAAAGGACTGGGCCTGTGGTAACATTCCATGCCTACTCTTGGTTTAAGACTAGATGCCAACAGCAAGACAGAGCCTGGCTCAGCAGATGGGTATCAGAAAGATGAGGTTATACAGCAACAAAGCAGGATGCCCAGACAGGGTGACGGATGCGGATGAGGTTAGTCATATCAATGGATGGGTTAGCTTGGTATCTTTAAGTTGGTCTTGCTTACCTCATTGACCTGCCAGGGAAAATGCAAGCAAAAATGGGGAAGGGGAAGGAAAAAAGACAATTTTTAACAGAGAAAGCCAGTGACAGGGAAAGCTTTGGACTTTTCAGACAAGACATGGCTAATAACACCACACACAGAGGAAGTTTCTGGTAGGAACACGAATCTTTAAAAGCATTGAGGGCATCTTCCTCTATTGCAAAAATAAAGAAATAGAGGGTTGATGGGCCCCCCTACAATCCGAATTCTTCCAGCTTCCCCCGTCTGGTTGAACTTACTGCACGCCCCCTTCCTCTAGTCCTCAACCCTTTTTGTTTCTTAGCAGTCATATCTCCATGTCTTAATTTTTTTTGGGGGGAGGGCGGCATGTCTTTTCTCAGCAATGGTAGTAGCTTCACTGCATTATAGGTCCCAACATGGTTGTATTCCTACCCTGATATATGTGCTCAGGAGTTCCTGCTATTCTTATATACAGAAAAGATAAAATAGGCAGGGAATTAGCCATCTCACATATTACTAAAGAAACAGATTTTAAGAAATTTATTAACCATATTGGGGAAAAAACAAATTAGTATATCACAAATTCCCCAAACCATGAGATGGACCTGAAAATTTTAATGAGAACATAAAGAATTAAAGCACAAAGTCTTCTCTGAAAGCTATGATAATAAGCACATATTTCCCTAGATTATAAAATAATACTTCATCTTGCATAAAGTCTTTAAAAAGTAATTTCCTTTTTTTGAAAGTTCTTTTTCCTTCTGAAAATATATTCTGGGGGCTTTCTTAGTAATTGAAAAATTCATAGAACTGGCCATTCTGAAAATTGATACCATTTTCTCCCATCAACATCTCATCAATAACAAACTGCTTGTCCAGTCTGTGGGTGAATCTAGAGCTCATTTCTCTCCAATGCCCTACTTTTGATCATATTTCTAGAGAGTAGTCATAGAAACAGAAGGACTTGGCAAGGAAGCCATTAATCTAAGTCCTTGCCTCTACTTCTGATGAAGTGCCAGGTAGAAGAGGAGAGATTACAAAGATTAGACAGCATTAAGCTTTGGGATTATCTGAGGTGGCAAATTATCCTAAAGGAAAAAAAAAAAATTATTTCTTGAATTGAAGAAGACTGAAAACTATTTTTCACAGAAAATAATTCTCTCTCATCACTTTGATAATCAACTCAGATCATGTTATTAATAGCATATTAGAAACAGAACCATGAATTAATGCTACCTGTTATAGCAGATGAGTTGATCAAAAGCTATTAGTAATTAAAAAAAATTAATCAGACGAATAAGAGGGACACACTGATTAGCCTTTTAGGTTCCCTCCAATGAAAGCCATCAATAACCAAATTTACTAAGTCCTCAACTCCTCCATCACTAGACCTCGCCACCCATCCAAGATAACACAAAATGAGTGAGATGTGTATGGAATGAATGAGGACATTAAAGCTAATATGAAAACATGTCCTGTCAACACTGACAAATGGGATCCTTTGAACACTGGTCAACTCCTGATCAACTTGAGATACCTGCACTGAAAATGAGGAGAACTAAAAGAATATGGGATGAAGAGGGTGGGATTTTCCCAGGAGTGGGAAAAACTGTCTAAGACATCACTGTGAAGAATTCAAGTAGCTTGTTGGGATTATGGAAACATGGTAAAACACTGCAAGGGTAACTAATTCCATTAAACATTTTTAGGTACAAATCCCAGTTTAGAAGCATTCACTGACTTATAACATCTATATCTTTGAAATTTTTATTTACAAGACATGGTCCAAAGATTTTCAGAGAAGACTGGATTGATGCTATCCTAGGCAACTGCATAAATAAACAGATAAAGATTATGATTAACTATGAGATATGGTATGGTTAACTATTGTTAACTCATGACATGAGAAAAATATTTTGAAACTAACTAAACTAAGAAGATTGCACTTAAGAAAGAGTATCTCTGCTCTATCTAAAACTCTGTGGCCAACACCTAATAAGGAAGAAATGACACAAAAGTGAAATGAAAGATGAGTATTTCACATAAAGCTTCATGAAACAGGAAAACTACAAGGTGCTAATTATTTCATAAATCCTAGTGTTTGGCTGAGCACAGCACTAATTTTCTTAAAAATCTATCCACAAACCATTTCCTTGCATCTATTCTACATTCAGAAGGTAAGGACTAACCTGGCCTTTCTCTGGGATCCTAAGGCTGACTCAGTCAGTACCAAGAGAGTCTTTGGATGTACACTTACCCAGTTCTTTCTCTTCTTTTTCTTTGAATCACTCTCTATGTTGCTGCCCACACTGGAGTGGCTGGTGGCGCTGTTGATGCTGGAGACACTATCAGAAGAGTGCTGCCTACGGATGCGGAGGTCTGCAGCCTGGGAGGTGCTGTTTCCTGGAGACCAGAGGTAGGGTATCAGCAGCTGCTGACTCAAGCCCATTCCTTTGTCCCAGGAAATGACCAATAAACTTAAATTCACACACTTGAGGACTATAAGGCATTTTCCTCTGAGACATTACCTTCTAGTTTTAAGATCCTTCAAAAAGTGGGAGCTCTGGCTTCCCACTTTCCGAAATTGAGGTCAGGTAAAGCTTAGAGAGAATGTTTCCCAAAACACAAGCTCTGTTAAGCCTTGGTCTTGTTAGTGGCCAGTGAGTCAATTCTGACTCATGGAGATCTCATGTGTTTCACATCACAACTGTGCTCCACAGGGTTTTCAAGGATGCGACCTGATGGAAGCAGACTGCAAGGCCTGTTTTCCTAAGCCCCTCTGGTGGGTTCTTAACCACCAACCTTTCACCTAGTTGTCAAGTATTTAGCTATTTGTGTCACCCAGTCTTAGATAGACCTAAAGTGTTCTTGTTTAAAATTGTAGCAACAGTCACCTTTGTGGTTAGTTCCTCTCCTTTGCTCTTTATGCTCCTTCACATTAGCCTTCTTTCAGCCCTTTGAAAACACCAAGCTCATCTCATCATTGGACCCTCACACATGCTAGACCCTCTGCCTCAAATGCTCTTTTCCCTCTACTCTGCCTGGACAGTCCTTGATAATCCTTCCCATTTCAACTCTATCATCACTTTTTCAGGAGGCATGATATATAAAGTAACCCTGGTAAGCACAGTGCCTAAGTCATTTGACTGCTAACCAGAAGGCTGGCAGTTCAAACCCACCAGCCACTCCTCAGAAGGAAAGTTGGGCAATCTACTTCTGTGGTGATACTGCGTTGGAAACCCAAGGAGGGGTCGTTATGAGTCAGGTCCGACTCGATGGCACATAACATCACTTTTTCAGGAGGTGTGACATATAAAGTAACCCTGATACCAGAAATAAAGAAACAAAATTTATAGATAGTTTTTCTCATGAGCACAGAACTACATCTCCAAACCCACTGCCATCAAGTCAGTTTTAACTCAATAGTGATCTTATAGGTCAGAGCAGAGCTGTTCCATAGGGTTTCCAAGGCTGTAAATCTTTACAAAAGCAGACTGCCTTATCTTTCTCCTGCGACACAGCTGGTGGGTTCAAACTGCTGACCTTTTGGCTAGCAGCTGATTCCTTTAACCACTATGCCACCAGAGCTTCTTGAACTAGCCCAGTTTTTAAGGGTATACCTGTTGTAGAGTCAGACTTGCATTTCAGTCCCATTTCTGCTGCTTACAACTCTATGGACTTAGGCAAGTGATTCTTATCCCTAAAATTCAGTAAGGGGAGTCACACCACAGGTTGTTGCCAAAAGGAAATGAGATCATCAAATGTTTAAAACGTTTAATGTGCTTAGACCTGCAATTTTTCCTGTTATGGATCATTCCAGTACATTCACATTTAACAAATTTAAAGTCTGTTCCAATTTTGCTGCATCGGCCATGACTACACCAGTTCGAAGCTCTGGTCTAAACGTTGTTTCTGCTACCTTACCTTTGCAGTTGAGTTCTGGTGTGTTAATTACTCCATTAATGGCAGCCTGTGCAGCTGCATTCTGTTTCTTAAGCAGCTCAATGGTTTTTCTTAACTCATTCAGTTCTGAATCCTGTGGAACAGAAGAAAGCATTGGTAATCCTAAAATTATTTGTATAGAGAATGGAGAACAAATTAGCTTCAACTGAGGAAAGTGGGGAACAAAGGAGTTCAATAAAACCTCTGTGTTATATAGGAAGTTGAATCAATTTTCAATGGGCATAAATGAGCACATAAAAGTAGTAAGAACCCTTTATGATTAAATTCCAACAGTTCAAGAAGTACACTATAATCTATGTAATTATCTGAAATGAAAGATAATACTAATTTTCAGTTTATTGTTAACTCCAAGCAAGAAGAGGGTGGGCAAAACCATATTTTCTGCCTTGCCTTTTGCTCAGCTGTCATGGTCAAACTCTGGAGTCTGATTGTCATGTTTCCAAGACTCTGCTCAAAGGCTGCCACAAGGTGAGCCTGGAGGGGAAAAACAAAGCTATGGGTTAATTACTTTGCAAGGCAAGAGTGCCTAAAAGGTGCTGGATCTTAAAGACTAAAAATGAACTCCTTAATGGGGCCATGTGATCAGCCCCTTCTACTTCTTCAGCCTCCTCTTGAATCCCACTCCCATCACTCTTTGGAATCCAGTTGCTCTAGCCTTTCACTTCCTCAAACACCCCGTACTCCTGCACTCTTTCCTACTGTAGGGCCTTTGTATATGCTTTTCTTCCCAGCTAGCATGCTCTTCTCTTCACACCCCTCCTTACCTAACTTACCTCTACACACCCTACTCAACAGAGCTCAGCTCTTGCCTCTATGACAACCTTAGGCTGGGGTGGTTTCCTCATATTCACTCACAAGCATACTGTACTTCTGATATGTACTTCATGGTATCACAGCTAAAAATACATGTAGTCTGTCTCCTTCCCTACATTGTAGGATGACCTATTGCTCATAGCTCAAGCTCATAGCAGAGGATCATATTGAACATATGTGTAGAATGAGTGAACAAAGTGGTTGACATATTGTGCCTGTTATAACTCTAGTTAATAAAAAGCCACTGAAAGGCCCACCTGCTACCTCCTTGGAGAAACCTTTCCCAGTTTCCTCAGGGAATTAAGACTTTCCCTAGGCTCCCTGCACTTTTATACACTTCTTCTAGAACACAATATCAGGTGTGCCATTATGTTGTATAGTAAGGAAGAAAATAAATGTTGCTAATTATAATAAAAGATGCATCCAGCTTTTAGAGATATTAAAATGTTAGAACATGTGCATTTCAGAATTGAAAAATAGGATGTTTTCCTGCCTGTACACTTCCCTGTGATCCTCCTCTTTAAGAATGCTTTTGTGTCCTAGCAGTAAGCCTCTGCCTAGGACGTGGAGTAGTAGTGAAATGTTGGTTCATTGAATGAGGATCTTGATAATATTGTTAAAACCAAGAATAAAGAATGGGCATTTTTTCAAGCAGCTGTGCTAAGAAATTTTTAGAAATCAAATTAAGAGAGATCCATTAGTCAGCCAAGATAGTCTAACTCCCAAACTCTTTTTGTATAAATGGGATCATGGAATGTCTCAAAGTTAGAGAGATTTGAGTGGCAGACAAGATTGACCAGCAGTAGGGGAACAGTTAATGAAGGTTGAGACATTGTCTGTCTTGCTCATCCTTGTATCCCCAGTACTGGCACAAAGAAGTCACTCGATAAATGTACGCAGAATGAGTGAATGAAGGACTGAAATGAAAAGCACTTAGCATAGGGAAGAAGCCCTGGTGGTACTATGGTTAAGTGCTCAATTGCAAACCAGAAGGTTGGGAGTACAAACCTACCACCAGCTCCACAGAAGAAAGACCTAGAGATCTATTCCTGTAAAGGAAAATCCTACAGGTCTGTTCCACACTGTCACACAGGGTTACCATGACTTGAAGTTGACTCAATTGCACCTAACAACAACAACAACAAAGGCATATGGGAAGGGAACAGGATTTAAAGTTAGAAGCCCTCATTTCTAATCCTAGCTCCTTTGATTTGCTCACAATTCTGAGCAAATCATCTAATCCTATTGGTCTTAGATTCTTCATCTATAAATGGGGACAATATCTATTTTTCTTCTCAGATTACTGTGAGCATTAAATGAACAAATGTAAGTGATAATGCTCTATAAACTAGTAAGGAAGTGTCTAACACAGGAATGAATGGGCGCTGTGAGGGAAAGGAAGTGACAGTAAAAATTATAAGAGATGTGTTAGCTGAAAACATGGGCACAGGGAGATAAAGAGAGGGTCTTAGGAAAGAGGTAGATGCAGGAGGGATGGGAAGAAGCAGTGGCAGCAGATACTAGAGGAGTGTTGGGAGAAGTGAGTTGATCATATTGTAAAATTCTAGAGAAAAAGATGACTGATACACATAGTGAAGAACGATGGGATAAGGACGGGGTTGGGGAGAAGACTGCCCTGGGCTGTGAGGAAGCTCAGTAGACAATTTCAGTTTAAGGAGAGATTTGAGGAATGAACCAGAGGCCGCTGTTACTAGACTTCACCAAAGAGGGATAGTTGAGGGTAAGCTAGGTCTAGGAGTAACTGTTGAGTTTTTTGTCCATCAGCTATAGGAGTTGGCAGGGAGCAAGACCACTTATAAGAGAAAAAATGGAAGAGCTGTTTTCTTTCTGAATGCATATCTTCTTCCCACTAAAAACAGAAAATGCCTCTGTATTTTAAAATAAAGACATATGTGTTAATTTGCCTTGTACAAGGTGCCAAAATCAAAGGCCATGTTGAAGACACTCACCCAGTGGCTAAGGAAATGGGCCAGGAAATGGAAGTCTAAAGGAATGACTACTAACCTTGCATTTAAAAAAAAAAAAAAAGACAAAGAAGTTTAAATGACTAAATTTCTATTTATTTCAACTTTGTGCTTTGTTGCCACTGTGATTCTTTTGGGTTGTCCACATTTTCTATGCAATTAAAAGCAAAAACCAAAACCTGACCCATGAAGGCTGTTACTGAGGGTGTTTTTACAAGCTCAAAGAGAAACCATATTTGCTCTGAAGGACCAGTTCATAGCAGAGGGTCTCGTTTTGCTGGCAAACCCAGGGACTGTTTTTGTCATGAGTGCAATTATGAAAATATGGGCCAATGAGGCCATTCCGAGCCTGGTACATAGCCACCCAACGACCTTCTCATCAATCACCATTCTCACATTCCCAGGGAAAACAAACATGAGTGGTAGAAAAACACCCAGAGAAGGTGGCTTTGAGTAGTTTGTCCTAGAAAAACAAACACAGCTTGGCCTGTGAGAAAGATGGCAGACAATAAAACATGCTTGCCCTGCCTGTGATGTGTAGTAAGACTAAATATTTACCTTAAAACAATACTGGATTCAATGGCTTTTGTGAGCAGCAAAAACACACTTTTGGAATAATGGAAGGGATCTCTTACTATGACCCTTCTAGAATAGAGAATGGAGCTCCAATTGGCCCTGGTGGCAGTACTGGGTCACTGCAGGAATTAATTATTTACAAGCAAATTATTTGCTGAGTAAGAGGAGCTCTGGTGGCACAGTGCCTATGACGGCTAACCAAAAGTTTGGAGGTTCGAACCTACCAGCCACTCCATGGAAGGAAGATGGAACAATCTACTTCCGTAAAGATCTACCGCCTCAGAAACCCAATGGGGGTTGCTATGAGTCGGAATTGACTCAATGGCAGTGGTTTTTTGATTTTGTTGATTAAGAAGGGTACTATGATTCTTAACAAGAAGGGTAATTCAGAATCATGTGGGAGTGGGGGTTGGTATCAAATCTCACATGCTTTACCTGGCAGACCCTGGCTCAATGGGCCTGGAGTTGGTCCTGGATTTTAGTGTACACATCTGGCTATCCAGATGAAGCATCTACCCACAGAATACCTCTGCTGGCTTTTTGGATAGGATCTAAGCCTCAAAATTCAGTTCTCCCATAAATTCCTGATGTGCTTTTGGTGGTATTACTGATGGAGGAAAAGGTAAAGAAAATAAAGGATTGTAAAACTTACAGGGGCCAAGAATGTTAGGGTTTTGGGAAAAACAATCAGAGTTCCAGAAATTCAGGAGCCTGAACAATAGTGATACTCAAAACTCACTGCCACTGTGTCAGATCTGACTCATAGCAACCCCTCCTTGGGTTTCTAAGGCAGTATCCCTACGGAAGTAGATTGGCCAACCTTCCTTCCGAGGAGTGGCTGGTGGGTTTGAACCGCCAGCCTTCTGGTTAGCAGTCAAATGCCTCAGGCACTACACCACCAGAGCTCCTGAACCTAGAATGGAGGTTAAGCATTGTGCTAGGCACTTTATATGCAGAATTTAAAGAGTACCAGTTTCTCTGAGTGGATACATTGCTATGGACTTGATTCTGACTCACAGTGACTCCATGTGACAGAGTAGAACTGCTCCACAGGGTTTCTAAGGCTGTCATCATTACAGAAGCAGATTGCCACATCTATCTCCCATGGAATGGCTGGTAGGTTAGAATCAATGACTTTTTGGTTAGCAGTTCAACGCTTAACCACTATGCCACCAGGTCTTCTTCCTTGAGTACACTCAGGCTCAAACTGGGAATTAACAGGTTGCTTTTGAGTCACACACATGGTGATTCCATGTGTGTCAGAGAATGATACTCTACAGGGTTTATAGTGGCGATTTTTTGGAATTAGATTGCCAGGCCTTTCTTCTGAGGTACTTCTAGGTAGACTTGAACCTCTAACCTTTTGGTTACACCATTTACATGATCCAAGGACTCCTAAACTAGGAATTACCTGGATAAAAACGCCAGGCAAATTCCAAGTACTGACCCCACTTCCTGGTTAAAGAAAGACAACATTTTAAAGTCGCTTTACAAAAATAAAAAAACCCTGCAAAGTTAAACAGGTTGCTTTATGAAAAGCTCACACAAATTTGTGGAGTCTCAGGCTGGGCTGTGCACTCCTGGACAGGAAGTCTGGCTTCAGAGCCTCTCAGCATCTTCCAAGATCTCAAGTTCCACCTTCTGAGCTGCAGCCCACACTGTCACGGCTCTGCAGCAGGCTGCTTTATAGACCTCTGCCTCCACGTAACCCCTGGGATCCTATTTTCACACCATTGTCCAGAATCTTTCTACAGAGCAAATCTGACCATTTCATTGCTCTGCTGAAAACTCACTGATACATCTCCACTAACTTCAGGATAATGTCCAAACTCTCAGCCTAACAGCTGAGACACTGTGATCTCACCCTTGCCTTTCTCCAAGGCCTCCTACGTCCTTCTCCCCAATATGTCCCTCCCCATACCCAAGCTCTAGATTTTAAACGCACCAAGATATTTCACCTTGGGCCTTTGCACAAACTGTTATTGATTAGAGTGATGGAATGCTGTCATCCCATGCATCCTCCCCTCTACACAATATCCATCAGAGCTCCACTCAGATGTCACCTCCTCCAGGCAGCCTTCCTGACCAATTCCCCCAAAACTGAGTTAGGTACTCCTCCTATATATTCCTGCAATCTCCTCCCTTTATCATAACAGTTATTATGTTCTAGTAAAATTGCTTGTTTTGTGTCTCTGCTGTATGAGAGACTGAATGTTAAGATAACAGTGACTGTGCTTGCTTTGCTGTTGAACCCTCAATGCCCGCAGCATAGCTGGCACTCAAACAGTTATGGAATTGAATGCTGGTTGGCAATGTCTCCTGAACATACAATGTGTGTATTATAATTACAGAGCAGCTGGCTATTTATTGTAGAGACCTGGTTTTCTTTCTTTCTCTCTCTCTCTCTTTTTTTTTTTTTTGCCTCTTTCTAGCTTCCCCAACACCTAAATATTAAAGTTTTCGACTGATCACATGACAATCCTTAGAGGTATCATCATTCTTCTATTTTACAGACAGGCAAACACAGGCTCTGAGGTTAAATAATCTGCCAAATTCACAGAGCCAGTAAGTGTCAGAGCTGACATTCACCCTTGGTTCCAAAACTCATGTTCTTTTTACTACACTGTACTTCTATGCTGTATAGAGTCAGGAGGCCTTCAGGTCATGCTCAGAGGCAGCAAGAGCTTCAGACAGATGGTCACCCCCTTATATCTGTACTCACATTTGCTGTCAACTGGGTGGTCAGAGCAGAAACCTTTTCCTGAGAGGCATCCAGCTCCCGCCGCAGTTTACGAATCTAAAAATGACAAGGGTCAAAGTTACTTGCTTTGAGAGTCCATTCCTAGGTTGAGCTGGGTAATAAAATATGATACTAGTGCAAGAAGAAATCCAATTAGTAAACTACTCCTTACCTCTGACTGGCATTTTTCTTCTGGCTGTAAGGAAAGAAAACATAAGGAAAATTAGACCCATTGAGGAACAATCTAGTCTAATCCAATTTGTGGGGAACCCATATTTCAACACTGACAGCAATCTTCTCTAGTGTATTTCTCTAGATAAACTGGTTTAATTAATTTGACCAATCAAAAAGGGTCAAATACAAACAACACATTACTGTAAAAATTAGAAGGAATTAGAACAACACTTCCAATTATTTGGTTGTGAGGAGCCACCCCACCTCCACTGGATATGGGGTGGTGGGGATAGGGTAAGATGCTATGAGAAGGTACAAGATAATCTTTTAGTGTAAGTATATCCTATGAAATACCAGGACCTTATTCTAAAAAGTCATCTGCTGTTGATCTGAATTTCAAATGTAATTTGATGTTCCATATTTTATCTGGCAACCCTAGCTGAGGGTTGGGAGAACTGCTCATGTCAGTTTATCCCTCCCTCCAATCTCCCTAGGAAACTGTAGCAAGAACAGTGGCCCTCAATGAGGGTGACTAGGAAGCCCTATCAGCCAGGTGGGTGACTCTCTGGACTGAGAGGATACATGTGACCTTTACCTTCCTTGTGCCCTACCTCATGTCCCCCAATTACCTGTGTCCTGGGGAGTAACAGCAAAGCCTAAGGCCCCTCTTACTGACAGAATCCTTATGTCTGTGGTGACACAGCTACCTGCCAAGCTGAGACTACCTCTCTCCTCCTAAAGGGGAATTTGCATGGGTGAGGAAATCTATTTGCTGCAGAGGGAACTGTTTTCTCCATCTCATGGGTTCCCACTGAGGCCCATAAAACAGGAACCCATCCATCCCTTCTTAGAAATGTTGGGAGTATTCCTACCCTTTTGACCATTCCACCGCAGGCACTACAGGGTAGAGGAGCAACTTGGGAACCAGGTAGAGGAGCAACTTGGGAATGAAAATCAATAAGGACTGTTTTGTCCTTGAGACCCCACTGTGTGTCCTAATCCAATTTTACTAGTGATGAAACCATTATTTTAAAAAACCAGTACTTCTCCATTAGTTCTGATGTCTCAGCATGCAGAGACCCCACAGACCTCATACCCACCAGCTGGGGCAAGTGGGTAGCTGCTTCCTGACTGACTTCCCCTTCACCCCCTTCTCCCATTGCCCTAACTCCTCCTGATCCTGCCCAAGAGCTCCCCTCTTACAGTCTGGTTCCTAACAACAGCAACATATTTTTAAGTACACTAGGGCCAAAAAATTTAATCCTTGTAGTAATCCCATAAAGCAGGTTGTCTGTATTCCTTCTGTGGCTCAGAGAAGTTAAGTATCTTTCTAGCCTAAGTTCACACAGCTGTACAATATCATCAAAGAAACATTTTCAGAAGAACTTTGGGATAGATGTCCTCAAGGCTCACTCTTCCCTCCCAGATAATATTCATCCACCTTTCTTTGTCCATCCATTCTCTTCCTGTCACACATTCACTGATTTCCTACTATGTCCCAGGCTTTGTTTTAAGAAGCCAGGACATGGGTGTGGGCAAGACCATGTTCTTGACTTCATGTTGCTTACATTCTGGTAATAAGAAACCAAAAACCAAACTCACTGCTGTCGAGTTGGATCCAACTCATAGCGACCCCTCCTTGGGTTTTGGAGGTGGTATCACCACGAAAGTAGACTACCCAACTTTCCTTCCAAGGAGTGGCTAGTAAGTTTGAACTGCCAGCCTTCTGGTTAGCAGTCAAATGCTTTAGGCACTATGCCACCAGAGCTCCTCATTCTGGTAATAATAACCAGCATTTACTAAGTCCTTACCATATACCAAGCATTTTACATTTATTATTCATTCAATTCTCAAAATTACCCTTTGAATAAGTACTAATACTACTGCTTTCTGTTTTGCAGCTGAAACAATGCCACAGAGAGGTTAAGTCACATGGTCAGCATTGGTAACTGGTGGAGCTGGGATTGAATCCAAGGCAGTCTGGCTCCAGAGCCTATGATTTTAACCAGCATATTTTCCTGCAGCCACATTTTCATGGATGCTTTCTAGAAACAAGGCTCCTGACTTGTGAGTCTGACCCAAGCAGAAAAATTGATGGCGAGAGTGTCACAGTTAACACAGCCTGTTAGCAGACTGAACCATCCATACAGGACCAGCCCAGCTTCTAAACACTTCTGTATCAAGAGGCTTTAATAGTCCCTCCTCATGCTACCACCACCACTGACTGTCACTGTGCCCACCTATCTCTTGGGTTGGGTGCTCATTCTCAAAAGCAGCCTGAAGAAACCATAGGCTTTGCATCTTGCCCCCAGGTGTTGTTGCTCTTCTGTACATCTGGGAAGTCCCATGTGAAGCTACTAAACTTCTATTCAGCACCTCTCCTGGGAACTCAACTGCTGTTCCCTACCAACCAAGAAAGCAAATCTGATACCACATGTGGCCTCTTAGACTTTCTCTACTCCAAGGGCTGGCATAACAGCTGTTTAAACATCATGTAATCTGTAATTAAAATTACATTTGTAATTAACATTACAGGCAGAAGGACCATTTTTGAATATCTAAAAATTATAGAGTTTTTAGGAGTCTCTGGGTGGTGCAGACAACTAGACTACTAGCTAGAAGGTTGGCAGTTCTAATCTACCCGGAAAAACTTTGGAAGACAGGCTTGACAATCTGCTCTGAAAGGTCCCAGCCTTGAAATCACTATGGGGCAGCTCTACTCCTGACATGGGAAAGCCATGAATTGGAATTGACTAGATGGCAACTAACAACAGGAACAAAACAGAGTTCTTAGGGGAAGAACTTATTGCCATCCAGTAAGAAGATTTAAAACTCTCATCTATTAAGCAGGACCTTTGGTCTGGGTCTAAGGCAACTTAAGACATTTCAAAGATCTCTTCTTTAGGTATCAAAATAGAACTGTGCTATATATCTTAGCATGTACAAAGGCACCTGAGTATTTGTTTCAGAATTTCATCATCACCAAGTTGCCAATAATAGATAAGGGGCTCCTTAATAGAAAAGGTCAAAGTATAGCCAAACTTAGTTTTCTTTGGAACTAGCAGACTTCTCCAGCATGAAAATACTCAAATGTTAGACTATTTTTAAAAATCTGCAAAAGGTCGGGACCATGATCACAGGGGATATCAAGCTCAATTGACATAACATACTACACAAAAACACTGTTCCACATCCTACTTTGGTGAGCAGTGACTGGGATCTTAAAAGCTTGCAAGCGGCCATCTAGATGCAACCATGGGTCTCTCCTCATCCAGAGCAAAGAAGAATGAAGAAAACCATAGACACATGGAAACAATTAGTCCAAGCGACTGGTACACCATGCAATCCTCAGCCTATATGACTATGAGACCAGAAGAACTAGATGGTGCCCAGCTACCACTGTCAACCACTCAGAAAGGCATATATGTAGGAGATCCTGGACAGAGTGGGAGAACAATGTGGAACAAAACTCAAAATCATTATGTTTTTTAAAAAAAAGGGGGACCAGGTTTGCTGGTCTGAAAGAGGCTGGTGGAGCCCTGAGACTATGGTCCCTAGCTGCCCTTTGGGTCTGGAATTGAACCCACTCCTGTGACTTCCAGCCTAACAAAAGACAGGCATATGAGATGAACATTTATATTAGGTAGGCAGACTCCTTGGAGAGATCAATCATGGGAGAATAGAAGGGCTGTGTATGTACAGGGAGATGCTTCGGGGGCAGGAGTGCATGGGAGGGAAGGACACAGGGAAGAGCTAACTATGGGGAGGAAGTGGGAAGAGACCTGTTGCATTGTGGGGGATTACAGTCAATGTCATGAGACAAAGTTTATGTGAACTGCTGTGTGGAAGATGAATTTGCTCCATAAACCTTCACCTAAATCACAATTAAAAAAAAAAAAATCTGCAAAAAGGACCTATATCCTTAGAAAAGGCACCCATAAGAACTGCAAATGGGAACCTTTGACTCCACGACTTGTGAAGCATCAAAAATTGTAGGGATCTCAGAGACCATCCTGCCAAACTCCCTGACACAGAGAGCAAGACTAAGAGACACTCAGAATAATGAAGTCAATTGTCCAAAATCACACAGTGAGAAAAACTCTAAGATTAGACTTCCAGTCTATTGCTATCCAGACAGACACAGAACTAAAAACAATTACTATTAGTTTTTGGTAATTTGTGAATTTAAATCAACTCAGAAAGGACAATTTCAAATTTCATGCAAACACCAGCTTCATGTCCACACGCCCAGAACAACAGCCACCGGAATAGAGGCCTTTCACTGTATGAGCTTCCTGTGGCTGGCATGAGGGGGGACCCAGGAATTGAACATGGTATTTTCTTAGATGTGAATACTTAGAGTTGGAAAATCACACTCTTTCTCTCTAAGGCTGGCTGATACAGGCCAGCCTCTCGTTTGTCACTCTTCTAAAAAGGGTCCCCCGATCTGTGTTGGGAATGCTACTAGGACAACACAATGCTTGGGCAGCAGAGTGTCTGCTACAGCTGTTGTTCATCGACCCCACTGAACCACAGAGCTCCATATCCCCTGCTGCCTCTAGCACCTCCAGCTTCATCGTTCAGCAGCTCCTCTCTACCTAAAGCACATCCTCAAGTCTTAGCCCACAGCCTGGAATACTTTACAGATAATGAAACTGGGGTGCACAAAGGATTAATAAGTTGTAAGGCTTTTTTCTTTTTTTTCCCAAATCTACCAGCAGATGGACAAGACTTCTCACACATTCTAACGAGTCAGCACCCAAAGTGCAAAGCCACTTAAACAAAGCAGCCAGTTCCTAATTTATTAGCAAGCACATTAAAATCAGTAGCTGTCTGTGAAGTTCAAATCTTGTTCCCTAATGATTTTGATCCCCTTATAATGGAAATGCTCTCTATAGGAGGAACACTTATATCTCATTCTCCAGACACTTGATAAAGGAGCCCCAGCCAAATGGCATTTCATTATACTCACTGTAGAATAAATTGATGATGTGCTGGAAACCAAGGAGAGTGAGGATCCGTGAACTATAAAAAAAAAAGAATTGAACAGCTAGCTGCTTTGAAGCCAGAAAGAGGGGAAGGAAAACAGTGTTACAGAGCACCACCAGGCCGAGACATTAACACAGAACAACTTAATCTCACCTTGATTCAATCCTTCCTGGTCTGATGAGTGATCAGTGCCAAGTAAGGGAAAATGTGCTAAGAGTCATTCTCATTATCACATTTTTTTCTACAACCTTTTAAACACTTTTTTTTTCCCTATCAAAATAATACATGATCGTTGAATAAAAATTTTCAAGTACAGAGAAGTGTTAACAAGCATATTCACCACCGTAACCTTCATGACTCATCATTCCATTACCCAGAGGCCACCTGTGACTGCTTCATCATATTGTATTGCAGTCTTTTAACAGATATATTGTTCGAGGGTTGAGATTGTGCTGCATATATACTTTATACCCTAGTAGCTTCTGTTACTTGTACTTGGAGAAAAAAATGAGCTGATCATTTTGAACCTAAGGGTCTATTAGCCACAGTAACTGCATTCTAGATGACCAGGGAGCAGCACATTCACTAAAATACAGATTCTTCATTAGATTTATCATATCTACAAAGTCTGCAGAGAAAGTAGTGATCTTTTTCCCATTTCTGACTTACATTTTTGCATTAGCCATCCTCAGCACCTTGTTTAGCACCCCTCCTACCCCAAGCCAATAGTGGCATTATTTGTTTTCATGTAATTTTAAAGCATGACCTTTCCTAGGACAGGGTATTTTGGCTGCCTTCTCTTTGTGGAAACCAGCTTCTTTAATGGCATTTTCTTGGTAATCTCTTGGCAACTTGTTTGAAAGACAGAAATACTCCCATCTAGACATCAAGGGCCTTTTAACTGGGCACAGCTTTCCTGACCATGGGTAGAATGCCTCTCCCCCAACACCACTCTGTAACCTGTGGTCTGAAATTAGGAGGCTCAGGAGTATTTTTCCAAGTGTACTAAATGGCATTTACTTACCACCCAAGAAGTAAACTTAACTTGGACTGCAGTCAGCCGAAGCTCCTTGCCAACAAGATGAGTGGCTGAGCCTAATACTCAGGGCCCTCCGTACCATCTTTTCAACAAAGCTTCTCTGACCACCCACTCTTGCTTTATACATTTATCACACTGTGTGTCTTCTACACAGAAGAGAAGAGTCTTCTGCACTTCTCTGTCATACATGCCCTGCATGGTACTTTACTGCCTTGGAGTCACTGTCCACATAGTTCCTTCTGTTTAGGATGCTTCTAATTTCTGTCTGTCGAAATCTCTAGGATTGGCTCCGAGGATGCCCTCTCCCTGGATCCTGTCTTCATTTCCCTGACCACCACCCGGAGGGGCTTCCTCCCTCTTCTCAGCTCAGGTAGCTCTTAGCTTGCCATTCTGGCCCTTTTCTCTCTTAGCAAGTGCCTGCTGCTCTGAGGCTGTCCCTACAGCACCACGTACACCCATCCTCCTCAGCAGTGGCCTGAGATCTAGATCTTTTCTTCCATTTCTTCTCCCTCCATGACTCATCTGACCCATGCCCCACAAAAAATCAGTTTAATGTATTAATGGTTCATAATGGCTTTTGGTGCTAATATGCCTACACATTAACAGAGGCTCTGATGCCCCAACCTAGTGGCCTCACGTTCAAGGGAGTGAGTTACAGACAACTCCCGGTGACACAAAACACTGGGTGGGAGATTATTCTGGAGGCCAAGTTGGGGAAGCTATGTAGGTAACATGGAGCCACCTTTCAATCATACTTGTGCGGATGTCCCTGCAGAGGCCTTGTCCATAGGCCTGCACAGGGCTGCTGTGTGCAAGCTTTTCTCCAAGTCGTAAACACAGACTTATTGACTTGCTTCCAGCAATATCTCAGGGTAAGCTTGGTGCCTTCGGCAGAGAAGTACATTTGGCAGGCTTTCTCTGTGATTAACTCTACGCACTTGGCAAATAGCAACAGCAAGGCTGTGGTCCGAAGAAACAGAGTCTTTGATTTCTAGAGTCAACCCCAAAACTGAATATAGCCTACCTGTGTCTTTCTTGCCCATTATTCCTGCCTCCCTACCTTTCTCCCTGTGCAAATGCTGCCCTTCTTGTCCCCCATGGTTGCCTGTTCTAAGGAGTGCATCTCCCTGATGTAGGTGTTGAACTTGCAGGCCTGACTATTGTTTGACTGAGAGTTAACCCAGAGGACTGAGTTCAATTCCAGCCCTGAAGGGTGGCTTGGGTACTTTTGGACAACAAAATGCATACGGGAATTCCAAGGCCAAATAGCTAAAGGATGCCATACAGTTTGCCTCCTAAAGCACTTGACTGCTAACCAGAAGGCTGGCAGTTCAAACCCAACCAGCCACTCCTCGGAAGGAAGGTTGGGCAATCTACTTCTGTAGTGATACCGCCTCGGAAACCCAAGGAGGGGTTGCTGTGAGTCGGGTCCGACTTGAGGGCATGTAACAACAACAACAACATACGTGATAGGGGTGAATCACTGGACAGAATGAAGTAATTTGTCCCAAAAAGATAGAGCACGTTTCAAAATTATTTTTGCTAAACTACACTTTCCAGATTTCGCTCACTACATCTTCACTTTAATCTTTTGAAGCAGGTACAGGATTTTCCACATTTTAGTGAATTGAAAGCAGAGGCTGAGCAGGGTCAAGCCCCTTACCCAAGGTCATAAAACTACCAGTGGAGGTCCTGGGATTTCAACCACATCTGTGACCCAAGGATTACAAACACAAGCGAGTTACAGTAATAGATTTCTGTATTAATAAGCTGCTTTGTTCCTGTGGATTCCATATAAACTGAGAGGTGGTAGTTTCTGAGTTCTAGACTATACTAGCTCTTCATGATGACTTAGGAAGTCACTGGATTATTTTTTTTCCTCCAAAAACATGCATTTTAAATATACTTTCAGCATTTCCTTAAACATATGTGATTAAAGTTGACTTGAAGATTGCATAATGTATTTGCTGAAAATTAATTTACCTGAAATAACTCTGAAAGGTTGCAACTGGGCCACGCCTGTACCTAATCTACATATTTATGATTCCCTGTACCTAATCTACATATTTATGATTCCCGCTTCCTTCAGAATGTAAAGTGCTAATTACATCACCCAGAAACCTCATACAAGTACCTGGGCTAATTGCTCCTAAACTTCTATCCTGTTTTATGGCATATAATGTACCTAATTGACTATTATAAGTAGGTTCTAAGATGTGGCAGTCTGCCTCTATAAAGATTTACAGCCTTGGGAACCATACGGAGCAGTTCTACTGTCCTACAGGGTCCCCATGAGTTGGAATCAACTTGACAGCAGTGGGCTTACTTTGTTTCTGTAATGTAATATCCTTGGAAGTCAATCTAATGCTAAATCTCCCAGGTGAAAATGTAAAGTTACATGTTAACAGTATATTGACAACAGTCCCTGCAAATGTGATTTTTACCTCTCTGCCATCAGTTCCACATCAGCATGAATCATGAGGTTTACAAAAGTCTAGACACTGCTTGTGGGCAAGCATTTTTTATCAACGTCATGCTGAAATCCCAGCTATTCCACAGTTGCGTAGCCTGACAGCCTGATTCCAGATGGAATAAATACAAGTTATCTGATGATACTCTAATGGCCCCTGGACCTTTATGAGGCAAAGTGTGCTTGTTTGGACAAGTTTCAGTTCAAACATGGTTTCAGTCCTGAACATGGTTCAGGCAGGTACACATAGGACAGAGAAGATGAATATGGCATAGGACAAACTCCATGTGCAAGTCATCATCGAGGAGGCCAGGACATACTCTGTGGCCATGCTTGGCTAGCACACTTACTGGAAAAAAGTTAAAAACAAACTGTCTACTCCTTCACCTTATGGTTGATATATCCTCCACTAGTATAGCTCTAAGGGTTTGTATAATTAATTTCTAGCTCTTAAATCTACAAAAACACACTCAATAACTCCAGATCCAGTTCTCCTTAATCCTCTGTCCCAGCAGGTTCCCATATATGGATTTACAGACTTGCATCTGCTCACTGGATGCAAACGATACATAAATCAGGGGGAAGAGTATTAAGTTGCCAGGAAGATTAACCAGGGGCAACCATTGTGCAACTAAACTCTTTAAAACTTTTGTTAAAAAGAAAACTGGCCTAAAGCAGAGTCCTTCATCTTGTTTCTCTTCCTCTTACTTGGGGTTTCTTAAACCATCTCAAGTTTGTTCTTTTCTACTGGGAGGATGCTGGGCATGACTCCCAACTCTCACAGGAACTAGGAACTGAGGTAAGCACTTGTGACTTCCTCTCCCACGTTCTGTTCTGTCGCTGGCGAAAAAGGCACACCTGAAGGTAAAGCCCTCAGCCTGGGCTCCCCTATCCTCTGCCTGGGGGGGGGTTCTAGCTACCAGGAAGACAACACTGAAGCTGTGTCTACAGGCTGTGACATGTAATAACATTATGGTAAAAATGTTAACATTTATATGCATTGTCTCATTTAATTCTTATAATTCCGTGAGGTAGGTGCTATCATTACTCTCATTTTATTGGTGAAAATGGCACAGAGAGGTGAAGTAACTTGCCCAAGATCATGTATTAAAGAAGTGGTGGAGCTGGAATTCAACCCCTGCAGTCTGCCTCCACGCTCTCCACCATTAGTCAATCAGTTACTGCCACCCACGTCCTATCAGCCCATCTTTGAGAAGCTTTTAAAGGGGTTAGAAGTGACGTCCCTCTGCAACAGTTTCACTGCTTGCTCCCCTAACTCACACCTCAAGGAACAGTGAAAGAGAAATGAACTGAGTGATGAAGATGGCTCACACAGTTCTCCGAAAAATTTTTCTCCCACCTTTTCAATTACAATGAACAAAATGTGGTAAATCCAACCCAAAATATTTATAATCAGTAACCAAAGAAGAAAATGGGCATCACTGAAGGCAATACACATAAAAAAACCCCTGGTGCTTGTGTAAAGAAATAGAAAATTTTATTTACTTACTTATTTTTAAATTTTCATTTTTGTAGTGTTTCCCCCCTACACACACCCCTGGTCACCAACAAAGAGAAACAGAAAATTTTGGCATGAAGCAGTGAGGCAGAACTGCCCACAGCCTCCCAGAGCCATGCGTGTGGGCCAGCACAGGGAAATAAACGCTCCGTGAACTTGCTCTGCTGGGCTGGTAAGCCAGTAGCTGAGCTTCAAGATGCAAATGTATACCAAGAAGCTGGGGCCCAAGTCCAGGAGGGAGAAGCTGGAGCAGAAGGTTACTCTAAGGTTCACCAGAGCTTTTTCAGGAACCTCTTCCCTAAAATCCTCCAAGACTAAGAAAGGGTCAGATTCTACCATTCAGAGTTTCTTAAACCTGTACTCCTGAGCCCTGACCTTCAGGACATGGGGCAGTACTGGAAGCACTTACAGGTGACTTTCAGGTCAATAAAGTGACCATCAAACACACTGTGTAATAATCTGAGAGATGGCAAATCTCTGCTTACCTTCTTCAAACCCATCCCGGAATGAGCCAGAGCGGCTCATGGTTCTGCTCTTCTCATCCAGGGACATGGAGCTATTCCGGAAGCGGCTGTCGGTATATGGGTCATACTGCCCATCGGCATTGGAGAGGCTGTGGGTCCTCAGCATGGTTGGGTTAGACAAGCTCATCTGGGTGACAGTGGTGGGACTCGCTGGAATGAAAGGAATGGAATCAAGAGTTTGGAAATTTCATATCTCTTTTTAGATCCTGGATGGGGACAAAGAGAAGTCTGCTTATTGTCAGCCATGTACATTCCTGCCAATTTCTCTGTCTATTTTCTAAAAGGTGGTCATATCAACACCTGAGATATAAACTCACAGCTAAAAGTAAGGGAGGAAAGACAGGTCATTTCTAAAGCAAGGCTCTGGGCCCTGGTTTTCCAACTTGGCACGTTCAGACAAGCCAGTGTCACCTTCCAGGCATGAGCTAATTACTCCCCGGACTCATCTGAAACAATTCTCTCTAAAGCCCAAGCCCAAAATAGTCCAACCCCGCTTTTGATCAGATGGGAAGCATTTGTGCATGACAAGAATCTCTTGCCTCAAAGAGTTATGGCTGGGAAAGAACAACATGAACACAGATTTCATTGCTTCGGATACGGAACATTTAATAATGCTGCACATATTAAGTACATAGCTTTCAACTCAAAGGGGGCACATTTATCAAGCCAAAACTGGCCTTATTAAAATGTTGTCCATTTTAGTAACATATAGTATTTTTCGGAGGTACCCAATTAGTTAATCAAAAATGAAGATTTAATGTATGATAACATTTTTTATAATGTACTTTTTATTTGCTGACTCAAACTGTTTCTTTCACACAGAAGCACAAGGGAGAAGTGTTCTAAAAATACTTCCACATGTCTTTGATTATTAATTATGTCGATTCCTTCATCCTGTGAGTATACTTTGGATTATCTTCCCCTATGTATTAACTTTCACTTACACATTTTTAAGCACTCCTGCTCATCATGTCCCTTGGCTATAAAGAAAATTATATATATATATATGGGAGCTCTGGTAGCATAGTGGCTAAAGCATTTGACTGCTAACCAGAAGGCTGGTGGTTCAAACCC
>NW_006921601.1:19421808-19422923 GCF_000298275.1 Orycteropus afer afer | reverse complement strand
GCTACCAGAGCTCCTATATGTATATGTATATGTATATGTATATGTATATATGTATATATATGCCTTATTGGCTTACAAGCCACACTTGTCCTTAATGACATTGAATTTATTATCACAATATTCAGAAAAGGCAGTTTCTCTGAAGAGCATTATGAGGTTGGAAAAAAGCAATTTTTCTCCTTTCTTTCTATCCTCCAAGGCTCAGCTCCCATCCTGTAACATGCTCCTGTTCATGTAACCTTCTCTAGTAATTCCCACCAGCACTGACCTTTCCTTTTTCTAATTGTATGTAATAGTTGCTATCTGATTATATTCCATTTTTACACAGTTTCATTGAAAGCTTTGGATTGTTCTCTTTCACCTTATTTTATGGGTCGTGTGGGTGTATTTTGTCTCTCTACAAAGACTCTATTGATGTGTCAGCAGGGACTGTGTCACAAATTCTTTTCCTTTCCCCACTGTGTCAGTCAAAGCAATGTGTCAGTAGTAGGCATTTCCAAGAATACTTGCTCATTCACAATCTGATTTTTCTCCCCCAGCAATGAAGATAACCAAATATAAGCTATGCTTTAAAACCTACTTCTCCTGAAGCCTCCAAAAGAAAATGCATTTCTCTCAATGCTATTAGCCCACCTGTATCAACCATATAAAGAAAATTACTGATTAGAGTACCAAAAGCTTTGCTATTTTCTCGATTCCTGTTGCTATCAATCTCCTATAACCAAACTACATTGTTTAGGGCTGATCAGATACTGAGAGTGATATGACCACATGTCTCCTTCAAAACACAAAATAGTCTCTGCCCTATGGAGCTGATCAACATAGCTAATGAAAAGTGGTTACTCACCAAGCTGGGAAAAGTTGAACCTTGTCCCGGAGGGAGAAGTTACACTGGAGCCAGAGGAAAAGGGGGAATTGGCAGCAGTGTCCTGTAGACCTCCTGCAGAGTGGGACCGTAACCATTCTTTTGCATCTTCTTGTGTGCGAAGCTGGGAGGTGGGAGTATACCTGAACAGACAGAAATCAAGCTGGGATTAACTATGATCAACACTTTTGAAAATGAACTTCATGGAACTGATGGGGATATATATATATATATATATATATATATATAT
>NW_006921601.1:19397884-19420442 GCF_000298275.1 Orycteropus afer afer | reverse complement strand
AATTATTAACAGTTTTTTTTTTTTTTTAATGTTTTTAGTACAGGATTTGATGGATATGCAACTTTCTAGGTCACATCAACCGTCTGATTCCTTACTCTGAATTTTTGGAAAACCAACTTACAAAGCCAAAGCTACATTATTTTCACATGAGAGAATCTGCTACAGAAATACACATAGCATTTCAAAATGTTAACACTTAGAGAGGTTAGCTTCCTTTTGGGACAACAGGGCATCAACGTCAATGTTCAGAGCAGCCGTGAGTTGAGCATCTAGCATGCCTACTGATCAGTAGCCCTAACAGGCATGATGTGAACTGCTACATACAGAGGGCCTTGCCAACTCCCCCTTCCAAGTCCAGGGTACTGAACCCTCTCCTACAGGATGTCTACCAGGGAATTTTTCAATTCTTTCCTTCTTAGATTCCTAGAACTAGCTTTTCCTTGGAGCTCTTATTGAAAGGAAGCATTGATACCTACCTTGTGTCACCATTCAAAACGCTCTCAGCCTTAAGAGCTACAGGTTATTAACTATAGACATACATGACAGCAATGAAACATTTCATTCCAAGTTCCATTTTATGCAAAAGCACTTAACGCTCAGTGCAAGGTGAAGCTGATGCCACAAAGAACGAGGCGTTTAGAGAGCAGGAGAAATGACAGCTGCAACCATAAGACAGTAAGTTCGTGGGGGAGGCATTAGCAAACTAGAATTCTTCTGGTTGGCAAAGTGATCCAGATGATGTGAGCAATGATGACTTACAGCATCTTGTTTTACCAGGACTAGCACCACAAATGAACCCAAACTACTACTTACTAGGAATTAAAGGCAATTCCTTCTTGGTAGTCTTTTTCACACACACACAAAGGCACACACATATTTTGTTGGGCTGACCCCAACAAAAAAATATTTTGAAAGCTGACCCAATTTTTGATTAGAATATTGAGATAATTACAAATTATTTGTCGTTAGCAGTTTTCTATGGTCCAAAATATTTTCAAATTTGGGGGAAGTATCTCTCTCCTTTGCTCCTGTCCTTCTGAACAAAGCAACATGCTGTAAGTTGCATCCTTTCTCTTAGAATACAGCCCCATGAACAGGATGGTCATGGTGCACTGAACAGCGATTACCCAGTGGCCCCAGAAGCAGCGGTGCTTGCTCTGTGGACCCGCCCAGGGGTGTTTTCATGAGATGATTTACTATATGAAGCCTAAAAAAGCACAGCCCCTGCTCAAGCAAATAAGCCAACAAATGGAGAAATGAGAACAGGAAGGAACGAGGGGAAAATCCATCCAAAGGGTCCTGCTGCAGTGGCCAAAGTGGGGACCCCAGCCCAGCCCAGCCCATCAGCCATGAGAGTCACACAGCCAAGCTCCAAAGCCATAACAGATGGCATGGATGCAAGGAGGAAACACAGATACCTGAGTCCTTTCTTAGGCAAAGTGTTCCTATCAAGGTGCGGGTCACTGTAGGAAAGTTAAAACAAAAATGAACTTCAGAGAAGCAAGGGGAGGCAGGGGGTGGGAAGAGGGAATGGCTGGGGAGGGGGCTCAAGAGATCCGGAAAAAGAAAGTAGTACCAACACCCACATCACCAGGAGTGCTCCCTCATCCAGCTCTGCATGCAACACATCCACGGAAAACAAAGGAAGCCCAGTCCCTGGCCTGTGCGGACAGCAAGGCATACTTTACCGCAAGCAGCTCAACCCCAATTGTTCCCCCTGTCTCATGGGTCCAAAGCAAACCTCCAGGGCTGCCCCACCTCAAAGCCGAGCCCATGCCTTCAGCCGCCCATCTCTGCACCTCCATCATTGCTTCTCGGGGATGGAGATGTTAGCTTCTCTGCACCCCAAGCCCTGGCTCACTCCCTAAATGCCACTCACAGGCAATGACTTCAAGTGGGAGAAGGGACTTGTTGGAGGGTTTCAAGAGGCCAGCAGTCTGCATATTTGGAATTCATCAGTAGTGAAGTGAATTCCAGGTCCCTCTTAGTTTCTGCAGACCTTGTTGGGCGTAGCTAGGAGCAGAGCCTTGGGCCCAAGTCAAAGCATGTTATAACTTGCTGGCCGATAAAGTCAAGGCATTCAGATTTCCAAAGAACAGGAGTTTAAAGGTTTGGTTTGTGAGTCTGACAAAAACAAAGTTTTGCTGTTGATGGGGTGAAGAGGTTTTACATTAATTGTTCTTTTTTTTAACATGAAACAACATCAGCTTATTATGTTTGGCCAAACTATCGCTCCCCCACAAATTTAAGGTCAGTATCCACCCCTGAAGGCCCACCCACAGGAGAATGGGGAGCAGACACGAGCCTCTTCGCTTGCAGAGTTTCTGCACTCCACATATTCTGTTTCATTCTCATTACAGGAAACGGGCACACAGAACACAACAGCCTGCAAGACATAAGGAGCCAAAGTGCAGCAAAGGACTTTGAGAAGAAGAGCCAGCTGCATTGGGGGTGGGGGCGGTAAAGGTGAAGGCAAGCTGCACAGTGGGTGGTAGACTGTTTCTGGGGCTGAAGGTGGGGGGGAAGAGAAAGGGAAGGGCGGGAAGCTGGGAAGCAGGAGCATGCCACAGGAAGGCCGACATGCGACATGCGAGTGAGAGCTTCTGCTGCCTCGGCGCCCTGGGCTCGAGTGAACAGCGGAATGGACCCTCACTGGCATGTCTAAGTATCACAGAGCACACTGAAGCCACAAACACAAGTGGAAGCCTCAGGCCAACAGACTTGCGCAAAACATCTAGTTTGACACAGATGGGCAGAGAAGCCTAGAGAAGGCTCGGTGGGGTCCCCAGCCTACAACGTCATTACCTGTCCTGTTTCCTGGGCAGAGTACTTCTGCAGAACTTAGGGCTAGCAGCAGGGGAAGAGAGAGGGCTAGAGGTCCAGGCAGGTAGAAAATAAGAGAAGGTACATTAGGTTGGAAGAAAGGGAGGTTGGTGTTATATACAGTGATCAGAACATTTGTCTCATTCCCAGTGCTGAGGCTACCTTTCTTCCCTTTGTGGAGATACGTATCACTACGGCGGGGAAAAATCCAGGGCGCTTTTAGTTTCTTGACTTCCTATCTTGATGACTGGCAGCCCTTCAGTGGGAGGGTGCTTGTCATGATGGCCACCTAATCTACTCAGCTGCTTGAAAAATGTCCTACCACATACCCCAGGGCTACAGCTGGCCACCTACTCTGCTTGCACAATTGCAAAGGATGGGGAAAGAAGCAGTCAATGAACAAATAGAATGTAATGTAAGAATTTCAAAGGCTGAATGTCATTTCAAATGGAAGCACTAAATCTGCCCCCAAGAGACTTCTAGCAGCTCAGAGCAACTGTGAAAAACCACAATGAAAAAGAAAATAGGAAGCAGAGCCAAGCTTGGTTCCATCCCAAACTGTCTTCCCCAAGGAAAGACGGAGTAATTAGAAAGAGAGAAGCCTCACAGACAAAGGTTAATTAACAATTGGGATCCTAATATAATCTTCTTTACTTTTAGAAGGAGGTCCCTCTAAGAGATAAAGGCAGCCAGACGCACAACACCAACCTTTCCGACAGTGTGGTCTTCACACTGTTGGTTCTGACAAAGGGAGTCAGAGAGTCGTCCTTAGAGGAGGCGATCAGGCCAGTGGAGGAGTTGTGACTCAGTCCCCCTCCACTGCTGAGGGAGATGTCAATGGACTCACAGCTGGTGTGGAGGCTGCTAACAGACTGGAAGCCCAGGCCATCCTTGCTAACTGCCGAGGAGCTGCTGGCGTTGGTGCCCCAGGTGAGGCTGTTGGAGGGGCCCGAGTGGGCTGAGCTGGGGCTGGAGGCTAGAGGAGACTGGTTGAGGTCCAAATTCTTACTGTAGAGAGGACTGCTGCTCCCACTGCTCAGGACGCCACTGCCTGAGGGGGAGTCTAAGTTACCTTGCTGGCTCATGGTGGCATGAGGATTGGAGATGACCACTGAATTTTTCATGCTTTCAGCTGTGGCGATGGGCACTTGCTTAGTAGGCTTCCCACCAAAGAGTCTGTGAAGAGACAAAGGGTTGTGCGGTTTGAACACCCAGTGCCAAGGGGCACTGGACTGTTAAAGAAGGGTGGAGCAGAGGAGACAGTGAGAATCCCTGCAGAGGGGTATGGTTATTCTTGCTGAAATAGAGGCACTCCACTGAGAAAAGCTGGTCATAAAGTGGGCCTAGACATTGAGGTTCTAGACTGCAGTTGGGGCCCTGGATCCTTTTGAGCCAAGGAGCAACAGGGAACAATTTTCTACAGACCTAGCCAAGGTGTTGCTTTCACTGCTTCCTACAATCAGACTAACTAGAAACCTCCCTGGGTCTTGAAAACATCTAGAGGGCAAAGAGATATCTTAATCATCTTTGTATCCATGACCTCAGGCACAAAGCAGGCACTTAAATTATGAGGGCTGAACTCAAAGGGATTTCGTTCCTTTGATCTGTAAGCACAATACACAGAATCAAGAACAGGAGTACAAAGCAGGACTTGGCCTGGGAAAAGTATCTCTATAGATTTATCCTCACTTGAAAGCCTGGTCTGAAAGATTCGTCTTTTAGGGCCAGAGAGCTTGTACTATCCAATGATATACACACAATCCTCGCTGAGTTCATAAGACATTAGACCAGATATGGTGGGTATGAGCTGTCTCTCTGTGACAGACACACAGAAATGCCATTTCATGTCATTGCTCCACTGCTCATACCCTAAAATGTCCATCAGAATACAGAGGAATAGAGAATGGCATAAATGCCTCCCTCTTCAGTTGGGAAGAGCTCTCTGGTACAATGGAAGGATCGTCACAAGGTCAGAAGGGCTTTACATAATGCAAGGGCTTCATTCTCCACCCACCAAAGACCAAACAGAATAGGTAGCTCTGAAAAGGAACAATGCTACTGCTTATCACTGATAGCCAGCTTGTCTTTTAGCCAGCTACTCTAAGTGCTGTGACTTTTATCCCTGTCTTTGCTCAACGGTCCTACAAGTCTCAACTATTATAAGAACAAATAAATAATCCTCACTATAATGCCTAGTGACACAAAAGAAACACTTTTTGCCTACTGAAAACCAGAGAAGGAAAGGCTGTTACAGAATCTCAGCTTTAGAATGCTTAAATACTTCCAGTGATGGGGATCTCACTACTCCAAAGAATAACTCAGTCCATCGCCAGGTACTTCCAGTTGTGAGCAAAGCAAAATCTAATCCATCTCCTTCTGTATTTTGCACATCACTCCTAATCCTGTTCCACGTAACTATACAGTAAAAACCTCAATCTTTTGTCTGTTAGTCCTTTAAATCATTCGAAAAGAGTTATCACATTTCACCTATGATTTCTCTTCTCCTGACTGACGTGTATCAGGAGAACTAAGAACATCTTAACAATTTTTGGGGAAAAAAATGCCATTTACCAGCAATTGGCTGAAAGATGCTCAACACTGAGCCTAAGAAACTGCATGCATTTTCAAGCATTCCATTACACTAGCCTAAGGGTCTAGTAAAATGCCTTTGTAGTTACTAAAGGAAATCTACAATACCAAAGAATGAATATTACATATAATACTTGAGGCGAGAAGCAGAGAAAATTTTCATTTACAAGGAGACCTGTTAAAACAACAAAGAGCAGTCCAATAGGATCTCCTCCTGAAAAAATAATCATTACTGAAATTCTAATAGTCAAGTCTAGACAAAGAACAAGTGAACTGCTCCATTATACCGTCCATGGGGAATGCTTCTTCTGACGTCTTTTCAAACATTCCTGTTCATCTTCAAATATGTACATGTGCACATAATTTTTATTTTCTTGCTGCTTAATTTTCTATCTTAGAGACTTACTTTTTCTCGTGTCAAATTTTCTGGAGAAGGTAGGATGAGCTCTAACCCACGCAGTTGTGGTTTGAGGATGGTACAGTGAATATTATTAAAATGAGATAATGTGAAGTGGCCAAAGTTATACAAACTTAACCAGAAACCATTAAAAACCCAGTGAATGATAATATTCTCACACAGAAATTTCCACCTAGTGTGGAAAGGGGGGTGGGGAGTGATGGCTCTTTAAGGCAATACAAAAATCAGTGTCTCTTCTTCAGAATCTTCCTATGACCTTTCTTTTATTTTGTTGTTGAAGAAGTTAAAATTCCAGAGACTTAGTTGAAATTATATAGGTATTCTTAAATAGCATGTGGGGATACTGAGCTATTTGAGAAAGGATCTGGCCAAGATCTCTGTCTGACATAATGATGTGGAAACTTGGCCACAAAATTGCCAAACTGCCCGAGTTATCCACTTAGATGTAGGGGAGGGTCAAGACCTCACCTCCCATGGTAGCTAACTTTTATTGAGTGCTTCCTGTGAACCAGACATAGCTACGGAGATTAATGTTCACAACAACCCTATGAGGTATATGTTATCATCCCATTATGCAGACGAGGAAACCGAGGCATGCTTTTATTAAGTAAAGTCACAGGGCCATTAGGATAGACCCAGGATTTGAACCCAAAGATGACTGATTCTAGAAGTTTATGTTTTATATCCCAATATGGGAAAATAATCAGTCAGTGGCAAAATTGCTAGCAGGATCTGACCAAATAGCTTTACCTGAGGAATGAAGGGGAGAAAAACAGACATTGCTTTCACCAAGAAACAGGAAATTAATAATCCGGGATGTCATCTGATTTATTCCAGTTCTGCTCAGTACCATGTGCCACTTACCTGCGGAGCGTGGGAGAGGCCACATCTGGATACTTAGCCCCAGGCTGCAGAGTGGCCTGAGCCGCACTGGACATGGGCTGGGCTGCCGGGTTCACTTTCACTGAGTTACAGGAAGCCACACTCTCGTTGTCCGACGAGATGCCTTTCTCCTTATCCGTCTGGTTGACCAGACCTGGCAGAGAGCTGCCCAGGGCCGTTTTGGAAGGTTCCCTCAGCTTGGGCACTGGCAGGCCTGCTGACTTGCTGCTGATGTTAGAATCTATACTGCTGGTACTAGACCTGTTTCCAGCTCCATTCCGGCTGTTGGACTTACTGGGCCGTGGTAAACTTCGGTACTGCAAGTTTGTCCGAGAGCTGAGAGACAGGTAGCCATCGTCCTGATTCTGAGCCCCATCCATGCTTGTCTTGCGACCAGTAGACCGACCCACGAGTGCAGATGACTTTGGGATCTTGCCCAGCGTGGCTGACCTGCTAGTGACAGTGGCCCCACTGGCTGTGATCATGGCCAGGCCAGCAGCTGAACCACTCTGCTTCTTGAACCCAAAGGTATTGGCATTTGCTGTGGGTGTCCTGGAGCTGCTGGGGAGAGGCTTTTTGGACTCATCGCCACTGCTACGGCCTGCGTCTGATGGGGAGCGCTTGACCTGAGAGGCTTTGGGTGAAAGCCTTCCTTTCTCAGACACCTTGGCATCGTCTGTTTTTCCTGAGAGAGAAATCAGCAAGGTTAGCCTGTAAACCAGGAAGCCAGAGTATCCAACTCATCTGTGTCAGATGAAGAACTGTTTCACTTTTTCCCCAGGGAAAGCAGTACCCCTGGGAGGCAGAGGAAAGAGCTTTTTATAAAGATAATCTTGTCTGTTACTGTCACTGTGAGTCTTTTAGGAGATGTCAGTGATTTCACTCATTTGCAAAGCAGGTGATGTTCGCCCAGGATAAAGTAAAGCCAGTAAACCACTGGGCTGTGTGGAAAAGAGACGCTGCCTTTCACCAACCTTTCTCCTCTCTGTTCATTAAAAGGCTATTCCAAACATTTTCAGGGCACTCCTGCCCTTCTTGCAAAAATACTACCTTTGTTTACACACATCCCTTAAATCATGGACATCATTAACTTAACATACCAACAGTTTGCAAATACGTCCCTCGAACAGTCTCCACTGGGTCCATAGCTAAACCAATTCAATATGTCTCAATAGTTGTGCCTTCTTCAGAGCTTGAAAGGCTCACATGCTTACATTATTTCCAATAGGAAATAGGCAGGGATGTGAGCCTTTATGAAAGCTAATTATTAACAGAGTCTAAATCCTACAAATATATACCTAGGCATTTATGGGACTTAAACTATATCATCAAGTCCTTACTAGAGTTACTTCAGTTTTGGTTTTCAAACTGACAACCGTGGAGGCAGATGGTACCTTCCTCTTACTCACCAGTTCCTGGGGTCTTCAGTGTGCCTGCTGGGGCAGCTGGCTTCGTCCTTGGCATGGTGATGCCCACCTGAGCCGTCATGCCTCGCCGCCAAGAGCCCGTCTGGGAGATGACGGGGTTCTTCCTGCCTGACGTGCTTTTGTCAGACTCGTCAGATACGTCAGAGGGATTGCGCCTCCACTTGGAACCTGCCTCCATCTTTATGCCGCTGTCTGACCCTCCGTCAGATTTCTTGATATCATCACCAGACCACAGGGAGTTCCTCTCCACCTGTGAGTGCTTCTCAGTGTCAGTCTGGGGACACAGAGGCCCTGAATTAGTCCTCTCCGAATCCCAGGCTAGGAAGGCCCTCACCCCAGAGGAAATAATGCTGACCTGCTGGACTGGCTCAGGGAAAAAGAATAAGTAATTACTCTTAGAATGTTTGGGCCTTTCTACCCTGATTACCTTGTTATATAGTCTGATGTTTTTGGTCTAAGGAAAGTAAAGAATAAAAATGTGTCCTAAGAAGGAAGATAAGGGAGGAGAGTAAAAAGGGCCAGGGAGAAATAGGCAAAGAGCCCTACGGAGGAGAAGCAACAAAGATGGGTGGGAATTCAGCCATCAACTCTCTGCCACTTGGAACTTGCCTCCTGCAACTCCTGCGGCTGGGTCTCTCACCAGCATTCAGTGTCCCGACCCACCTCCCTTTGTTCTGCTATCTTCCTATCACTCCACTGGCAGCAAGATCTTTGGATGTAGCACAGCGCCACAGCCTCACACACTGAGCAGCCAGCAAGGGCGGCTGCTAGTTTCTCTCAAATCAGGGAGAGACAGAAGCTGAGAGGGGAGAAATCCTCAAATGCCACTTCACCAAATGCTAAAAGCCAACGGGTGCCTGTTCCCATCCCAGCCTCATTTATATGCCACTGCTTTGCTCCCCTTGTGTGATTTTGTTCAGACAAGGGATATAATTAGTCAGCTTTCTTTGGAGGAGACCTGACCTGCTGGCCATGGAACCCAGGAGGGGACAGAGTGTGATGTTAATGATTTGCTGGTATTAAAAGGCACTGAGCTAGCCAGAATGCTTTGGGGTGGGGTGGGGGGGCTCCTTCTGAGGGGACACTAGGAGGGAGAAGTAGCTGCATGGGGAAGGAGGGAGGTCAGTAACACTTTTCAGTTTTTCGTTTTCAGACACAAGTCCCATATTTGCTATACTTAACTACTTGAGTGGATAACATCAGCAAGGGGGAAATTGAAAAGGAAAACCTGCCAAAAACTGAGAGTGGTATGGATTCCTTCCTCCACTGAATACACTTGCTGAATGGGATCAAGGCTAAATACACGCAGGCAGCCCAAGGCCAGCTGCCTCTCCACCACTACCACAGCCCCTCCCTTCACCCCAACCCCTTCACTCCTTAGAAAGACCACTCATTCACTGCAGCCACCTTACGTGCACCTTCATTTGTTCAGTCATTCCCAAATGCATCCTGAATGCCATAATGTACTAGACACCAGAGACTCAAGGAGGGGAAAGACCAACTCCTGGAATGTGAGAAGCAAAGGGCACAGAGACAGAGGTTACCACATCTGGGTGCAGAACAGGAACTTAATCAAGGCTCGATGAGTAAAACCAGTTGCCATCAAGTGGATTCTGACTCACAGTGACCTCACAACCTCACATGTGATGAGTAGCTTTTGAAGCTACCATATACTTTAACAAAATCATGTCATCTGACCTGGCCTCTGTCTGGTCAAGGAGGGTAAGCAGGAAAGCACTATTGTCTTTATCTCTATTTTGTAGAGGAGGAAATTAAAGTCACCCACTTCCTTCTTCAAGTACCTCAGCCCACAGGAATCTTTCCTCCCTCTAAACACTTTCAGCATATTCATTCAACCAGAATTTCCTTAATGCCCACTGCTGTTTGCCAGGCAACATGGAGAATCTGAGACTCAGCAGGACTGGTTTTTTTTTTCCTCCTCCCTGGTGGGAACGTGGCCCTGCCCTCCGGAGGCAGGCAAGTGGTCTCTGAGGAGAGTGAGGTGGAAAGCTGTTGTACATTCTTACAGTAAAGGACCCAGCGTTTATTGACTTTCCATGGTGTTCCCAGCACGGAGTTGTAAGACAAAAGGGACACCATGACTGCCTTCAAAGATGTAGTCTCTGGGGTTAATTTGCCTATGCAGTGATCTCTGAGAGAGAGCCAAGGAGCGAGGGGTGCTGGCAAAGCAGGGGTGTAGAGCTGACTCCTTTAACAGCAGCAAGACTAATTTCAACCTCTCATGAGGTTTATGATCTAATGAAAGAAACAGAGATTGGCTAGATGAATAAATAAATGTCTAATTGTAAATTGGAGCTCTGGTAGCATAGTGCCTAAGGCACTTGACTGCTAATCAGAAGGCTGGTGGTTCAAACCCACCAGCCACTCCTTGGAAGGAAGGTGGGGCAATCTACTTCCATAGTGATACTGCCTCGGAAACCCAAGGAGGGGTCGCTATGAGTCGGGTTTGACTCGAGGGCACATAACAACAACAACAACAACAATTGTAAATTATTAAAGGTACCTTTTTGACAATGTGCTCTACAAAAGGGAAAAATACTAAGAGTTTTGGGAATAACATGTGCAAACAAGAGCTTGTCTTTGAGAGCATTCATTCATTCATTCACTCAACAAGTATTTGTAGGGTGGCACTATATGCCAGATAAGGTTATTGGCACTAGAAATCCCACAATGAACAAGACCAAATACAAATCTTAAGCTCTTGGAGCATACATTTAAGTACATTCTGATACACTCTAAGAGGTACTGGATAAATTCAATTTAGCACATAACACATCCTGACTCATGGCATTATTTATTCTTCATGTGTGTGTGTGTATGTGTATAAACTTTTTATTGTGATTTGGGTGAATACATATTTATTCTTTTATACTCTATCTTATTTCCCCAAATCAAATTGCAGTGGTGCTAGTGGTAGTAGTAGTAACAACTAAAATTTATTGAGCACTCACTATGGGCCAGGTACTGTGCTAAAGTTTACTTTAATCTTTACAGAAAAACCTATGAGGAAGTTACAGCTATTATTTTCCATTTTACATAAGGTGCAAAGCTTATTGTTGTTGTTGTTATGTGCCGTGGAGTTGGACCTGACTCATAGCGACCCCTCCTTGGGTTTCCGAGGCAGTATCACTATGGAAGTAGATTGTCCCATCTTTCTTCCGAGGAGTGGCTGGTGGGTTTGAACTGCCAGCCTTCTAGTTAGCAGTCAAGTGCCTTAGCAGAGCAGAAAAGAAAATTGACCAAAATCATACAGCAACAATGTAGAGATGGAGGGATTCCAACCTAGGGGGTCTAAGTGCAGAGCCCATGTTTTAACCACTAAGCCACACTGCCTTCCCTGAGGACAAGTCCAAAGATGAGCTACTTCTGCATCCCTAGCAGCTCTGGTAGCATAGTGCCTAAGGCACTTGACTGCTAACCAGAAGCCTGGCGGTTCAAACCCACCAGCCACTCCTTGGAAGGAAGATGGGGCAATCTACTTCCGTAGTGATACTGCCTCGGAAACCCAAGGAGGGGTCTCTATGAGTTGGGTCCAACTCGAGGGCACATAACAACAACAACAACAACAACAACACCTAACACAATACACCCAAGGATTCTCTGTCCATACTGACTGGCTGGCCTGGTTGCTCCTAGACCTCAACCCTGGAGAAGCTATCTGTTGGGTGCCAGGCCCTACCCTAGACTCCTCCAGAACCTCAATTCACCAAAGTTAAAGAAAGAGAGAGCACAGATCCCTGACCCATGACCACAGCCTGAATCTCCCCCTCTGGAAAGAACAATTATCCAACCATCCCAATTCCCAAAACCTGGACCAGGGAAGTAGCCTTCCCAGCTCTACTCTGAACAGCTAGGCATTTGCCCTAGGACAGTTACTGCCTTTGAGTTCATATTTATTCATCAAACCCATACTGAGCTATGTGCCAGGCCATGTGGTGGTACCACTGAGGATTAAAAAAGCAATAATGCCCAGTGTCTCTGTTCCCAGAGCTCCTAATAGAAGGGTCAGTGGGGAATCCACACAGTGATACACAGAGGGTTGTAGCCTCCTGTGGTAGTTAATGTTAGGTGTCAACTTGGCTGGGCCTGGTTTGAGTGGCTGGGTGCTGGTTGTAGTTATTCCCCATGATGAGACTGGTAATCAACTCCATTGTGGAATCTACTGGAGCAGCTGAGTAGTTGCCTTAGGGATATGGTCTGCTTCCAGTGTATAAGGAGAAGTTTTGAGAAAGGTCTCTGAAGCTTTTTTTGGCATGCTTGGACCCTGCATGTAGCTGACTCTTCATTTAGCACCCTGACATGTTTCCTGCCAATCTTGGGATTATCTCGGGACTTGAACTAGTGGCCTGCCATATTGTTTGGTAATATTGGGACTGGTAGATCTTGGGTTTGTCAGCCTCAGCAGCCAGCAGCTGTCTGAGTGAACAGATGCTTCTAGCTCCAGTGGGCCGGGTGTAAGAGGCAGAGCTGCAGCCCAAGGTCGAGGGGCTTTCACCCAGCCTCTAGAGTTAGCACTTTGAACTTGGATTTCTAGTCTCCTATACTGCCTCGGAAACCCAAGGAGGGGTCGCTATGAGTCGGGACCGACTCGACGGCAAATAACAACAACAACAACAAACTGTAAGAAAATAAATCCCTGTTTGTCAAGACCACCCATTTGTGGTATCCTCTGTTAGAATGGCACTAGAGAACCAAAACATCTCCCTTCTCTCCCTCTGCACTACTTACCAGTTGCTTCCATCTTCTTTTTAAAGGCTTTTTTTTTTAACTCCCCCTACTTGGAAATCCACTTAACCAACTGAGAGGGAAGGTGGGGGAATAATCCATATATAAATTGGAAGAAGGCCTGGATGACTGGGGCATAAACCACAGAGGATCCAGTCTTCTGAAAGTGAGAACGCAGAAGCAGGGTAGATCCTGCGGAGTGAGGGGAGGGAAGCTTGGCACAAAGAGCAGAGAGTACATGGGCTCTGAAGTCTGACAGACTGGAGTTCAAGTACTGAGCTCAGCTACCCGTTGGCTATGTGTGATCCTGAAGAAAGCTGAGTAACTTTTCTGAGATCATTACTGGTGTATAAAATAGGGTGATAATATATAGTTCTCTTAAAGGGTTGATGGTAGACTCAATGAGCTAAACATGGAGGGACTCAATAAACAGTGGCTCTTATCACGACCAGCATCAACACCAATTCATCATCACCACCATCACCACTTCAGAAAACCTCCAGCATTCCTTTAGTTCTTATCCCATGTTTGTCTTACATTAGGGTGAATTTGTTTTACCCATAGCTGGTCACCAGCCTGTAGAAGCCAGGGACAGTGGCTGAGATGTCTATATCTCCTACAGATCAAGAAGCTGAACTAGCTGCAATTTCAGGCCCAGTAATAATAGAAAGAGTTACCAACATCATCAGCATCATCTCACCACATGCCACTTGTCTTGCCAGACCCTGTGCAAAGTCTCTTTACATGTACTATTTGTTCATCTAATCCTCTGACGTTGTATTATTATCTGTATTTCATAGAACTGGAAAATGCAGGTCTAAACTGGAAAAGTTAATTTGCCCTAAGTCAAAAGTAGGAGACAGAGGGCAGGCAGAAAGGGTGCTCCTCCCAGCTGCAGTCAAACCCTTTCCCTGTACCCATTCCAACATCCAGAGTCAGCACTGGCAGAGAAAACCCCAAGCACCCCCGGCTCCCTCAGGACCACAGGACAGGGAGGTTTCCCACAACATTCAGGATTTTATTTCCTTCAGTAACAAGAAAGAAACAGGTATGGTTTTTATCCCTATATATTTTATTAAAAATTTCATGGGCAGTGAAAATCTGGAATCTTGACAGATGCTTCATTGCACCTCAGCTCCTGGAATGGAGCCTCGCTATGAAATATTAGACCAATTGCTTTGAAAATACAAATAAGATAGAGTACAAATACACTCAACTTTCAGTTACCGACATGAATGGAGATGAGACAGAGAGATAGGTAAATCCAAAGGACATGAAGGAAGAAAGAAAGCAGGTAACTTCTGAGCAACCACCAAGTATCACTGGAACATGTTCACTCTCACACTCACCCTCCAAGACAGGTCTAACTACTCCTAGTTTATGGATAAGAAGGACAAAGCCAGAGAGGTTAGTTTAGCTTATCCAAAGATAGGGTAAAGTGAGGATCTCAACCCAAGACCCTCTGACTTCAAAGTCCATACCTCCACACTCACAGCTCTTCTGGAGAGAGTTGGTCAAGATGCTCTCAGACCTCAAGCAGCAAGTTCTTTCCCTGATATGCTGAGAAGCAGGGTGAGCAAAGATGTCCATGGCTGGGTATCTGGGCGTGTGTCTCCTCCCTTGTCAAGGGCAATCTCAGCTCCCCAATGGCTCTGAGGAAAGCAGTCACTCACACACAAAGGGGACTAACTGCCCTCGCCAATGATCACTCCTCTGGTTTCCACCTATTCCCTTTCTATCAGCTAAATACGGCTATTCCTTAGGTTTTCCAGACAATAACTTTCCTGTTCCTTAAATGTACTTCCTTTTAGCTTTCCTCAGAGGCTCCTCGTATATGAAAACCTAGGCAAGAACCTGTCCTCTGCTTGCTTTCCCGATGGACATGCTGAGCGACCTTTTCCTGCCTCTCCAATGCCTTGCCCGGCAGAGTGCTTGCTGCCCACTCATCCTGTCTATGACAGGAACTGGAATAAGCCAAGCACACAAGGAGCAGCTCTTGGGAAAGGATGGCAGTGCACATACTCCCTTTGCCTAACGGGGCTCAGAGAGGAGTAATGACCCTTAGCACGCCTCAGAGAGATACGGGGAGGGCGGGCGGGAGGCTGCCAAATCTGCTGATTCCAATGTTTGGAGATGCTCTCTGGACAGGAACAAAGGGATGTCACTAAAAATCCATTTAAAGAAATCATGCCGATAGAAATCTTAGTTACTATTGGCCCAAGTTTGCATATTTATTTTGCTCTAAGATCTACTTTCTTAGTATTTAATTTTAATATTTTAAACTCAAGTAGTTTTATTGGAAAACATTCTAATGAATATTAAACCTTTCATGTCCTCTGAAATTAACATCTGATCTTGATAAAAAAAATAGGTTTATGACCTCATTTGTAAGATGAAAGCAAACAGCTAATCAAAGAGGAGTGGGACCTTGGCATCAACCAAATTCAAGTACATCAAATAGGAAATCATTTGTAAATCCCAAATGTTTACTCTGTATCATCAGTATGGAATACAGAGTCCCACTCTGGCTTTGTGGGAAGGGAAGGGAACAAAGGCGAGGAGATTCTTCCAACATGACACCGACATCGGTCGGGGCAAGCCTGCTCCTACCTTGTAACTAAACAAAAGAAAAACCTCACTGGTTCACTGAACTTAGCCTCTCTCTACTCATTCACTCACTCATTCACTCACTCACTCACTCACTCACTCACTCTCTCTCTCTCTCTCTCTCTAATCCACCAGTAACTGCCTGTGTCCTGAACACAGAGGGCCAGGTGATTAATTCCTTGAGTCTTCACTTTCTACCTAAGGATAGTCTGAGAGCTTGCTCATACTGTTTCCTTGAAATTACAGTGAGTCTCAGAAAAAAATTATAATGTACACAAGGAAAAGAAAATTGGTGGCTATTTTGACAGTTGACAGATGGTAGGTGGTAGGGGCCTACTAGGCTGGCTGGGTGTTTCCAACTTATCCTATCACTGACTAAACACTGCTCGGGCAGTGTGGCTTAGGTTTTTTATTTTCTTTTTATGAACTTTTTTATTGAAGTATAACATTCATATAATAAAGTATACAAATGTGAAGTATACAGCATGAATACATTTTATAAAATTAGCATACCCACATAACCAACACTCATAGAAATAATTAGAACATTACCAGACCACCAAATCTCCATGCCCCTTTTCCAGTCATTTAATCAGTTTTCTTTTTCTTTAAACAACCACCACACCCCATTCTTATCCCCAGAAGGTGAAAATGAAAATTCAAGAAGTTAACAGGCAATCTCAGAAGCAACACTTAATACAGTTCATAAGGCAGTCAATGTTCACCATTTCCATGGGACTGAATTACTCCCACACTCTGACACAGCTTTTATTTAGCCCTTTAGAAGCAGTTTCCATTAGTATAGAGCGAGAAATAGCTGGGAGAGAAAGAAGATATGAAAGGAAGGGGGTGAAGGTAAGGGGCAGTGTTCGATAGTTCTGCCCCCTTAAAGTCCCTCTGGGAGATGGTCCTACTCAGTGCCCCCTTGGTGGGAGGAACCAATCATGAAAAAGACTCCAGCCCACTACCACCTCAGCTGACCAGTGCTCTTGTGTTAGTGAGGGAAATGGGCCAGTCAGTCACAAGTTGGGGACTACTAGTGAGGATATTGTTTTGTTGTTGTTAGGGGCAGTTAAGTTAATTTCAACTCTTAGTGACCCCACGTGACAGAATAGAACTGCTTCCACTGAGTTTTCTAAGTTGTAATCTTTATGGGAGCAGGTCTTTCTCCCATGGAGTGGTGGGGTAGGTTTGAACCACAAACCTTTCAGTTAGCAGGTCAGTGCTTAACTGTTGTGCCACCAGGGCTCCTTGTAGTGAAGATGGTACCTTACTTTCCCACTAGTAAAATAGGTTTACAAAACCAACCCCTTGCAACCACCAAGGAATATTGTGAGGGCAAGTATACACATGCACATGAAACCGGACACACACATGAAACATGAAGCTGGAAGCAAGTATTAGGTAGCACTATATTTGAATGATCAAATCTGAGAGTTTAAAGCAGGGATTGAAACCTCAAGTGCATCAGGGTCAGATATTGTGTGTGTGTGTGTGTGTGTGTGTGTGTGATTTGGGTGAAAATTTACAGAGCAAATTCACTTTCCATACAGCTGTTCACATACACTTTGTCTCATGACATTAACCACAATTTACCACAATGCAACAGCTCCCCTCCCACTTCCTCCCGATAGTTACCTCTTCCATGTGTCCATTCCTCCATGCTCTCCTGCCCCCTGAGCTGTCTCCCTGTGCATAGGCAGCCCTTCTTTCTCCCATGATTGTTCTCTCCAAGGAGTGTATCTACCTAGTGTAAATGTTCACCTAATATGCCTGTCTTTTGTTTGGCTGGAAGTCACAGGTGTGAGTTCAATTCCAGACCTGAAGGGCAGCTAGGGGCCATAGTCTCAGCGGTTCCACCAGGCTCTATTGGACCAGCAAACCTGGTCCCTCCCTCCCTTTTTTTTTTTTCCAAATGATTTTGAGTTTTGTTCCACATTGTTCTCCCTCTAGGGTCAGATATTTTAAAGGGTGCAGCTGGTTGGGTGGTGCCAGTGGCACACTGGAACATGTGTGCCCTGTTGAAAGGGCACAGGTACTTTGATGTCAACTGATTGTTGTCCTGTAGAGAATGCTGGCTCAAGGAAGCAGCATCTTTTGATATTCAAGAGAAGCCAGAAACCCACTTTCATGTAAAATAATCCCATTTTAAAACGGTGACAAGGAATGCAGTTTAAGAAAAGGGTAATACTGTGGGCCAAATAAAACACATTGGCAATGCCCTGGGACCCATGGACTGACAGCTCCCAACCTCTGGTCATCCAGCCCAGGGTTCTCAACCTTTGTTCCCACCATCACTCTTGGTCTCATGGACAGCAGTGGCTCACTGTGGCCAAGATTCTCAGTGTGGCAAGGAGGAGACACACATCTAAGCTAAAAATCTGCCAGTCGAGCCCAACACCGACCTTTATAGAAAAACAAACAGATTACAAAAGTGAGGTCCAGGAAAGAAAAATGATTTACCAAGGCCACAGCAGTGAGTGTTGAAACCTCCCAACTTCTGTTTCCACCGCCTTACTGCTGACCTCTTTCCTTGGGGGTAGAGGTCACAGTTAGGGAGTTGTAAGCACAGGCAGCAGGAACTTGGGTCTCATCTAATTAACATGGGCATTCAGCTCACTCCAAATGCCCCCCTGAACCCACAAGCCCTAGGCTCCCTGCCTGGGAAGGTCTCATGTCTCTTACCTGCACATCCAGGTTTTTGCGAGACGAGGCAGGTGTGTTGGCATAGGAACTGATGGAGGAGCTGGTGTTGATGTCATCAGTGCTGAGGTTGTCTATGGTGTCACTGATCCCACTGCTGACGGAGCTGCTGTCATCCCAGCTGCCAAGACAAACACATCCTGAGCACCAAAACCACACGCTGCTCTAGCTCAGGCTGACAACACAGACTGACGCACGTTGTCCACTAAAGCCCCCCTGTCATAAAACCCCAGAAGAAGCTCTTTTGCCTATGATGTGACTCATCTTCCACGGTACCATCCATCTTTTCTATTGGGGAACAGCAACTGGGTAAAGTGGCTTATACCTCCTTTCCCGGAGCAAACTGAAAACAGAGGCGGCTAAAGACACACCCCACTTCTCATTTTGTCTTCAGCTTCACCTTGGGAACTTTATAGAAGTCCACTGCTACTTTCCAGGCTTAGCTGTAGTGTAGCAGTGGGTTTAGAGCTTATAGCTGAAAGCGGTCCAGAGAAAGATTCAAAAGCAGGGTCCTAGGGGTTAGGATGGGAAGAGAGCTGCTGTATAAATTCTCTGAATCCCACTCCTGGAATAAAATGCCAAGGGAAGGAAAGCTGCAAAAGTCAGCAGAAACCTGTCAACTCTATTAGTAGTTCTCTCTCTATTAATATCCCAGGACATATCTAAAATAGACTTCATTTTTCAACTCTGAAACTCATTGAGGTCACATCCCCCCACTGCTCAAGTCAAATCTCCGAGCACTCATTCTTGAGTCTTTTCTCGTTCTTATCCTCTCCCACCTCCCTCTCACCACCACATTTAATTCGTCACCTGCTCCTATCACCTCTACTTGCAAAATATACCCAAATGTGCATCTCTCTCTGCTTTACTGCCCTGCTCCAGTTCCTTTTGCTATCCATTCTGCCTGGATTGCTGCAAATAGGCCAGAGGTCTCCATGCTACATTTCTGCTCCCTAACAATCCATTCTCCCCACAGCAGCCATAATGATCTTTCTCAAACATAAATCAGATCATGTCACTCTGCTGCTAGTAATATCCTTCAGTGGTTCCTAAACCCCATAAGCAAATCCATTGCCACTGAGTTGATTCCAACTCATGGCAGCCCTATAGGACAGAATGGAACTGCCCCATAGAGTTTCCAAGGCTATATAGATCCTTACAGAAGCAGACTGCCTTATCTTTCTCGCAAAGAGTGGCTGGTAGGTTTGAACTGCCAACCTTTTGGTTAGCAGCCCAATGCTGCACCATTAGAATTCCTTTAGTGGCTCAGTGGCTTCTAGGCACTCTGACTCAGAGCCACCTTCTTTAATGTTGTGCTGGATCACTTTCCATCAGGCAATCCTCAGTACACATCAAGATGGCTTGACTCACCTCTCCAGGAAGAAACAAGGCATCTGGTTCGAGGGCCAGTATCTACGCCTAGACACTAGAGTGTGGGCTTAACCATGTTACTTTACCACTCAAGCCTCCATAGGGTTTCTCACTGAAAGGCCTATAAAATGCCAGGCGGCTGAGATTTCGAAAGCTAAAGTACCTCCAACTCCACTTCACCCCAACCCAAAAAGCTCTCATTCATTCTACCAGCATGTAGGATGCCTACCCCCAAAATCCCGAGCCCTTTGATTGGGCAGGAAGATGAAAGCTTCATGTCTTCATCACCCTTGCTTTCATTTCAACACTCCTGATTTCCTAAAGCCAAACATGGAAGGTATAAACAAATGTAGGGGAGATGTGTGATGGTGGTTCCCAAGTAAAGGCAGATAAAGGCAGGATGAAGAGGGCTCAATGAAGGGCTTATTATGTGTGAATTCACAAGATTCAGAGGGCCCCTCCACGACTTTGTTCATGTGATTCTACCACTTTTGTCCAGCCCCTACCCTGCTCCAAATTCGCCCTAATTTAAAGCCTTCTCCAAATACTACAGTCCACTCTAAGCTTCCCCTATTCTGAATTCCTACATGTTGCTGTTGTTGTTATGTGCTGGCAAGTTGGACCCAACCCACAGTGACCCCTCCTTGGGCTTCCGAGGCAGTATCACTATGGAAGTAGATTGCCCCATCTTCCTTCCAAGGAGGGGCTGGTAGGTTTGAACCCCCAGCCTTCTGGTGAGCAGTCAAGTGCCTTAGGCACTACACTACCAGAGCTCCTGAATTCCTACATTGCCTCACATATTTGTATTCCTTTCTATATGTCTAAAACAGCTTTCTAGCTATTCCCTATATAAAGGTCTGTCCTACCTTTCAAATATACGTAGGGATCTAATTACTGATAGTGAATAAATTTTTAGAACCAGGCATTGTTACAGGTACTTTAAATATTTTATTATCGCCACTCCTCATACCATCCTTGCAAGGTAGGTATTACCTTCCCCATTTTACAGATGGAGAAATTAAGGCTGAAAGAATAAGTAGTTTGACCAGTGTCATTCAGTCAATATTGGAATGGGGTTACAGTGCAGGACTGTCTCATTTCAAACCACATGCTCATTCTAGTCTATATCCAGCTGCCTTTCCCAACAACAATGGCTACCGCTGAAAACTTACTACATGCCACCCACTCCACATTTGCCCACAAATTGCTATTATCCTTGCTTCATAGTGAGGAAACTGAGGACAGGAGAAGCGTTGTCCAACATCACTCGGCAGAATTATGGCAGAGCTGGAAGTTCAACAATACCTGACCCCTAAGCCCACCTCTTCCCACTGTACCACCTTCGTGTGACGCTGCAGCAATGCCTCCAGGCAGTGTGTGTGCTCCTGAACACCTCCAGACTGAGTGTACTCAGATGAGGAGAGGCAGGAAAGCCACCAAGTTCCTGATGCAAACCCATCACAGGCAGTGGATTCTAATCTTAGTTCCCTTCCCACTTGATTAGCTCTCAAGTCACACAACTTCTGTGCCTCAGTTTCCTTATGGGTAACATGTGGATAATAACTGAGACTAGCAACCATAAATCATGGCACGAGCTCTGGTAGCATAGTGGCTAAGACACTTGCCTGCTAACCAGACGGCTGGCGGTTCAAACCCACCAGCCACTCCTCGGAAGGAAGGTTGGGCAATCCTACTTCCGTAGTGATACTGCCTCGGAAACCCAAGGAGGGGTCGCTATGAGTCAGGGCTGACTCGATGGCACATAACAACAACAACAACAGATGTAAAAGAACTCAAATTTGTCTCATGGTTAAAAGAAAGTGCCATGAGTCCTTTAACTGCATCTGTTCTTTGGGGTTAAGAATGTAGTAGATCTAAAATTTCTTATATCCCAATGACGAAGAAAGTGGACTGACAGGAAAGAGTGAGGCTGGGCTAGGGGGTGGGGGTGAAGAGGAAAGTTAGTAACAGATGCCCTCAGTTTTTCTGCTTTGAAATAGTACACATTCTTCTCCTGTTGGCATTTTAACATGAGGCTATTATGCCAGAAGGACCTGTGGCACTAATGTGCACACAATTCTTCCTACATAAGTGTCCAGAATGTCATGGGGCTTACTCTGAGTTTCCAGTAAGACCTTGTAATAGAGTCAGATCAGAAAGAGGGAAGCCACAGTGACCCAAGTCTCTGAGGAGGATGAAGGGGGGAGTGGGGAAAATTAACGATGAGGATTAAGAGGTAGTGAGGTTGATGAAAGCTCAAGCTGAGCAAGAGCTGTCTCGGTGTCCCCCAGAGCTGTCTGTGTGTCAGAAACTGTCTCTGTCCTTGGAAAACTAGTCACATCTCCTTCACTTATGGGTCTTTTGGGACACTGGCAAGCCTATCTAGACATAAAATCATCATGGGTTCAAACTCATCCTTTCTCCCAAATCCAGGTAAATAGTCATGAGGAGCTACCAAGATTAGGTTAACAAGTTCCAAGATGTTTTCAAAGGAAAACTAGTTCTAGGAGCTACTCTGTGATAACAATGTTGTTCTAACACAGGAATGTGGAATATGCTGCTTTTCTCCTTGTTGCTGCCGTCAGTTGCTGTCCAGTCAATTCTGACTCATGATGATACCTTGTCCACAGAGTAGAATTGGGGTTTCAAGGCTGTGACCTTAGCTGATTGCTAAGCTTCTCTCCCAAGGTGCCTTTGGGTGAGATCAAATGCCAACTTTTTGACTAGTAGTAGAGTGCTTAACCATTTGTGCCACCCAGGGACTTGAACATGGGTCTAAGTGTCCCTAATTGAAATGAGCTGGTGGTACAGTGGTTAAAGTGCTCAGTTGCTAACCAAAGGTGGTTCAAACCCAGCAGCTGCTCTACTGGAGAAACATGTGTGGCAGTTTGCTTCCATAAAGATTTATAGCCTTAGAAACCCTACCAAACCAAACCAAAGTCACACTGCCGTCGAGTTGGATCCGACTCACAGCGACCCTTCCTTGGGCTTC
>NW_006921601.1:19393950-19397454 GCF_000298275.1 Orycteropus afer afer | reverse complement strand
AATTCTGTATCACGAGGTGATCTCTTGATCTTTCCAATCTTATGTGCTATCTTTATTTACCCTCACTTTACAGAAGAAAAAAATTGAGGCCCAGAGAGGTTAAGTTTTTTGCCTGCGGTCACACAATGAGTAAGTTGCAGAGCTGGAATTTAAACCTAAATCTGCCTAGTTTGGGGTCTCTGTCTAGATTCAGGAAAGGGTAATGCTTGGAGCTGTTTGCCAGAACTTACTTACACTGAAGTCTGGAGCTAAAAAGAATGGATGGATGTAAGATTTCATCTTTGCCAGGGATTCCTTAGAAGGGCTGTGGAAATGGTGGTCTGGGCAACAGAGGGTTTCTGCCTCTCTCTGCAAGCGTCTTGAAGCGTTGTGAAGTCCAGTATGATTTCTTTAAGTGCCTAAAATAGCACTTCCCTCACTTAATGATCACACCAGAGATGCTGAGAAGAACGAACCACAGCTCTGGAGCACTGCAAATGAAGCTACTTCACTCTCACCTGCCTGAGAGAGAAGCCAGCAAACCGGATGGGAGTGTCCTGATGACATCACATGAGCTCTTGTATCCAGCCAGATCTAAGGTAAGAAGCACCCCCTGGAAGACCCCCCCAAATGGGAGGAGTAATAAATTGCTTTCTTTTCTCAAATCCAGTTTGCTAAGGTTTTCGTCACTTGATATACACGTGCTAATTGGGATTGCAATTTGTTTGTAAAATGATCCCAGACAAATGGCTGAGAGTCAGACAGAAAAAAAACGTGGAAAGAATGCAGAATTCATTCTGGTAGTAAGGACATTAGTTGAATCCAATCAAGTGGCAAAGGAAACCAGGTATAACTTGGGATGGGGGGACAAAAGTCCATTGACCCACATCAGGTGATAAATGTTGAAAAAGGTCACAAAACCTGATTAAAATTTAAACTTGAAAGAAATCCAGGGTTTGTATTTACTGTGTGGAGAAAGTAAATTCCAGCTAAAAGGCTCAATGACATAGCAGAAAGAATTACAGTATATTCAACTGCAGCTCTGGATCAATCGTCTGAAATACAGTTTGACCAATTCCTACATCTTGAGATTAAATCTGACTGAAAAAATTAAAATATGATGGCCTGGGCCAATCTGAAATGATAAGCCTACTACCTTTTGTTAGAAGTTAAATGACTTTAAAACCTGAGGAAAGTTTAAAAAAACATGAGATGAGATGCTGAAATGAATCATAATATTAATAATTGTGTTAAGTTTAGGATTGAAGGTTTGTGATCACTGGGGTAATGTCTGTACACTGAAAACATTTACAAGATATATGGCATAACTGAGAATCTGACAAAACAGCTCAGTGACTTGAATTTTAAATTGGTATTGATTTCTGATTTGAGATTTTTAAAAATTGGATTAAGATTAAAACTAATTGAAATGCTTAAGATAATGTATGACTTGGGGGACATCAAGCTCAACTGGCACAACAAAGTATACAAAAATATTGTTCTACATCTTACTTTGGTGAGTAGTGAGTGGGATCTTAAAAGCTTGTCAGCAGCCATCTAAGTGGCAATTATTGGTCTCTTCTCATCCAGAGCAAAAAAGAGTGAAGAAAATCAAAGATGTAAGGAAATAGCTATTCCAAAGGTCTAATGGACCATGAAATCCTCAACTTATATGATCCTGAGAGCAGAAGAATTAGATGGTGTCCAGCTACCAATGCCAACCACTCAGAAAGGGATAACAATTGGAGATCCTGTATAGACTGGGAGAAAAATGTGGAACAAAATTGAAAATCGTAAAAAAGATCAGGCTTACAGGTCTGATAGAGACTGGTGAAACCTGAGAGACTATGGCCCCTAGTCACCCTTCTGGCCTGGAACTGAACTCACACTCAACCATGGCAGATCATTTGCACAAGGAGAAAGATAGGGATGCAGGAACGCATAGGCAAGAAGAACACAGGGAAAGGGTAACAATAGGGAGGAAGCAGGAGAGGAGATGTTACACTGTGGGGAATGTAACCAGTATCACACACAAAAAAATGTATATATGAGCTATTGAGTATAAAAAGAAACTGTTTTATAAAATTTCACCCAAATGACAATAAAAAGTAAAATAAATAAATAAATAAAGAAATAGTTGCTTTACGTGCTTACAAAGACTACGTTCGTTAGGCTGGTTAAGTTTGCCCTGCTGGGCATTTAAAGGGCTTGCAGAGTGCCATGGAGTTGATTTTGACTCACACTGACCCTGTAGGACAAAGTGGAACTGCCCCAAGGGGTTTCCAAGGCTGTAATCTTTACTGGAGCTGATTGTTATGTCTTTCATCACATGCTGGTGGGCTCAAACCTCTGACCTTTAGATCAACAGCTGATCCCTTTACCCATTGTGGCAACAGAGCTCCTGTTGAGGGAAGTAAACAACAACAACAAAAAAACAAATCCACTGCTGTCAAGATGATTCCAATTCATATTGACCCTTCCTTGGATTTCTGAGGTGGTATTTCTATGAAGTAGATTGCCCAGTCTTCCTTCTAAGGAGTGACTGGTTGGTTTGAACCGCCAGCCTTCTGGTTAGCAGTCAAATGCCTTAGATACTATGCCACTATGTTAAATTTATAAAGACAGTCTAAAATATTTAAGATAATTTAATCATCCAATTTTGTTTGTATATATTATACAGAATTGGATGTATATATATATATAATATATAAATTAGAGTACTAATTTTTCAAAAATTTTTATTGTGATTTGGGTTAAAGTTTACAGAGCAAATTCATTTTTCACACAGCAGTTTGTACACAGTTTGTTTCATGACATTGACTGCAATTCCCCACAGTGAAATAGCTCTCTTCCCACTTCCTCCCTGTAGCTACCTCTTCCCTGTGTCCTTCCCTCTTATGCACTCCCAACTGCTCCCGCCTCCCAGCTGTCTCCCTGTACAAACACTGTCCTTCTGTTCTCCCACAATTGATCACTCCAAGGAGTGTGTCCACCTGATGTAAATGTTCACCCCATATGCTCGTCTCTTCTTTGGCTGGAAGTCACAGGACTGAGTTCAGTTCCAGACCTGAAGGATACCTAGGGGCCATAGTCTCAGGGGTCTCACCAGGCTCTATCAGACTTGGTCTTTTTTTTTTTTTTTTTTAATGATTCTGAGTTTTGTTCCACATTGTACTCCCACTCCATCCAGGATCTCCTGAACTGATCCCCCTCTGAGTGGTTGCTGGGCACCATCTAGTTCTGGTCTCGTGGTCACACAGGCTGAGGATCACATGCTCTACCCATCCCTTGGACTGTTTCCATGTGTCTTTGGTTTTCTTTGTTCTGGATGAAGAGAGACCCATTGTTGCATCTAGATGTCCACTTCAAGCTTTAAGACCCCAGTGACTACTCACCAAAGTAGGATGTAAAACAATGTTTTTGTGTAGTATGTTATGCCAATTGAGCTTGATGTCCTCTGCGACCACAGTCATGAGCCTGCAGGCCCAACTACTTGCTCCCTCTGGATACTTGGCTTTGGCCAAG
>NW_006921601.1:19384155-19391186 GCF_000298275.1 Orycteropus afer afer | reverse complement strand
CTTCCGAGGAGTGGCTGGTGGGTTTGAACCACCAGCCTTCTGGTTAGCAGTCAAGTGCCTTAGGCACTATGCTACCAGAGCTCCTATCCCTGCCTAGACATACCTAATTTTCAGCCTGTCCATCCATCAAGAGTATTAATTTTTAAGGAAAATGTAATCTGCTCAATCTGAATTCATAAAGTACTAATCAAAAACAAGTGAAAATAATCTTCATCACACAAAAATAATTATAGATGATTTATGAGAAAATGTAGGTTTAAAAATTATGACTTTGATATATTAACTATTAAAACCTAATTCATGAAGAACTAGATGGTGCCTGGCTACCAATGCCAACCACTAGGAAAGGGATCAAAGCTGGAGATCCTGGGTAGAGTGGGAGGAAAAGTGTGGAACAAAATTCAAAAACACAAAAATAACCAGAATTACTGATCGGATAGGGTCTGGTGGAACCCTGAGACTATGGCCTGGGGTTACCATTTGGGCCTTGGAAATGGACTCACTCCCATGGATTGGCTCTCAGGCCAACAGTAGGAAAACCTATATGCAGAACACCTACCCCAGGGCAATACACCTACCTACTCTAGGGACATGTATCCCTTACAGCAATCGTCCATGAGACACCAGAAGGGCAGCATTTGCATAGAGGGAAAGCTGGACAGACAGGAATGCATAGTTAAGAAGAGCACAGGGAGGGCGTAGTCACAAGGACAGGGTGGGAGGAGAGTTTTTTATGGTTGGGGATGGTAATCTGGGCATGAAATCAAATGTGCAAGAACTGTTGAATATCAAACAAATTTGCTTTGTAAATTTGCACAATAAAAAAAAATAAGACTTAATTCATGGTAAGACGTTCTTTTTTGTGCACAAAACCCTCCTCAGACATTTAAAAAAAAATTATTAAACTTACTTCATTTTTTGAATGAATGAATGTTGGAATGAATGAATGAATTTTATGTGACTGACTAGAAAAATAAATTAATCTGAAACATTTATCAGTTTTTCCCACTCAGTTTTACCTTCACTCTACCTTTACCCTCACTTCATTGTAAGACTTTAAATATTTGAAGCTGAACATTTGCTCCAGAAATGACAAGCACTGTGTTTGACAGCCATGGCAAAGGAGAAGTATCCCTGCTTTCTGTGCCCTCAGGTTCTATAACAGGAAACTAAAAGGATGTGGGCGGAGGGCTTGGCTCCTTCCCCTCTCTCTTTTTTTTCCTCTTCAATTTCAATGGAGCTTATCATGTGCCTACCAAATTCTTCAGAGTCACTGGGTAGTACAAATGGCTAATATGCTTGGCTGTCAACTGAAAGGCTGGAGGTTCAAATCCACCCAGAAGTTCCTTGAAAGAAAGGCCTGGTGATCTACTTCTGGAATATCAGCCATTGAAACCACAGGGTTTCTATGGAGCACAGTTCTACTATGACACCAATGGGGTTTGCCTAACTCAAGAGTTGATGTGATAGCAACTGGTTGGTTTATAAACAAATTGCCTTGCTAAGACATGTAGAAAAATGGCAAAAAGATGTTTCCATCGATTCCTCAGAATCACCAACACAAAAGCATTATTCTCTAGGCAGATACAACCACATGCTCTTTACTCAATGGAATGCCCTACCTTGGTCAAGGTCAGATAATAGCACAACTGGAGTAACGTGTGATAAGATGAGAGACCAACCTTCAGCTATTTTTAGCCAATGGGTGGATGAATAAGGATTCCATAAAACGTTTACTGTTTTTCCTCAAGATTCCTAACTTTACCATTCTATACATGGAACTAGACCCAAGCCTTGAATTCATTTACTCATTTCCTCCAACCAGCCTGAACCTCCTATATGCCAGGCACTGCACAAGGCAGTGGGGACTCAGTGATGATTCAGACTCTCCTCTGCCTGACCATATATCTAATGGATGTGATAGAAAAGAACATGTAATTTGGACACAAATGAAAACTGTACTAGGGAGATGAACAAAGGGAACTGAGCACAAACTGCACTAATTCCACACATCATTTCTCATGGTGGCTATGACCTCCAATACCTCTCTCTTCCTGTTTTTTAAAATATTTTATCATGCTTTAGGTGAAAGTTTACACAGCAAATTAGTTTCCCATTCAGCAATTTGCACACAAGTTGTTCCATGACCTTAGTTGCTATCCCCACAATGTGTAAGCATTCTCTGTGTTTCCCCCTTGCCTTCCTCATTCCCATCCCTCCAGTTTCCCTGTCCCTCACTGCCTCTTCTCTTTGCTTTTGGGAAAATGTTGTCCATTTAGTCTCATACAGATGATTGTTCTAAGAAAGTACATCCCTTATTGTTTGTTAGGCCAATCTGTTATTTGGCTATAAGGTGACCTCCAGGAGTGCTTCAGTTCTAGGTTAAAAATTTCTGTTAGGGTGATAGTCTCTGGGTTTCCTCCAGTTTCCATGAGTCCATTAAGTCTGGTCTTTTTTCACAAATTTGAGTTTTGTTCTACATTATTCTCCTATTCTAACTGGGACATTCTATTTTATTCCCTGGTCAGAGAATCATTCGTGGTAGTCAGTCACCATCTAGTTCTTCTGGTCTCAAGCTAGAGGAGGCTGTGGTTCCTGTGGGTCATTAGTCCTGTGAACTAATTGTTTCCATTGATTCTTTGGTTTCCTTCACTCTTCTTTGCTCCAGATGGTTAGAGATCAATAGTTGTATCTTAGATGGCTGCTCATAAGCTTTTAAGATCCTAGATGCTATTCACCAAACTAGAACAAAGAACATTATCTTTATGAACTATGTTATGGCACCTAGGTGTCCTGAGACTATTGTCCTTAGCCTTTAAGCCCAGTAACTTAATCCCACAAGTTGTCTAAGACGTTTCCATAACTGTGCCCCCACATGCTCTATTTTATTTAAGTAGCACATACAGGTATGTATACACAAATGCCCACAACTATACCTATGGTATGCACATGCATGTACTCTCATATACCCTCCCACACCTCTATAGCATACATATCTACCTATGTAACCACTTGCAAGTTTTTGGTTGCTATTACTATTATTGCAAAACTGTGTATGTTATAGCATTTACTATGTTGTTGTTGTTGTTGTTTGCCATCGAGTTGGCCCCAACTCATAGCGACCCCTCCTTGGGTTTCCGAGGCAGTATCACTACGGAAGTAGGAATGCCCAACCTTCCTTCCAAGGAGTGGCTGGTGGATTTGAACCACCAGCCTTCTGGTTAGCAGTCAAGTGCCTTAGCCACTATGCTACCAGAGCTCCTAGCATTTACTATACTTGTCCTATATTCTTATTTATCTCTCAGTGTCTTCATTTACCTTGGTCACATTGTGTTGACTCCCCTTATATTGTGTATGGCCTTTCCCTTCACCAGAATTAACAGTTGTCTACTCTCTAGTAAGTGATTCTCTTTTCCTTTCCCTCCTATCCTTGGTAACCATCAAAGAATGTTGCTTTCTGTGTGTAAAACTATTCTTGACTTTTTATAAAAGAGGTATACAATATTTGTCCTTCTGTGATAGACATATTTCACGCAGTATATCATCCAGATTCAACCGCGTTTTAAGATGTTTTGTGGACTCGTTTTTTTTTATTGCTGTATAGTATTCCACTGTATTAGGTACCAAGTTTTGTTTATGCATTCATCCACTGATAGCCATTTAGGTTGTCACCAACCTTTTGCTATTGTGAATAATGATGCAATGAATGTGGGCGTACCTATGTCTATTTATGTCCCTGCTTTTATTTTTTTACGACAGTTACCTAGGAGCGACATTGCTAGATCACACAGTATTTCTATTTCTAGCTTTTTGAAGAAGCATCATACCATTTTCCATAGTTGTACCACTTTACAATCCCATCAGCCATCTCCCCACAACCTTGCCAGAATTTGCTGTGTTCTGTTTTTTGATCAGTGCCATTTTTGCAGGGGTATCTCATTGTAGTTTTGATCTGTGTTTATATAATAGCTAACGATTGTGAGCATCTCTTCATGTGTTTGCTATCCCACTGAATGTCTTCTTTAGTGAAGTTGTTGTTCATGCCCTTTGACCATTTTTGGATTGGATTGTTTGCCTTCTTGTTGTTGAGGTGTTAAAGTTTCCTACATATTTCAGAGATTAGACCCTTATTAGATGTGCTGTTGCCAAAATTTTTTCCCAGTCTGTAGGTTCTCCTTTTTTTCTTTTGGCAAAGTCTTTTGGTGAGCATAAGTATTTAATTTTTAAGGAGGTCCCAGATACCTAGTTTTATCTTCTTTTTTTTGTGCATTTTTTTGTTAAGTCTGATCGTGTGTTTAAGCTATAGATTAAGACCTCTAACTTTGTCCCTGGGTTATCTTCCAGAAATTTCATAGCTTTAGGCTTTACATTTAGGACTTTGATCCATTTTGAGTTAGTTTTTCTGTACAGTGTGAGGTATGTATCCTGTTTAATTCTTCTGCAAATGGATATCAAGTTTTGCCAGCACCATTTGTTAAAGAGTCTATCATTTCCAGATTGAATGGACTTCGATCCTTTGTGGAAGATCAGCTGTCCACAGCTGGATGGATTTACTTCTGGGTTCTGAATTCTGTTCCACTAGTCTGTGTCTAGGAGCTCTGGTAGCATAGTGCCTGAGGCACTTAACTGCTAACCAGAAGGCTGGCGGTTCATATCCACCAGCCACTCCTCGGAAGGAAGGTTGGGAAATCCTACTTCTGTAGTGATACCGCCTCGGAAACCCAAGGAGGGGTCGCTATGAGTTGGGGCCAACTCAATGGCACATAACAACAACACAACAACAACAGTCTGTGTCTGTCGTTTTGACTACTGTGGCTATAAAGCAAGTTTTGAGATTAGGAAGTGTGAGGCCTATTTTGTTGTTCTTCTTTAATAATGCTTTAGCTATTCAGAGACCCTTCCCTTTCTACATAAAGTTGGAGATTAGTTTTTCTAAAAGAATGTTATTGAGATTTGGATTAGAATTGCATTATATCTATAGATTGCTTTGGGTATTACTGATTTTTTCACAAATAGTTAAGTTTTCCAATCCATGAGTATAGTATGTCTTTCTATTTATGTATGTCTCTTTTGGTTTCTTAAGTAGTGTTTTGTAGTTTTCCTTCTAAGTCTTTTATGGCCCTGTTGTTGTTGTTACGTGCCCTGACTCATAGTGACCCCTCCTTGGGTTTCCGAGGCAGTATCACTACAGAAGTAGGATTGCCCAACCTTACTTCCGAGGAGTGGCTGGTGGCCCTAGTTAGATTTATTCCTGGGTATTTTATTCCTTTTGGGCATTACTGTAAATGGTATTGTTTTCTTGATTTCCTTTTTGGAGTTCTCCTTGTGAGTGTAGAGGAATGCAACTGAATTTTGTATGTTGATCTTGGACACTGCCTCTTTGCTGAACCCTTCTATTCCGTTTCAGTAACTTTCTTGTGGAATCTCTGGGATTTTCTACGGACAGGATCATGTCACCTGTGAATAGGGATAGTTTTGCTTTTTTCTTATCAATTTGGATGCCCTTTATTTCCCTTTCTTGTCTTATTGCTCTGGGCAGGACTTCCAGTATAATAATGAGAGTAGAGATAATAAACATGCTTATCTTGTTCCCATTCTCAAGAGGATTGCTTTCAATCTCTCTCCATTGAGAATAATGTTGGCCATTGGTTTTGTATATATGCCCTTAATTATGCTGAGAAATTTCCCTTCTATTCCTATTTTGCTGACCATTTTTATCAGGAAAGGGTGTTGGACTTTATAAAATGCCTTCTTCTGCATTGATTGAGATGATCATATGATCCTTTTCTTTTGTTTTATTATTTGGTGAATTACATTGATTGGTTTTCTAATGTATAAAGTTCCTTGCATCCTTACTATGAACTCCACCTGATCATGATGTATTACTTTTTGGTATGCTATTGAATTTTGTTGTTGAGAATTTTTATTTCTATATTCATGAGGGATACTGGTCTGCAATTTTCTTTTTTCTTGTGGCATATTTGCCTGACTTTGGTATCACAGTTATGCTGGCTTTATAGAATGAAGTAGGGAGTATTCCTTTCTTTTCTATTTTCTGGAATAGTTTGAGCAGAATTGGTATCAACTCTTCTCTGAATGTTTGATAGAACTCTCCAGTGACTTCTACCATCTGAGCTAGAACCTTTTTTTGTTGTTGTTGGAGCTGTTTTTATGACATGTTCAATTTCTCATTTTGTGATGGGGTCTATTTAGGTTTTGTGCCTCATTGTGTAGTTTAGGTACATAGTGTCTCTAGAAATTTGTCCATTTCTTCTGGGTTTTCAAGTTTGTTACAGTACACTTTTTTTGCAATATTCTGTTATGATCTTTTTATCTCAGTTGGTTCTGTTGTAATAACCCCCAACTCATTTCTTATTTTTATTATTTGCATCTTCTCATTTTTTTTCTCTATCCATTTTGCCAATGGTTTCTCAATTTTATTGATCCTCTCAAAGAGCCAACTTCTAGTCTTGTCGATTCCATTGTTTTTTTCTGTGTTCAATTTCATTTATTTCTGCTCTGTGTTTTATTTTTCTGTTCTTCTGGTTTTTACAGACTTCTTTTGCTGTTCTTTTTGTATTAGCTTGAGTTGTAGGGTTAAGCTATTGATTTTAAGCTTCTCCATTTTTGATGTGTGCATTTATTGCTAACAATAGTCCTCTGAGCACTGCTTTTGCTGTGTGTCAAAGATTTTGGTATGCTGTTTTCATTCTCGTTTGACTTGAAGAATTTTTAAATTTCATTTATTACCCAATAGTTTGTAAGTCAAATGTTCTCTCTTTCTTCTTTTTAATTATGGTGAAAAAATACACAAGATATATAGCAATTCAGCAAGCTGCCATCTAGATGCAACGAAGGGTCTCTCCTCATCAAGAAGAAAGAAGAAAACCAAAGTTAATGGAAACGATCAGTCCTAGTGACTGGTACACCATCCGATCTGCAGCCTATACAACTACGAGACCAGAAGAACTAGATGGTGCCCGGCTACCACTGTCATCCACTTGGAAGGGATGTAGGAGATCCTGCATAGA